>NC_056736.1:329289703-329644703 GCF_019279795.1 Protopterus annectens
CATCGTTAGGAGTTTCAGTTATGGCTCCTAGTTTGCAGTCATCTGCAAACTTTGTTAGCCAAAGACCTTCTGTGTTGGCCTGCACTTCAGAGAAGTAGATACCAAACAGGAGAGGACCCAGGACTGAACCCTGTGGTACTCCACTTGTCACTGGTCTGATGTCGGATTTGGAATCCGCTACTTTCACAGTGTAGGTTCTGTCCGTGAGCCACTTGGCAACCCATCTTGTGACATAGGGATTTATACCTAGTTTAGTGAGCTTATCTATAATTCCAGAGTGGGGGATGGTGTCGAAAGCCTTGGCGAGATCTAGATAAGCTGTGTGAACCATTTTACCCTGATCTATGGCTTTGGTGACTGCTTCAAAGAAGTCAATCAGGTTTAGGAGACATGATCTGCCTTTTACAAATCCAAACTGTGTAGGGTCCAGAATTTGAAGATTACCAATGTCTTTGTTTATGAGTTCCATGATGATACGTTCCATGGCCTTGCAGACCAGGCTCATCAGGCTAATGGGGAGGTAGTTCCCCGGGTCCGTCGTGGCTCCCCCTTTGTGGAGTGGGATAACTGTCACAGTGCGCCATTCAGTGGGTACAAAGCCTGAGGTGAGGCTATGACTGAACATGGTACTTAGGTAGGGTGCCAGTTCATTCTGTAGTTCGTGTAGAACGCAGCCTGGGATATTGTCAGGTCCCATGGATGCTGTGTTCTTGGCTTTGGAGAGTGTGTTTTTACCTGTGCAGCCGTGATTATAGGAACTTTGCATTCTTCAGGTATAGAGATGGGCCCTCTAGGGGGTGAGAGGGGGGTAAAGTTAGCACTGAACCTATCTGCTAGGATGTAGGCAATATCAGTTGGTTCTGTATATTTAGTGCCATTATGCTGTAACTCAGAGCAGATCTGAGTGTTCCCATTTAGATTCTTGACATAGCTATAGAATGCTTTGTGGTTATCTTTAGAGTCAGTGGCAATTTTGTTTTCGTAACTAGCTTTGGAGGATTTTATGAGGGATCTCAGCTCCTTACTGAGGTTGACCAGGGAGTTCCTCCAGTCATGGAATTTTACTCTTTTTTTGCAACTGTTTCTTTCTTCTGTTGTAGAGTTTGTTTATGGCAGAGGTCCACCAGATTGGCTTCCTTTTTTTAGAGGATAACATCTTGGTTCTGTTAGGGATAGCATGATCCATACACTCGTGTAAGTGCTTATAAAGTGCATTTGTGTCGGATTCGGCAGTCATACCTCTATTGTCCATCTGCATGGGTGTCATGAAGTTTGCCACTTCTGTCTTAAGAAGTGTGAAGTTGGCTTTTGAGAAGTTTTTTACGATGGTTTCCCTAATTGGGGCTGGGGGTGGGATGTGGATGTCTAGGCTGATTAGCTTGTGGTCGGATCTGACCAATGAGGAATTGACCTCTGGTGTGGAACACTGGTTTCCCATGTTGGTAATGACCAGGTCTAGGATATTGCTGCCCCTGGTGGGGGTGTGAATAAGTTGATCCAAGGCGTTGGAATTTATGAATTCTAGAAAACGTTGAGCAAAAGAGTTGGTAGATGAGTAGTTTTCCCAGTTAATGGTGGGGTAGTTGAAATCGCCCATTATTAGGGTGTTGGGTTGTACCCTAATACTTTCCAGTGTATCAAGAAATGAGGAGTGTGAATCCTGGGGCATGGTGGGGGGTCTGTAGCAAGCCACAATTTGGATTGCGGTCTTGCTCAGAGTTAGTTGCACTTGGATAATCTCGGATGCATTATGCTGTGCAACTAGCCTGGAGGTGTGGATATCCTTAATGAATATGGACATTCCTCCGCCTTTAGTGCTTCTTTCTGGGTTAGGTGGCCGAAAGGTGTGGTATGAATTGAAGCCTGGTAATGCAGGGGTGCTCTCTGGAGCTTTGAACCAGGTCTCTGTCAGATGTCAATGTTCTCCATTTTAAGGAGTGCCTCGAGTGAGTGCATTTTGAGGTTTAGACTTCTAGCATTGAGTAGCATTACCCTCAGATTTTGCTTGCTTGTACCTGTTACGGTGGCGAATTTGTCATTTGAACCTTGCCTAAAAAAGCACTATAGGGGTTGCAAGAGTCTTAGCCAGTATCCGGAATCCTAAGGGCGACAGGTGCAGGCCATCTCTGGCAAAGCATCGTGGACTGTCAATCATGTCGTCCCAGGCAGACAAATACTGGATCCCCTTAGAATGACACCAGAAGCTTAGCCATTGATGAAATCAATCATTTTGTCCTTGTACTGTGATATCATTCTGGGTGATGGCAGGATGCTACTCAGGGTTAGGATCATACCTGCCTGGGATACAAGATCGGAGAGCTCCTCCATGTCTCTTTTCATGTAGTCCAGGGAGGTATGTCTCAGGTCATTCACACCAACATGGACAATGACAGTGTCATATTTGTACTTATTGTGGAGTGACCTGAGTGCATGCATTATGTGGCGGAATCTGGCACCTGACAGGCAGCTGACAGTAACTTTCTCCTTGTTTAGTCTAGTGAGTGGAACATCAGTGTGCCTGACTATAGAGTCACCTATGACTAGAGTGTTGGGTACGTTGTTATGCCTTATGGGCTGTGGTTGAGTGGCACACTGAGTTTGTGGGCTATGTGTCATTTGGGTTGTGTTGGGGGGTGGAGTTTGCTTGCATTTATGCTTTGGATGTCCCTGATGCTTGGACAGGTTTTTAGAGAGCCTCCGCGAATGTAGGTGTGTGTTTTGTGTTTCTATGTGTATGTTTTGATGTTGTAGGTTTTGAGGGACTGTGTGATGAGTGTGGTGTGGTACAAGTGTTTACCTTCTCCTCTTAACTGTCTAGTCCAGTCTTGGGTGAAGAGAGCTTTGCTTCCAGTTTGGCTATATAAGTGCATCTCTCACAGGTTGTAGTGTTGGGTGGTAGGAGGAGAGGGTTGTCTATGTACATGAGGCAATTGCTGCATTGCCCCAAGATGCCCAGATTCATCAGGTAGACAGGAGAAATCACTGGGAGCTGACCCTTAGACATGCCTGGATAAGTGCTTATTTATTAAGTACTAAAAACTGCTTTCCACTAGACAAGTGAGGAAAGTTGAGTGCTGTAGTAATTTGCAGCTTATGTAGTGCTTACAATGAGTTCTGAACAAGTGCTGAGATCAAAGAAACAGATTTGAGTGCTGAAACTAGAAAACTGGCTAGTTATTAGAAAAAAAAATAAGCTACAAGGCTTCCCCCCAACACAGAAGGGCTTGGGGGCTCAGAAGCCTACAAATAGTCTATACCACTTGGCAGGAAACAAGCTTAATTTTTTTTTTTTTCTGTTTCCCAGATGCTCTCTTTGTACACAGTAGGAGTGCCTGAAATCAGAATATGATCTCACTCCACACAGTTGAGTGAGCAAATGAGATGGGCCCAGAAGGAGTATCCAAACACAAATTTACAAGAGGAGTTCATTTAGTAGCTTAGTGTGTTAGTAACTCTAGCAAGGAGATTGCTGTTTTAGCATTGTCTGCCTATAGTGTCTGTTTTACTTTATAGGACATCTCCACCTTTGTGATGTCTCTAAGGAGACAGGCAATAGGTCCAATATGGGTAGAAATGTTTTGCCAGTACTCAGCTAATCACAGAAAAGCCATCATCTGTATTTTTAATGGGCGGATTAGATCAATGTCTCACTGCTTCTATCTTTTCTTTCTGCTGGCTGGTAATTCCACTTCCTAATATGTACAGTATTCTAAATATTATTATAACTCAGAGAGTATAATAAATTGTTTCACCTTAGCTGGACAGATGTCCCACTCCTCAGAATATATTTGACATGAGGCTTTAGGACTGTCTATTTTAATATTTGAAAGGTCGCAGGGAAAATAGGTAGCCCAAAAGGAAGGGAAATTATACTGGAATAAGCCCTCTGGGGTAGAAAGCCTATCTTTTTCCTGGCTTCAGCTGCTAGAGTGATTTACAGTACTCCAGTCTTCAGATCTAATGTGGTCAAGAATCTTGTCCTCCCCAGCATCTCTGTTACTCTCGCTATATTATGCAGTGGGTAGCTGTCAACTTTTGAAATTCTGTTCAGTTTCCTACAGTCTTTGCAGGACCCCATGGGCTGCACATTAGAGCAGCTTGTAGTGTTGCCACCTCACAGCAAGCGGTTTTCTAGTTCAGTTCTCAGCGGGGTGCCCTCTGAGCAGAGTCTAAATGTCCTTTTTTCATTCATGCAAGTTTTCTCTGTGTGCTCTGGTTTCCTCCCACATTTCAAAGAAAGAGTTGGTGGACTAAACAAACTAAATTGGCCATAGTGGTGTGTGTGTGTGTGTGTGTGTGTGTGTGTGTGTGTGTGTGTGTGTGTGTGTGTGTGTGTGTGTGTGTGTGTGTGTGTGTGTGTGTTTTATGGAAGAACAAATACAGCAGGGCTAGCCACCCAGCAGTGTGAACATTGGCTCAAGATGATTGATTGTCACTATTCATCTGAGACCTTGACTCCATGTGTAAAAATGGGAAAAAGGTGTTGTAGATGGGTGGACAGATGTCCCATGGCGCTGTTTCATTTACTTTTTGCCTGCTCTATGAATAACTATCACTTACATCACAGTCTCTGAAATGGCCTTTTTATAAATCATTTTATTAGGTTTTCAAAACAAAAGAACATGAGCAACAAAAACAAAAACCATTTCAACATTACAACACGTATATACAAGCTGTGAGATACATTAAAAGAATTAAACAGTATTTGAGCATTATACACATATTTACATAAGACCAAAAACATAATTATCAAATCTGAACATTATTCATCCAATAAAACTTATAGCCCCTTAGTTTCATTCAAATTCCAGTAAAAACATATTATTGAAATACAACTTTTAGTTCTAGTTTCTGCAACATTAGTAACACTCAACTGTTCTAAGTAGTTTAAAATACTCCACATACAAACACACCATGTTTACAGAATGCATCATTCTTCATTCCCTTGCTATGGCTGCTTTTGGTTCAAATGACAGAAGCATTTGAGTGGTTTGTTGATGGGTCTTGATGCAGAGAAAGCATTTGACAGACTAAGCTGGGACTTAATGAGCAGGGCAATGGAAGCATTTGCATTTCCTGAAAAAATTATAAGGTTGATTAGGAGAGTATATTAGGGATCGGAGGCAAAAATTGAAGTGGGTGGAGTCCTGTCTGATAATTTCTGCATGAGCAGAGGAACCAGGCAGGGGTGTCCTCTTTAGTACCATTGGCAAAGAAAATAAGGGACCCATACATTCAAGGATATAACTTATTTATTTAACATTTGTTTACTGTGAAAGTACGACTTGGAACAAAGCCAATTTTCAGTAGAGGCCTGGGGAGAAATGCTCCAGATGTATGTCTTTATAATGTGGAAGGAAGACCAAACACCCGGAGGAAACCCACACGGACACAGGGAGGACATACAGACTCCACACAGAAGGCACCCCAGCTGAGAATTGAACAGGAGAACCTCTTGCTGTGAGGCGACAATGCAACCGCTGCACCACTGCACCGTCCAATATAATTGGTATGGTAGTTAAGAAAAGCTGGCTTTATTTGCAGATGATATTATTTTGTACTTGACAAAACCAAAAAAAGACATTACAGTGTTGTGGAACAATTTGAGACAGTTTTATATCTTTTTGGGATATGAAATTAATAAAGCTAAAACAAAGGCAATAGCGGTAAATTATGTACCCACACATGAACTGGTTCAGGAATACCCATATTTATCGGGACATGATAAAATTAAATATTTAGGAGTATGGATTAAAAATTATTCTAGTGTGGCAGCTAAGGATACAGTATGTGGGAAGAGACTAAACAAAAGATAATACAAAAGCTGAGAAAATGGAAGCTTTGTTATATGGATATGGATAGTAAGATACAAGCAGTTAAGATGTTTTTAGTCCCTTTAGTCTTATACACAGGTCAGGCATATTTTTATCAACCAGAGGAGAAGCTGTGGGTAGCAATTAATAGCTTGCTAAAGGACTTTATCTGGGAGGGGAGGACGGCAAGAGTCAAGTGGGATAAGCTTCCAGTAGAACAGAGCAGATTGGGATTACCCAATCTGAAGGGGTATTTCAGAGCTACACAGTTAAGACTCCTGTACATAGCACAAGCAGAAAACTATAATTCAAAGTGGAAAGGGATGATGATGAAACATGGGGGAAGCTCAATAAACAAGGAGAGACTGGGAGTTTGGATGCAGGCTTTTAGGGAAAATAACAATAATCATGCAGAATATTATATCCATAAAGTAACAGAAAGTATACTGAGAACTAAACCAACACAGGAATGGAGAAAGAAGATTCTTCTGATAGGGATGATTGCAACTAGTGATACAAACAATAGGCAAGAGGGGGGTGGAATTTATTGGAGAAACCTGAAGAAGATCCAAAGACATGCATCCGGAGCATTTCTTCCTGGGCTTCTGCTGAAAATAGGCACTGTCCTGGTCGGACTTTCCCAGTTAACAAATGTTAACTAAATAAATAAATAAACTGGCAAAGAAACCAAGATATTGAGAGCAAATAACTAGAGAGGGAAAGATGATAGAATGGGAAGACGCCAGGAATTTATGTGGTTTGCAGGTTAGAGATTGTCTTCCCTATCAGGGATTGATATCACAGTATAGGCAAAGAGAAAGAAGTAGAGGGTTCTAAATGAAAGACCAAAATTGGTAGAGTTTTTAATAGAATCTAGAACATAAGCTGCCATTAAAAAATGAATAATTAGTAGAGCATATAAGATATTGCGTGATAACTATAAGAATCAATCAGAGGAGGTTAGAAAGGATTGGGAAGAGAGACTGGATAAGCAATTCACAAAGAAACAATGGGAAGATATATGTATGTCTCCCAAATATGCAAATAAATCTAGAAGAGTTAGGATTTTTGCCTGGAAATGTTTACATAGATATTTTTATACCCCAAGTAGACTCCAGAGAAATTTTTCTCAGGCAGACAGTAAAATGTTGGAGGTTTGAAGGGGAAGAAAGAGGTAACTGGGAAAATATTTTCTGGGAGTGTGATGAGTTGGTGGACTTTAAGAATTCCCTGCAGGATGCACTTGTCAACGATGCTGGGTGGGCAGATTGGTGTGACGAGGGAGATGATTTTTCTGAGCTATGACACAGAATTGGAATTGCCTAGACATAGTAAGGCATTGCTGTGTCTAATAATGATAGCTGCCAAAAAAGCAATTACTAGAAAATGGAAATCAAAATCTTAGCCAACTATACTACAAACAGTAAATATAGTAAAAGAAATAAAACAACTGGAATTGAGATATTTAGAAAAGGGTAGGAGCAAAGTACATAGGAAAAAATTGGAATTGTGGGAACTATACATACAAGGGAACAATGAGGTTTAAAAGGCTGCAGTACTTAAATGAGCTATGTAATGTTTGAGTGAGAAAGATTGGGTAGATTATAAATGATGCATAATGTTTGCAACTGGGAGTATGTCAGTATTGTTTGTGATGTAAAATGCTTGCGACTAGGATTGTGTCAGCGTGGTTTGTTTTCATTTACATAAAAGTATGATTGAGTATGTTGCAAGTGATGGTTTAGTAAAGATGTTTCTTTTTTTTTTTTTTTGTAAAAAGGTAGGAATTGAATAATTTATGTAATATTGCTTAGATTATATGTTATATAGTAATATATGTGATTATAATGTCTGTTATGTTAATATAATTTTTTAATTACTTTTATATGAATGTAAATTTGCCTATGTCACAAGTGATAATTTAATAAAAGTGTTTGAAAAAAAAGAAGCATTTGAGTGTTCCGTTCTTCCTTACTCCAAGCTGCTATATGTATCTGTACCCCAAGTTCGTTTGCTTCCTGAAAGCTAAGATTTTGCCAGACATCTTGGTCCAGCCTTGAGTTGCCTGCCTCCTTGGTTGTTATGCTCTCATATATTCCCAAGGCATATGAATAAATGTTGCTTCTTCACCTCTAATTCTCCAATATTTTAAACTAGAAATTCCACTATCTAATGTTGCATTACTAAGTGTGTGTAACACCACAAATAAAGGATCTTCATTCGTTAATCCCACATATGTGGCAATTTCTTAAGATGTAAGGCATTTTCCGACGTACGTTTCCAGTTGTCTTGACTTATTTCCTTATACTGTTTTCCTCAATCATTCAGGCCCGCTTGCGTCTTCTTTTAACACTTCTGTATTGTCTGGTATTTTGTATATTAAGCTGCCTCTACCCTTTTTCATGCTATCCTGTGGACCCTCTATGTATTTTCTCCCTGTGCATAGTTTGAACATTCAAAACATGTCTTCATCAATGTATTAAAGGTAGAGTTATGCTGATCCTTAAGCTGAGAAACTTTTCATATTTCCTGTGGATGAAGGACTCTTCCTACTGTCCTACCTAGCTACCTTAACTGTTCCTATCCATATATGCTTTCTTCATCCTTTATTAGATGCTCATGTCTGGGAATTCTACCCTTAACATCCTTCTGACCCTAGATCGTTTTGCAGACAGGCACTTTCTAGCAGATATCTCCTAGATATTTAATCCTTGTTCTAATTTTCTTTAAGTGTCATCCATAATTCTAGATCTTTACTGTCTTCTTGCAACACAATCCAGTGTACTATATTAAATGCCACAACCTGTGAAAGAAGATGTATAAAACTCCATCTCCCAATAGAGAGTAGGAAAGGCTTAGGATTATCTTGGAATTCTATTTTGGCTTGTTTCACCAACATATTCTTCAAGCAGGACCTAAATCTTATCTGCCAAATAGTGTTCAAACGGTACTGAGCTATGTCATATAATTCAAGAGATAATCATAATCTTGATAGAGTTTATTTTGCCAACCCTTATGTATGTCATACCTCCTCCTTTTTGTAAGAGTTTATTTATTGTCTTATAAAGATTCTCCAAGTTTCTTATAATCCTCTATTCATATGTATAGCCCACCTCTGAACCTAGGTAGGTGGGAAACTTCACTTCCTGTATATCAACTGTTCCCTTTTCTTTCCTTCTTCCATCCTGACCAGCACTGTTTAATTACAATTCAAGTCCAGTTCTGACCCTTTTCTGAATCTGTTAACTATATCTAATGCTACTGGGAAGTCTTGTCTATTAACATACATTCATCAGTGATCAGCTGAAACATGGCCGTACACCCAGTTCTTTGCTTTTGTTGCGATGCCTCAAAAACTCACAAAGCCAGCTCTTCAATTACTAAGAGAAACAATCCTGGTGGTAAAGGCCATCCCTGCCTCATCCTTTTGGAGATTTTACCTTTTGTAGTTATTCTTAATTTATTCAAACATCAGCGGTGGGTTTACCATACATCACCAGTCCAATGAATGAACACATCCCCAAAATCCGTTATCTGCACCACGTCAAACAGAAAGTCCCAATGCACTATATCAAATAAAACTATACCAGCATAATGATATCCTATTTGTTAGTTTTAAAAATAAAATAGTCAAATTTCACCATCAATACTCTGCCTGCCCTTAATAAATCAGAACAGTGACTCTGGTAGAAACATTTTTCTCTCTCCTGGAATGACCTCAGTATGGTATTGAATCAGGTTTGTTCTGCCAGTTAGTTCTGAAATTACTTGTAACACAAACTTCCTTATCTCTTGTTTCTGTGCCTTAGATAATGTATCTTTTTTACCTGCATTGCAGGCACAGATGTTACTTTTCTTTCTCCATTAGTTGCTGCTGTTAAGCTCACTACAGAGGTCTACACTTCTTTCCGTGGTTTTAAAATGTTGATATGGTGATCTGTTTTGTTGCACCCTGTCTTATTAGCCTGTTTGACCCTCTACAGTATATCTTTTAATTTTCTCACTATACATACAAATATTACAAACAAATATTTCAAGCATGGACATTAATGCCCTTCTAGCTTACTAGTATACCAAAACACCTGTTCCCATAATAAGTATCCAGACTGTTGTTAAAAATATCTAAACTAGTACTTGCTTTAATGTAATTTGGAAGTCTGTTCCATGCATCAGCTACTCTGTCAGAGAACCAATTAGTACAATTCTCATTCCTATATAAGTTATCTGATGATTCTCTAGTACTTTTTGTTAACCCCACACATTCCCAGAGGTAGTTGTCACTAAATGAACTATATACCTGAATAAGATCTCTTCTTAGATATTTGTAAGAGACACTGTACAATTTCAGCTATTTTAGTCTTTCTTAATAACTTAAATGTTCACATCCATGGATACCCTTGGTATATTTCTGCTGTACTCTTTCCAGTTTACTCATGCTTGTTTTCTTATAGGATTTCCATATTGTTATTCCATACTCAGGTTTGGGTCTAATGTAACTAACAAACAATGACTTTGTTATTTTTGATTTCCTAGAATTTATACATCTTTTTATGCAACATATAGTTCTATAACTATCATTAACCAATTGGTTGATATGATTAAAAAAACTCATAGCTGAATCTACCCGTATACCCAGGTCCTTAAATGAGTCTAGAGTTTCAATCACTGTGTGTTGTATTAAATATTCACCTTTCAGTTTATGCCTACCAAATCTCATATGCTTAGAGTTTGATGTATTTATCAGTGTATTATTCTTCTGTGCCCAAATGGTCAATTTAGTCACGTTATTATGCAGATATGCCTTATCTGTAGCACATGTAATCAGTTTCCCCAATTTCAGGTCGTCTGCATATAGACTGTAGAACACCTCAGATGAAAAACAAGTAAGGGCCTAGAAGAGAGCCCTGTGGGACACCCTGACTGCAACCAAGAATTTCATCTGTCCAGTTGCTGTATGATACTTGCCATATCCTATTTCAAGTGGACCAGGCCACACAGCAAAGAAACAAAAACTAATAACTGATCTCCAGCTTTGAATTTCCTGGTCTTTGCACTTTTTTTATATACCCCTTGTTGTATAGCGTGGGTTTTTCCCTGTATTGCTATAGGATAGGAATCACCTCTTTCGGCCTTGTAAGTTGGTGTAGTATGTTTTTTTCTCTTTTCCCATGTTTCTCTGCCAATATTTAACAGTCAGTAAGGGTACCAGACAAACACCAACTCAAAAGGAATAAAACCTGTCATGGCTTGTGGTATTTCTCTAATTGCAAATAACTAGTATGGTATTAACTATTTTCAGTTGTTACCCTCTTTCTCTATAACTTTTTTCAGCATGTACTTTAATGCTTGGTTAAAATGTTTGCTAACCCACCAGGGGGATAGTACATTGAGGATTTTAGTAGCATGACCTTAAAGCATTGGCAGAACTGGTACATTATTCTGTACATAAATGGAGTCTGCTGGCCAGTGACTATTTCCTTAGGTTTCCTCTTCTGTGGAAATTAATAATATTAATTCCCGATCTGTAAATCTAGCATTAGCCTTATATGGGGGATAGCCTTAGGGCATTTAGTTACATAGTCCAAAATAACTAAGATATACAAACCTCACTTCTGGATTTACCAATAGCCAAACAATGTACATATACAATATGTTCAAACAGAAACTTTGTGATAGGCAGTGGAACTTTATGATAGGCAGTTGAATGTTTTTTAAAGCCTGTGTGAGGAGGATGTCTTCCGGCATTCAAGGCATCCAGCACAAATCTTCATATCTTCCTTTATCGTTCCTGGACTGTAAGATGTTGTTAAGATCTGTGCTGTAATTTTGTCCATTCCTAGTTGTCCTATCCAATATGACTATACCTCATCAACAGGCTTCTGAAAGGTCCAGGCACAAATCATTGATGTACTACTTTGTCTCTGTCCTTTGTAATTCAAAGTATGAGTAATAAGGCTTAATTGGCTTAAACACTGGTGTCATTCAAAGGGGATCCAGTATCTGTCTGCCTGGGATGACATGCTGGACAAGCCACGCTGCTTCGCAAGGGACGGCTTGCACCTGTCACCCCTGGGATTCCGGATATTGGCAAAGGCTCTTGCCACCCCCATAGTGCCTTTTTTAGGCAAGGCTCAAATTCTAAACCTACCACCCTAGAACACAAAAAAGGAAAAAAAACTAAGGGTAATGCTGCTCAATGCCAGAAGTCTCAATCTCAAAATGCACGCACTCAAGGCCCTTCTCATTATGGAGAACATCGATGTCTGTGCTGTGACAGAAACCTGGTTCAAGGCTCCTGAGAGCACCCCAGCGCTATCAGGTTTTACCTCATATCATGCGTTCCGGCCCCAAAATCCGGACAATACCAAGAAAAGAGGAGGGGTATCCATATTCATCAAGGACACCCACACCTCAAGACTGGTGGCAATGCACGATGCATCGGAGACCATCCAGGTGCAATTAACCATAGGCAAGACTGCTCTGCAAATTGCAGCATGTTACAGGCCACCCTCACAAACTCAGGAACCTCACATGGCCTTCCTGAAAACACTAGAGGGGATAAATGTATCACCAAACACCATCATACTAGGTGACTTCAATTACCCTAATATAGACTGGGAACACTACTCAAGCCCAAACACCCTAGCCCAAAAGTTCCTGGAATTCATAAACTCAAATGCCATGGAACAACTAGTCACCATCCCCACAAGAGGAGATAACATACTTGATCTCATCATCACGAACATGGGAGCACATTGTTCAACACCGGAAGTATACCCTCACTGGTGAGATCAGATCACAAACTAATCTCGCCGGAGGTCCTCATCCCACCCCCACCTGAAATAAAAAAGACCACAGTAAAGAACTTCTCAAAAGCCGACTTCACACTTCTAAAGACTAGTGTGGTCTCCTTTAAGGCCCCGAGGCGGAAAACAGTACTCAAGCCGCTGAATCACTTACAAACACCTTCTACCAGCACCTGCAGGACTGCATGGATAAGGCAATCCCAAACAAAACAAAGACTCTTAGTACCAAAGGCAAGCGTCCAGTCTGGTGGACCCCAGCCATAAACAAACTCTACAATAAAAGGAGGAAGCTACTACAAGATAGAGCAAAATCCTTAAAAGGTAAGACACCCTTGATCACTATAAGTAAAAACTAAGAGCTCTCATAAAATCATCCAAAGCAAATTTGAGAGAAAAATAGCTAAAGACTCAAAAGACAATCATAAGGCCTTCTTTAGCTATGTTAGAAACCTAGGAGGAAACTCCCAGATATGCTCAGAACTAGTTCAAAATGATGTGAAGATTACTGATCCTACAGACATTGCCAACATACTGGCTGACAGGTTCAGTGCAAACTTCTCCCCTCCCCAAAAGGAGAGATATCTATACCAAAGCGATTGCAGCCCCCAAACATCTCCAGCGCCCAAGTGAGAACTGCTCTCTCCAAAGCAAAAACACAGCATCCATGGGACCTGATGGTGTCCCCGGCTGTGTGCTCCACGAACTCAATGAGGAATTAAACCCACAGCTAGGACAGCTGTTTAATCAAAGTCTTACCTCTGGATACATTCCAGGGAGTGGCGCACTGCAACTGTGGTCCCACTTCACAAAGGCGGTGCCTCCACCGACCCTGGAAATTACCGCCCATTAGCTTGACAAGCCTTATCTGCAAAGCCATGGAGAGGATCATAATGGACCTCATAAAAAGACATAGGAATTTGCAGACTTTGGATCCAACCCAGTTTGGCTTTGTCAAAGGCAGATCATGCCTTTTAAACTTGGTTGACTTCTTGAAACAGTCACCAAAGCCATTGACGAGGAAAGGCAGTCCATACAGCCTACCTCGATCTGGCTAAGGCCTTCGATACAATACCCCACTCGGGTATCATTGAAAAACTCATCAGCTTAAATGTTAACCCATACATCACAAGATGGGTTGCAAACTGGCTGAGTGACAGAACCCACAGGGTCAGAGTTGCTGGCGCCATGTCAGACTCAAAACCTGTCACAAGTGGTGTCCCACAGGGCTCAGTCCTGGGCCCACTCTTGTTTGGCATCTACTTTTCCAAGTACAAGCAAGCACAGGAGGGTTATGGCTGACAAAGTTTGCAGATGACTGCAAACTGGCCATAGTAGAAAACACATCTGACACAGATATCCTTCAGAAGGGTCTCACAGAAAGCGGATAACTGGTGCCAGAGCCACGGCCTGAAGTTAAATGCCAAAAAATGCATAGTCATACCCTTTGGGAAAAACAAGGTTACCCCTAGCTACCAAATAGGTGGCAATCCACTGAGCACAGAAGAAGTTATCAGGGACCTGGGGACCCAGGTTGATAGTAGTCTGTCATTCGACACCCATGTAGCTAAAGTAGTTAGGAAGACTTTCTACATTGCCCACCTTATCATGAAGGGATTCTCATCTAGATCAAGGGAGGTCATAGTCTCCCTTTACTCATCACTCATCAGACCAATGATTGAGTACAATGCCCCATTCGGGATGTATCTGACCAGACACTTGCAGCAGCTGGAGAGGCCACAAAAGTTCCTCACCAAAAGGATAAAGGGTCTCAAAAATCTGTCCTATGCTGCCCGACTGAAAGAACTCCAGCTCTATTCAGTCGCTTACCGCTTGCTCAGAGATGACCTTTGCCTAACATACAAGGCCATGTCAAACCCAGATTTGATGAATATGCTTCACCTCAAAAAATCTAGATCCATCAGAGCCACAAGGGCGGAGACTTAAACCTCGACACGGCTATTAATAGGACGTGCTGGAGGGATAGATTCATCACCCAAAGACTCCCTATGCTGTGGAACAAAATCCCGGTACATGTGAGGCAGAGCACCTCGCTGACCTTGTTCAAGAGAAATCTTGACCAATGGATGGGAGATCGCAGATATACCCCAGGGATTACCTCAGTGTCACTGCTCGACAGAGGCACAGCAAAATAATGGGTATAGTTCCCCATACTAAAGGGGTGGCGTAAGCCACAAAACGATGGGCTAGGCTTGTAAATGCCCTCGGGCAGATAGCCTAGTATGAACCTATGAACCTATGAACCTATGAAGTGGGACCCTTTTGTTCAGCTTCTTCCCCTCCAACTCTAGCTATAGTTTCCTTTGCTATTCTCAGTGTCACCTTTCCAGCTTCACTTTTTAAAGTTTATCTGTCTTACCTGGAAGTCAGCCAACTATAGAGTTTCTTAAGGCTCAGTCAGTCCTGAGTTAGAAGGCACCGCCTCCTCTGCTGCCAGTACAGGCACTGCCATCTCAGTGCCTAAATGTTACCTTAAAACAAAGCAACTCATAAAAACATTCTTTAAGATCAGTTAGTGTTTCTACTGTATTCGTTTTTCTAATCCCTTTCTTTTATGAATCTACTCTATTCATTTTTTCTGATTCCTTTATGAACCTGAAGTATAGAATCCTCCTTATTTTTTTAAAGTTTCTATATTTTAGCTCAACAGGAACATCAGTGGAGACTTGCCATGGTTTGTGGTACTTGTGGCATTTATCTAATTGCAAAGAAGAGGTAAGGTATAAACTAGTTTCACTTTTTACCATCTTCCACTATAACTTGTTCTCAGCATGGGTTTTAATATTTGGTTAAAATGCTTTGCTAAGCCACTTATCTGGAAAGGGTACACTGAGGTTTGTAATTACATGACCTTAAAGCTTTGGCAGAGGTGGTACATTATTCTGTACCTACATCTTGCCTCTCAAGTTTATAATGTCCTCTCCTTTTTCTTCTCTTCTTCTGTAGGTTGATATCCCTCTGTCTCAACGTGACTGAACATCACCCTTTTCATTTTTTTCCCTTATATGATGCTCTTCTACCTCCCTATTGAAATTTTGGCATTTGTGATGCTGAGTGCTAATATATTGAAAAAAAAGACCAAAAATGCAGGAGATGAGCAAATCTGGAAAATCCCTCTTCTCCTTTAAATTTTTTTTTTTTTTTTTTACAGGGTAAAAGCCTACCCCCCACCCCCACCCCACACTACCACCACAAACTTATATATACCAATTCTGAGATTGCCATACCTTGGAGGAAAGGGAATATTCTGAGAAATGGGCATCTCAGACTTATTATATTCAAGTCCATTTTTTGACAAATCTGTCTCTGAATTCTGGGACTCATTAAAGTGGGTCCTGACATTTTCAAATTGTTCCTGCTGAGGCTCTTCCTCTGTTAAGGATTTATCTTCAATGCTTTTTAAGGATTTGTTTCCTTATATAGAGCTACCTGTTACTTAGAGCCTTCCTGTATTTGAGCTTTTTGTCTCACTTTGATAGAAGTGAGAGTAGAACTCTGCATAACACTTCTTCCACTTTTATTATTCTAGTATACCTATCTAACCCCTTACACTGTTTTTTCACACCAAAATCTTTTCTTTCTCTTCCTGAACCTCTTACTTTCCCCACCATCTCCTTCTCCTACTCTTTGCATCTTACCCCTTACTTCCTATAATCCACTTCTCCTTCTGAAAATAAATCATCTCACTTGCTCCAGCATTCCCTGTCTACCTTCTTGCCTGTAACTTACATATTTATTTGCCACCTATACTTAACTTTTCACCATTTCTTTTAATTATAGACTCCCCACCTCTCTGACTTCCACCTACTCTTACCCTCACTTGCCATACTATATATAATTTGCTGTATTAACTTCCTTCCCCCATTACTTTTATAATTTTTTTGAATTTTAAATATCTCTTTGCCAGTGTATGTACATTGATTGTTATTATACCAATTTCTTGTAAATATTTAATGTTTTACTATTTTTGGTACACATCAACTTGGGGTTAATCACATGTGAATTCCTTTGAAAATGCATATCTTCTTGTAAAATGCCTTAGAATTTTTTTCGTAATTATTTGCTATTAATCAACCTGGGCAGATCCTGAAATAAGTCTGTATAAATCATCACTCCGCTCCAGTCAACTAATTAAAATAAAATACAGTGTAGTCTTTCTTATTGCTAAGTTTCTCCCTCTGAACTTTTACCTGCTGTTTAGAATTCTCAGTTTCTGGGGATGTTTGAATTTGACAGAAAGTTTAGAATTCTGCTAAGCTTGAGTATTTTCCATACTTCCTAACTACATTCTCTTAAAATATACCCTTTCAGTACATGAACCATTCTGTTCAGTTCTGCAAGTCATCTATTCTCCCTGCTCTGCAACATTTCTGCTGCAATGGCACCTGTATTCCCTTATTTTGTAACACTTTCAAGTTACAGTATTTTACTATGTAGCTCATGTTCTTCTACTGGGTCTGGTCCTACCAGCTGATTTGCCATAAGTATATGCTGACATCTCTTTAAATGCTCTAAGTTCTTCATTTTGCATATCCTTAGCCAAATTTAATATCTTTCAGGCTTCTTAACACTATACCTTGATCTTTGCTGGATTCATATACTCTTATGAATTGGTCTGAAGATTACCTCTCCCATTTTCCAGGTTAGGCAGAGGTGCACCCGGAGGTTTATTTACTTTTTGGTTCCCCTCAGCATTCTAAAATATGATCTATCAAAAGGATTACCTTTTTCCTATTTGCACAGATTTTTAACACAAGGAAAGTCCTCTCCTGTTACAATATCATGCTTTATATCATATACTTGAGGTATAGTTTTTAGTAGAAAATACTCTGCTATGAAACTTTTTAGCTTGTGTCTTAGCTAACAATACTCTATTAACTTATATAATAGTCCTGGTATTCACTCCGTTTCATATCCCTGTAAGCCTTTAAAGGTTCTCCAGTTAACTAGGCTGAGATGGCTGAAACTCACTCTCTCTAATCTCATCCCTTCTAATAAGCATACCATTCAAAGGACATGAGGCACGTCTCAAAAGTCTTCTACTTTGGTTAGTTGCTAATTAGGTGGAACTGTTTTGGCATTACACTGGACTTGGGAATTGCCACCATCCCTCAGCTGCAGCAGCAATAGTCTGAGCCACTTGTTCTGTGGTCATCATCTCGGCACATGAAAAGACATGGACACGTTATATGAAACACACTGACCACATCACAGGAATGCTGTTCTCTTATTCTGAGAAAAAAACTGTGAAGTTAGTGGACTTTCAGGCAGAAAGAGGTATAAAAAATCATGCCTAACATTTTGGCATATTATACCGATGTAGTATAAAATAGTCCACCAGAGACAACCAGTCTAAAAATAATGAAGTCTAATTGAACAGAAAGAAAAAAATCCTGGTGCAGACCATCTTTGTATATACAGGCAAAGCAGTAGAATATATATTAGGAATCTTTTCTGTAAGTTACACAAAAATGAAAATACAGTCTCACATATAAGTTTTAACACAGTCCAAATGTGCTTCCAGCCAGTTTCCATCTTTCTGAGTTCCTAGTGGAAGATGCCCAGACTTCTTTAGATTATTTTTACAATACCTTCTCCTTTTCTACAGTACAGAGCTGCTGTTCCAGGTATAAAACTTCCCCTGCATGAAGATGGAAAGTTCTTTGACTAACAGAAACGCAGCTCGCCTTTTATGTGACATTTTAACAGAATAATAGCTCATTAACAGCAATTCCTGTGGGAAGGCTCTCTAACCTACACAAAAACATAGCTGTCTTCAAGGAACGCTACTGTTTACACTATTTACACTGTTTACATTAATACTGTAATTGGTTCATTGTTATTTACATTATGTCACTTCAGTTTGACAACATTTTGACACATTCCACAGTGAAAATTGTCATACTCTGCCATTTTATACACACACACACATATATATATATATATATATATATATATATATATATATATATATGAGAGAAAGAAAGAGAAAGAAATATTGAACACACACACACACACACACACACATACACACACACACACACACACACACACACACACACGTTCATATGCACAATGACTAACTACATTTGAGGGTATATGTAGCTGTACACAGTTGTGTAATATAGTTTAAAGAATGCATCCCTTTGTACAAACATTTTAATAAGCTTTTTTCACACTGAGCATTATTATGTACATGCTTTGTTGTGGAAGTTCAACACCATTGGTTGTTATAGAGCTAGGCCTTATGCCTCTGATAAGTAGGTTAGTATGGGTGCACACCAACAGAGAATATGAAAACAGTTGACTTTAGCCCACCACCACATTAAACCATGGATGCTGACAAACCCAATCAGTATACTCATTAATTATCCTCGGAACTTCACCAGCACTTGGATACACAGCAATGTTATTATATTGTGGATGGATAACTGTGTTAAAAAACAGGAAATTCAGCAGAAATAATAAGGAATTATTAAATAAAGAATCAATTCAATTATGCAACAAATAATGTGTAATAAATATAAAAAATACTAAAATAAATACAAACTTTCACATTAACACAATACTTTTTTAAGTACTGAAATTGTTTACATGGAAGCATGTATTTATTTATTCATTGTATTAAATATTATTTGTTGTGTAACTAGTTTATTTATTTCATGTCTTATCAACAACAGAAGGCAAGATACATGTAGGGTAATTGTAGTCTCCTTTACCATCGATTATACATTATATTGTGGGGGGTTTAGTCAAATGACTTAACAGGGAAATGCTGTCTAGTACAGATCATATATCTGAAGTTCAGTCTAGGTTAGGGGAACAAGGGTTGTTTGGTTTAAAAAGGACTACCAAAGAAAGTCTGGAAAAAGAAAAGGGTGATACTGAACCCTATCTCCAATTAGCTTGGTTACCAGTTTTGAGTTTGAATATGACAGATATGCATGTTAAGCAGGGTGAAATAAACTGTATATGACTTTTGTCATATATTTTAGAAGGAATAGCAAAGAATGTATACAGAATGCCAGAGAGAGTATAAGGCTGCAGACAATGAGGAGGAACCGGGAATAAGGGAGATGAATGAAAAGGAATAAGAAACAGTTATTTACATATTTTTTCAAGACTTGACAGGTCCCACTATAACATTGTTATAGCCTTAGTAAAGACACAATGTGGTATTTATATATATATATATATATATATATATATATATATATATATATATATATATATATATATCATAGAAAATTTGGCCAGAACAATACGATAACTCACCATACTCATGGACAGAATAAAAAGTAGGAAACTGAAGGAATGTAACTGGAGAGAGAGACAGTAATAATACAAATTTAAGTATGGATCAAAATAGACGATGAAGAAAAGATGAATAGACGGCAAAACGATGTTAAGAAATGTTAATGCATAGGTTTTCAGTGCATGAGATATATAATGAAGAAGTAGAAAAACAAAAAAAAAGAATGAGCTAAAATAAAAAATATATAATTTTATGTTGAGTATTATTGTTTTCATAGGGTCATACATAAATACTAAGCAGTCAGTCTACTAACCATTACAAACCTAACAGATAAACTATAGGAGGGTAATACAAGATGTAACAGGGGAGAATTTGAGGCTGTCTATCCAGTTATCTAGGCTTATGTTGAGAATAGTAAGGGCGATACTCTTCTTGACGTGTTTGGTCCAAAGGAGGGGGAAGCAAAGGAATATGAATGCATCACACTAACATCTCTTATTTATCTGTTAATGAAGGTTAGGTCCTGTAACTGGGTATTTAAGGACAAATTTGCCATTTGCAGAAAGAGAACATTAAGGAGAGTTGGGTATTTCAGGGCTCTAAAGTCTAGACAAAAGACTACAGTAGAGAACTAAGTGACCAAGTACAGGAAGATGACTACCATCAATTCAGATAACAGACATTCTTCAGGCCAGTGATCTTTTTAGTTAGGAAATGCTGAGATATATCAAGTTGGGTAATATGTTTTGATAAATATACTACAAAAGGGACATTAGATTCAATAATGGGTCTGATAAGACATGAGTAAAGTAGAATTAAGACTACCTTGTATCTAGACAAGATGCCTTGGAATATTAGCTGAGCTATAAAAAAGGATTTCTGAACAAATACAGAGACATGATGGTTAAAAGATGAATTATCAAAAAGAGTGCCCAGGCCCCTTACAATGGTGTCTAATTGAATGGGTGTATCCCCTATGTAATATGATATGAAAATGTTTGTTTATTAAAATAAATACCATCACATTTTTTCATGTTTAGTTTGAGACTGTTGTCCTTGCAACCAGTTGTTAACATAGTCTATCTCATGCTGAAGCAACTGTGTGTAAGTGCAGCAATTCATCTACAAGCCATATGTCTGGATTGTTGGCTTTAAGTTATGAGAGGTATATGCCAAAAAGGGAGCTCTCAGCACTGAGCTTTGTGGTACATCTCAAGTCTCTTTTTTTTTTTGCTTTCAAAGGTAGCAATTGTGATACTAGCCACATGAGTTCTATAATACAGATAGCTATCCACTGCACAATGTATGAATTTATATACAAAGTTACAAGCGGTTCAATAATATTTATATAGAGAAAAGTGCCACACTTTCTGGACATGTACAGTTATGCTGTATGTACTGTATAGCTGCTATGTAGTGCTTTGGTGATGTTTTTTGAAGAAATTGACAAGGATAAGGAGACAGAACCCTGCCAAAGACAATTTGATGAGGCTGCAAGGTTAGGAGATGTTGTATTTGCATTAATGTGGTCTGAGGCAATATGTTTCTTGGGTTTACATATGAGATTGGTGAAACTAATGAGACTGTAGCTTCCAGGGTCCATGGTTGTCCCACCTATGTGCTATGGCATTATAAAGACTTCAATAATATAACCCATTGGGAGGCCTAGAGTAAAGAGGGTAAATAGGGTGTGGCAGTCTAGAATGTTATCAGGGCCAATGGATTAGGTGTTCTCAGCTTTTGAGAAGGTAAGAGGACATGTTCCTTAGTAATTATTGGAGTAGCTGGGAATGTAGAGTCCATGAAAGAGTTGAAATTTGTACAATATTTTTCAAATCGGATGTTAGCCATTTCCTTTGAGTTAGAGTAGGCAGTAGTATTATGGACAAGCTCTGAGCATTGTTGAGTGTT
This sequence comes from Protopterus annectens, assembly GCF_019279795.1. Lineage (NCBI taxonomy): Eukaryota > Metazoa > Chordata > Ceratodontiformes > Protopteridae > Protopterus > Protopterus annectens. The sequence goes on from NC_056736.1 coordinate 329,311,507, forward strand.
AGTTCTTAATTTCTTGACTTAGCTAAATAATGATTTGTAATTACTTTGGTTTCAGGGGCTATTTTAAGTTCATATTCAGCTTTTTATTATTTCATTTTACTTTGCTGACCAGGTTAGTCCCACTAGGCCAATGGACTTGCCTTACTCTTTTCTATAAGTGACATGGATCTTTTCCATCCACCTGAGATACCAACCACTCCAGCAGATGGGGCCTCAGTTTAACATTCTCATTCCAAGGACAGCACACTCAGGAGTGTATAACTCCCTTATATGCTGCACTACTATGTCAATACTGACAAACTAATCCAACTAACCGGTATGGGAATAGAACTAAGAGACTTCTGGTACCATTAAATACTTTGCTAGCTTGCTTACATATACTTTAAAGGGGAATAGATTGGGACCTCTTATAAGCATTAATTAGTTTCTTTTTTTTTCTTTTATAGTTCCGTTATATAGGTATTCTATCACTGGGGGCTGTTTTTAAATTTTTCATTATATTTGGTGCACAATGGGAATGTCTTATAAATACAACTAAGAAAAATTCAGAGCAGAGGCTTAGGCTTAAGCAGTTGAGTTCTTCAAAGGATGATCACCAAAGAATTAATTTAGATCATCAAGTGATTGAAAAATGTCTGTATTTTAGGTGCTCCTAAACATAGAGATATTTGCAAGGAGAGTACCACCTAAAGGAAAAGTTCATTGAATTTTTGGCTGATTGAACAGGGGAAGATGACAGGTATAGAGGTGTGCAAAGAAGGACCACATTTGTGAGAACTATACAAATAGTATATGGGTTCATAGAAAGATGGTCAGTTATTTGTACAAGGGAGTTAGCAATAAACAAAAGTTATGTACTTACCATAGCGCTAGATTCATGTTGTCTTCTTCCAAACATCTCAACTATTGGGTGTATCTGATGCAGTTCCACACAAGATTCTTTGTTCCATGACTCAGCCCTTCCTTTTCCCTTAATGCACTGCCACTCTACCAACCCTCAGATCAAATTTGCCCCACCAGACAACATATTGCCAGTTCCTAGTGACACCCCTATAAACTTTGTACAGATCTGCTTTTGTCAGTAAGAAGCCAAGGTCCCAGTTAAGATCAGTGCCATCCAATTGGGGCCATAGAAAAGTGACAGTTTGGTAGGGGGGTGGTGGACAGGAATATTGAGATGGATGGAAGAAGGCAACACAGATCTTAAATTATGGTAAGTGAATACATTTTATGTCCACTGTTATCTCTTCTGTCTGTCACAACTATTAGAACAAAGTCTCTAGCTACATGAACCCTGAGGGTCATTATGGAAGGGTCGTCCAGAGAATAGTGGAACCAAAAGATACCCTTTATCTAGAATGAAAATCAAGCTTATAAAGAGCTATCAAAGTACGGACTGTAGACCATACTGTAGCTGCACAAATATCATCAATAGGCTCACTGCTAAAGAAAGCTGTTAATGTCCTCTAATAGAATGCACTTTTGGTTTAGAGGGTAAAATCAGCCCTCTGGACTTATAAACAAATGATATACAAACAGAAAGCCACTTTGATAGGGTCACCTTAGAGACACTGGAACCCCACTTGGCTTTAGAAAAGGAGACAATGAGTTTCACACACTTTCAAAGGTCTTTCATATAGTGAAGGTGAAGTACAACTGGCGAACATAGAATGCAATTGATATTCACCCTTGATAGAAAAATTGGGAAAGAGGACCAGAAGATGTATAGACTGGTACAAGGAAAAAGTAGTCATGATTCATCCTAAGGGATACCCTCTCCTTATGAAAGATTAGATATGGAGGCTTACATGACAATGCCTGCAACTCTGAAATCCTCCTAGATTTCTAGCTACTAGAAAAAAACGTTTTGCAGGACAGTTACTCCAAGTCAGCAGTACCTGCAGGTTCAAAAGGAGGAGCAATGAGATCTTGAAGTAAAACAGTAATGTACCAGTGGGGTCCTGAATCCCTCAGTGGTGTCTAAACTAGAAAGTTACACTTTAAAAATTCCTTAGAAAGCCCAAGAGAAGGAATGGGGCTATGTTGTTCACCCAAACAAAAATTAAAGACAGCTGCCAACTGGACTTTAATCAGAGAATAACTGGCCCCCATATGAAAAAAGAGACCTGTTAAAAACTCCAAAGTAACAAGAAGGGGAGCCAGGAAAAGGATCCATCCCTTTGGAACAAGCCCAAATTAGAAACCTCTTCCACTTACTTCTGTAAACTTTCTTAGTGGAAGGCTTTTGAGAAGATAAGGTAAGGATGTGAACATCAGAGGAAAGCCTGGAACTTCTAGCCAGCACTGGAATTGGATAAACCCATGTGGTCAAATTGAGAGAGTTGATGCCAAAGTGAGAGACCAGATGTGGGATCTCTTGGGACAGAAGAATTGATCTGCTGAGATGGTCCACCAGAATATTTTATCTCCCCTGGATCTGTGTTGCAAGAAGAAAGTACTGATTAGACATTGCCCACTGTCAAATTCTCATGGCTTCGCACCATGCAAGACAGGAATGTGTTCCAAGTTGTTTGTTGATGTACTAGATGAAAGACATTATGTATATGTGCTCAGTAATCACACCTGTATTGAAAGGATCCTGAAAGGTCTGCAGTGCAAGGAAAACCACCACCATTTCCAAAAAATTAATGTGAAGCTTGACTTCTCTCTGGGACCACATGCCCTGGACTCTTCTCCCTTCTAAATGACCCACCACCCCCACCCCAGAAGGGAATTGCCTGTAGTCACTGTGGCCTGTAGTGGGGAAGAGACAAAGGTTTGCCATAAGCAGAGCAAAGGGTGGTGCTATTCACTATGAATATGCCATTGAAAGAGTCCACTGAAGGACCCTTATGCAAAATTTTGCACGATAAGCAACTGTGACTGACACAGTATTTGATGGCCTGGAGGATGCTGAGTCAGTAACACTAGAGATACTTGACAATAAAGAGAAGACAGTCTGTTTGTTGGAAGTTTGGCAATCTGACAGGTAGTGACTGGGTGGCACCTTATAAACTCTGATGCCTGAATTGATTTGAGTGCTAATTTTTCCAGTTTGACCATGATTCTTAGAAATGAGCACTAGTGAGGTAAGGAGTGTCTGGCTAGAATGAAGGAGTCCTTTGTGGTGGCCTTTATGAGACAGTCATATAGGTAAAGGAACACACCACATTCCTGCAGTTTGAGTTGTGCAGCTATCACGGCCATACACTTGGTGGACATCCAGGGGGCTTTGGTGAGGTCAAATGTCAGTGCCCCGAATTGAAAGTGACTGTCGACCAGACAGAAATGTAGGTACCTCCTGTACTACCTGGCTATCTTAATGTGTTAATAGGTATTCTAGAAGTCCACTGAGCCCATCCAATATTCCTTACTGACTGGATGCAATATGGACTGCACTGTGACCATCTGGATTAACATCTGTTTTACAAATCTGTTTAGTGACTGAGGTCCAAAACTGGCCCGAGGTCCCTGTTTTTCTTTGGACTAAAACAAATCATGGGTACACTTCCCCTCTGGTCTGGTGCGACCTCCAGGATGACTCACTTTGTTAACAACTTTGAAATGTCTAGAGCCACTGCTCTTCTTTATTGAGCTGGAATGTCTGGGGATGACTTCAAGCTTATATTTGGAGGGAAAGAAAGGGAATGAATTAGCTTCTGGTAATTATTCTCAGCATTGATGAATCTTGAGAGTAGAATAGTCAGACAAGCATTCATACTGAAAGGGCTTATTGATGATCAGGCCATGAAATCCTTAATGTTGTGGACCACATCTGCCTCTGTGGCAGTGTCCATTTGCAATACTCAATCCGCCTTGGGGCTACTTGTCTGCAGATGTGTTTGGTGTAAAACCCTGGGATTTACTGAACCATAGGCATCTGGTAGTAGGCAAAATACCTCTCAGAGGTGGGAAAGTATATTCTGAGAGCTGAAAGGGTTTCCTATTCTGCTCACTTCTAGTAAGCGTATCTTTCAATTTTGGTTCCACTAGTGTGGATTCATGGAATGTCACATGAAGGAATGATGTCTTGAAGTTCACCACAAAGTCAAATAAACAGAGGCACCCAGAAGACAGATGGGAGTACCTGATAATCTTTGTGCCATCCATGGCATTGGACAATGGGTGTACTGACACATTTACAATAGACTGTACTTTAGCTACTTGTGACTCCATCACCTTTCTGATCTCTGCAGTCATAGAACCTAAGAGAGCGAGAGAGAGAGAGTGACCTGGAAACCTTCTTTGTCAAGTCCCTCTATAAAGGAGTCGGGTGGGCCATGTAGTTCAGAACATGTAGGATGAACATTGTTGAAGCATACACCTGTTTTCTGAATCTATCCAATACCTAAGATTTCCCATTCAGAGGATGGACAGAGGAACTTTCCTTAAACAGTTCCTTTTTTCATGGCTTCTGCCACCACAATAGCATCTACAGCAAGGCTCTTTCCTCAGTGTGCTCTGTCCCAAGGGAATATAACATTTTGTGTGGTTTAGGGGGGGTATCAGTTTCAGTTTGTCCAGATCTTTCCAAGTATGCTTGGACACAATGTCAACTAAATCATCTGAAAGGGAATTCACCCAGGATGTAGATGGGCCAGATGCAAAGGTCTCAAGAAACAGTGATTCTTCCTGGGAAGGGGGCATTGATGGACCAAACTCCCTTTTGTCTCAACAGATCAAGGAGATATCCAAAGGAGGCATCTTCCAAGGGAGAACTTGAAGACCCTACCCCATCATTCAGATCAGTGTCTTTTGTGAGGGACTCCTGAGGTGGGTCCAGATGCCTCCGCTTTCATTGATGTTTCCTGTGTTCCTCCACAATAGGAGCATTTTGAGAAGAACTAGAAGCATCAGGGAAGGCAAAAAGCTGGGCTTGTTCAAGGCCAGTTGGTTCTGACTGTCCAAATTATAAAGAATGGATTGGAACTGAACCACCTGAAGTAGCAAAGGCCCAGGCAGGCTCCAGGTGAGAATGAGGACCCCTTCACCAGATTGACAAGAATCTTTCCAAAAGCCTGAAAAGCTAAACATGAAGGCAGCCTCAAGGAGGCCTCCTCAGGTCCAAAGACCTCAAAAAGAGAATCTTACAGCTCAACAGCTCATATCTAAAACCAATGACAGAGCAAAGTTGTCGATGACTGAGACACCAAAGGATAGGAACAGCTCTGAAAGCCTTGGACTCAACCCTGATCAATGGTGTAAACCTCTTGGATCTGAGACCCATTGAGATTTGAAGTAGTTGGAGTTGAACAAGGTAAAACAGTGTTCAGGGTCGAAGACATCCCCACACTACCAGCTCCAATAGAGGGTACCACACATGGGGCACTCATATCCAATACTACCTGATCCAAAGATCAGATCAGAGAAGGAGATACTAAGAGTGGAGTGGCTGGCACAAGACCTGTGACCACTGGGGTGGTGGTAGCAAGAATAAGCCTTAACTTGATCTGGGTCTTCAGGAAGTTCTTCATCATCCTATCCACATCTATTTAAGTAAGACTCCATGAAGACTGTACCAACCTGAAAGAGGATGCCACGGAAGGAGGTCTGGTACTCTATTGGTGAAGTTTCTCCAAAGTGATGGTCAGTGATCAGATACATGGTAAGCATGGCTCCAGGGAGAAGGACAGTTCAAAAACAATAGAAACTGTCAGAGACTGGATCCTAGCCCAATCTGAGCTCAGAGTTGAAGTGATTGAAGGAAAAACTTTATGAGCCAGACCCAAAAGAGGCACTGGATGCAGGGATCTCTTATGCACCTCTTTGGCACTTTCAGACAACCTCTGTTTTTCTTTCACCCCCTGACTTCTGTGCTTGCCATGTCTCTATGAAGGATCAGAAAAGGTAAGATAGTCATAAGGGCTTGTAACTCAGAAACCCTTTTTGCTGAGCTTCAGGCTACAAGTAGTATTTTTTCCAAGTACACAATGGATGCAGAAGAAGCAGAAGGATGGTAATGTTAATGTTATTGCTATGATGTTAATGTTGATGTTCTTCAGGTCTCAAGGAGGAAGAACAGATCTTTTGGGGGTGGCCTGATGTGTAGGATACCTTTTAAGAACTGCTTGACCTCAAAGGATGAAGAAAGAGGTGGCCCAATTGGTAGTTTGGATGAAATGGCTGACAAATGCCCCTATCTGTGGGTACATGCCAAACCTGAACTGAACAGTTCATACAGATATTTGAGGATTAAAGGTATGTCTCTTTGGTAAGGATCCAGCCCTCTCTATTGGACTACAAAGAAAATCCTTTACATTTAGAAATATTTTATTTTCTTTTTAAGTATTCTAGCCTCATTTCTTACCTGTAGCACATCCTCAGGTTACAGGTGCCTGAAAGGAATTAGAAGCCTACCATCCACACTGTTAGGTTCAGTGCCTTTAGATCTGGATAAATTACAGAGTCCTTCTGTTACGTGGGCAAGTCCATCCTGTGGGATAACATATGTTGATTGACCTTCTAGATGGAAAAGAAGCGAGAAACAACATCATCTTGTCCAAAAGAGGATCACCAAAAGCATTTTTGGATTGTCTTCCTTAATCTTTTTATTTTTTAATTTTAATTTTTATTTTTAAATTCATATTCCTTCTGTTCAGTCCCTCGACATGGTGGGCTCACCCCCCCCCATCCAAACCGGTCAAAACTTCACCTAGTATAAAGTAAAGGTTCTTCTGCTGCTGCTATCAGGTCAATGGCTCAGTAATCATGAATGGAAAGTTCTTCTATCTCCCAGCAGTCCCCCCCCCACAAAACTTGGCAAAACTTCACCCAATATAAAGTAAAGGTTCTCCTGCTGCTGGTCTCAAGGTAATGACTCAGTAATCATGAACAGAACGTTCTTCTATCTCCCAGCAGTGTAGGTTTACCTGTATTACAAAGTCTAAACTGAACATAAGGAGTAAAGGCTAAGGAGCTCACTGCCAGGGAGAACAGCAAAGAGTCATTATTCTCCCATTATATTAGTTGGCCCATCCAAGAAACTATACTAGACCATCACCCACACATTGTATTTGGGTAGCAATTTAGTTAATTTGTAAATCTGCTAACCCCCAAAAAACAGGATTTTTTTTTACAAAAATCAAAAAAAAAATAATAATAATCTCACAGCAACAGTTATAACACTCCCTCCAATAAGACACTGGATCAGATCAGGTCAATGGCTCAGTAATCATGAATGGAAAGTTCTTCTATCTCCCAGCAGTCTCCCCCCAGAACTTGGCAAAACTTCACCCAATATAAAGTAAAGGTTCTCTTGCTGCTGGTCTCAAGGTAATGAATCAGTAATCATGAACAGTACGTTCTTCTATCTCCCAGCAGTGTAGGTTTACCTGTATTACAAAGTCTAAACTGAACATAAGGAGTAAAGGCTAAGGAGCTCACTGCCAGGGAGAACAGCAAAGAGTCATTATTCTCCCATTATATTAGTTGGCCCATCCAAGAAACTATACTAGACCATCACCCACACATTGTATTTGGGTAGCAATTTAGTTAATTTCTAAATCTGCTAACCCCCAAAAAACAGGATTTTTTTTTACAAAAATCAAAAAAAAAATAATAATCTCACAGCAACAGTTATAACACTCCCTCCAACAAGACACTGGAGCTGATTGTTTTCTTTGGTGCATGTCACTGGGAGGCCATACTTGAAACACTGTGCCTTTAATTAACTGACCCCACCCCACCACATCTACAAGTCAAATAATCAACTTGATAGTAAGCACTTTACTAAAGCCCCACACCAACACCCTAGCACAACTAAGAAAACTACCTCTTAATTACAAATTTCTCCTATTACAACAACATGCTACCTTTATATACTGCTGCTCTAGTAATCTTGACAATAGCTGCACATTTTACATCCTACCACACAGAACTAAATGAATCAACTTATTCCCACACTAACACATTCTCCTTTCCACAAAAATGAAACCTAAAAGCATCATTATATCCCCCTTAATCTTTAACACTACACCAATCTTAATAGCACACCCCCCCAAACCAACCAACCATTCCCAGAGTTTACCAAACCACCATAGAAGCCAGCTGGTCTCTCACTACTGAAGATCGATATCAGAAGTATTGCTAAAAAATCCATGAACTACACACCACTCTTCTCTATATTCACCACATATTGTACTAATAACTGAAACCTGGCTTAAACCTGATGTGACAAAAGGAGGTACTGCCAGCACAGCTAGCTGGAATTTTGTCATTTTTGAATATTAAACTAATATATACGAGATGCTTGTGTTACAAATGTATTAGAAGTGTGTGTCATGTGTATATCAAACTGGTTTGTACAGATGTTTGTGTTGAAAGGTTATTTGTCAAGTGCTTGTATTTAAAATATATCCACAGTGTGCCCTATTGGAAGAAAACAGAAATGTACATGCACTATTGTAACTGTTTAAATGTATATATTTTAACTGTGGAAACTGGAATACAGGAGGTTGATCCCAGTCCAGCAAAATTTAGAAAAAAATATCTGAAATTACATTACTTTATAGAGTAGGTAGGCCATGAAGATGTTTCAATGCAGCCAGAGACACAAAGTCTGAACTAAGAAGCTTTCTGTATTGTTTTTGGGGAGAACTATTTGCTACCTTGGAAGCATGAAGGAATGCAATTGTTTTATGACCTCCAGTAACTGCCAAAGATCTTAGCAAAAGCCCTTGACTCTGTATTTTTACAGGTAGATGCTAAAGGGTCTATATTACGTGATCGAACGTTTAGGTGATCAAATACCTAAACGTCAACCCATAAATGTCGAACTCTGACAATTGCGAATGGCCATTTACGTGAATTTTTTCCCTGGGAAAAAATTTGCTTGGCCATCATTGATAATTTGCCCTTTTCCCCAGTGTAGAGAGGTCTCCCACATAATTAGTGTTTAAAGGTTTGTTTTGTTTCCTACAGCCAAGTGAATTTTTTCCCAGGGAAATAATTTGCGTAAATAGCCATTCGTGGTTTTAAGGGTTTGACATTTATGTGTCGATGTTTAGGTGTTCGATCACCTTAACATTTAATCACATACTATAGACCCAGTCCTAAATGCTCCCAGCAATGGGGGGTTGCATGACAAATAGAAGATAATCAGAAATTATGTAATTCTGCAAGCTATCCCAGCAGTAATATTTTAGATATTATTTTTTGAGAAATTTCTAAGTGACACAGAGCATTCTGCATTCTGTCTTGGACCTGACAACAAGAACCATTCACATCTGCCTTGTTCTAATGAAGTAAGTTTCTAGGGATTCTCTCTCTTAGGTACAGTCAGGAATACAGAGAAGCTTAATTTAGATATTTTCTTTATTTATTTGAGACTGTCCTTCAATGTTATTTTAAATGTTTCCTGTGATTTTGAACTCTGATGTCACTGTGAATATATATTTAGTATTTTCTTGTTCTTCTATTATTTATTATTAAATATAGTTAAACCTTTCATTGTGGCTGATCTATGTAGAGATATTTAAGTTTTGAGGGTACTTGCATATTTATTTGGTGACACTGTGTGGGCCAATCCTAATAGCCTTGCTCTTGGTCATACTACCACTTGTATTAGTATTAATATTACACAGTAAAATTGGGCACCCTTTGTTAGGGACCCTAAAGTAGCTGATAAGGTGCCATTGGGGAGGACTGAGGATTCTTGATTACTGGTCAAGTGGAGGGATGTCACAACTGATACTATTAATAATGAAATTCTTCCTCCTGGAGACAATTTTCTATGAGTGGACAGAAAGGACAAGAGGGGAGGTGGAATAGCCATTTTATTTAACAGTAACCTGACTGCAGAAACCATAGAACATAATGCCTCTGACTTTGATAATTAAGAAGTGATTTTTAAAAAAACTAAAGATTAAGTCTAAAAAACATGTAAATATAATAGGAACCTATTTACCCCCTGGAGACAACCTCCCCACCCTAGAAAATATACTGTATTGGTCCTCAAAAGAACTAACCCAGGAAACAATAATCATGGGTGATTTCAGTTTAGATGGGTGAACCTGTAACTCACAAAACCCCACTAGATGCATCAACCTCCATGGCTTCACCCACATCATTCAAACACCCGCTAGGATTGCCAAGTCATCTGACAGGCACTCCATCCTTGATTGTATATTAACAAATAGACCAACTCTTGCCTCTCTCTCTGGTTGTCTCTCAGATAGCCTCAGTAATCATCCCCCAACCTTTCTGCTCATGCATCGAATAAATCCATCAAAGCATGCTACTTGTCATCTAATAAACAACAAAAGAAATTTTAACCCCCATGACTTCATATCCACCCTCAAACTTTGTAACTGGGTACCACTTAAGCAACTCCCCCTAGGGGATGCAGTTAAATATTTTAACTCTACCTTCCTAAATATCTTGAATGTACAAGTTGCTCCCAGAAATATAAGAATAAAAGCTAACTTTGCCCAATGGCTAAGCAAGGAAACCAGGTCACTGCTAAAAGTGAGAGACAAAACCTGGGATGTATGGCACAAAATTAGATCACAAACTACTATACAAGCATACCCCAAAAAATCAACAAAAGTTTTGGTCAGCTATTAATAACATAATTTTACCAGGTAAAGCTAGCACATCCTCCCCATTTACCACTAATAATACAGACAGTGTAGCCACCCAATTCAATAAGTACTTCTCAGAAACCATTTTAGCTTTTTCCACCAATTACAGCTCCACAGCCACTTCATTTGTTCCCATATCACATAGCAATAACAACTCCCTTTCCCTACAGCCAGTCTCAAATGACATGATAAAAAAAACTGCTTAAAAGACTTAAGCCCCCTACCCTAGCAGCTAACAAACTAGCAAATGACTTCCTTAGTATAGCAGCAGATGCAGTCTCCTACCCTGTTTCCATCCTAATTAAATGAGGCATCTGTGATCATCATTCCCTGCTATTTGGAAAATTTCACATATAATTCTATTACACAAAGGAGCCAATTCAACAGAGCTGTCCAATTATTGACCAATTCCTATCTTATCACCCTTATCCAAGATTCACACACAAATTATGAACTTCTTTTTCTCCTTCCTTTTGTTTTAATAATCAACTCTCACTTTAGAAAATGTTGTGTTATAAGCCGTTAGCCAATAAGAGGAGGAATGTAGAGAGTGAAAGGACAAGTACACATTCCTGCTGCCATTGTAATGTTTGCAGGTATATAGACACAGACGACTAATGTACACACCCTGACACAGGTAGAGCTTATGAGTTAAGACTCTATGTGGACTGTAGTAGTCAGAATGTTGTATACTGTGCGTCTTGTGTGATCTGCAAAAGTTTTTATGTGGGGAAGACGAACCGGTATTAAGAGACCGGATAAGGGAGCATGTGTATAGTATTACAAAAGGAGATGAAAGGAATGCATTCTCCAAACATGTTAGAATAGCAGGGAGCAATCACTGGTTTAAGTTCTTGATACCGGAAATCTATTCACCACGACTTAGAGGTGGTGATATCAAAACGCAGACAGAATGTGTAGAAATAAAGTGGATGCATTTGCTTAGGGCAAATGAAGGTAAAGGGTTAAATGATGTCATCCCTATTAAGCCAATTTTAAAGTCATATGACCTTAGACACTGATTAAAAGTGCTACCTGTGGTATGAGTTCTTTTAATGTTGGATCTGATGAAGTACCTCTGTGTATGAATGCGCTTATCCTGTTTTTATGAGTTTTATATTTTAAAAGTTTATTAAAATTGTTTTGCTTCTATATCACTGCCTAGCCAGCTTTTATCTCAATTTAGTTTTTTGCTTTTGCTGATTGCTCTTTATTTCATTTTATACTGTTGCATTTATTTCATCTCCCTATTATTTTTGGCTTTGGCTTTGACCCAGATTGCCCAGGAAGCGTATGCTTAACAGTTTGTGAATGAAACCTGTTTGGGTCAACACCATATTAGAATTTTGCATTAACGACAACCACGTTTTGCATTTTTTTAATTTGTAATTTAAGTTCCTCTTGCTTTTCTAGCACTGATGTTTGTTATCCTGTGGTGTAGATGTTTTAAAGGATAAAAGAATCACCAAAACAGCTAATATGTCTAAGCAGAGATAAGCAAGAATATAAGTGTAAGGAATGAAAATTTGCTTAGGTAATTTGTAACACTTGATGGATACCCTAAGTGACCAATGCCACATATCAAACTGATTTGGATTGTCAACAGTTATTTGTCTTAGATGCTACTATGACAACCTCAAAGTTTTAATGCTCACAAACTCTATTTGCATTCTTTATAAATATTTGCAAATTACACAATGTCATTTGTTCTGAGGGTCTACTATAAAAGAAGTCTTTGAATTAGTCAGTTTTGTCTTCCACTTCAAGTATTATACATTGTGGTTGGAGGTTGGCATAGCTGTTAAGGTCCTTACCGTATAGACACAAGGTACAGGGTTTGAGTCTCACATTGGGTAATTGGCTAGGCTTAAAATGACTCACAAGAGCAGTTAGCCTAGTATTAACCTATGAGTATCCTTTGCTTTCTTGAATCATATCTAAGTACATTCATAACACAGTGGTGACATGGTGTCGCAGTAGTTAAGATGTCAGTCTCACAGTTACAGAGTTCATCCCTGACATCTAGTCACTGTATTTGAGGATTCTGCATGTTATCCCTGTGTCTTAGTGGGTTTTCTGTAGGTACTGCAGTTTCCTCACAATAAAGTGCTGGTTGAATGGCTACTCTAAAGTATACATATATACTGCATGTACACTTGTTCTTGTGGCCTGGTTCATATAGAAGGGGTCCAAGATAGACCATATATATATATATATATATATATATATATATATATATATATATATATATATATGTGTGTGTGTGTGTGTGTGTGTGTGTGTGTGTGTGTGTATTCTATCTCTGTTGTGGGGTTCAGCACTGATCTTGAGGAGGAGTCTGACTTGTCACAGCAGTTGTTGTAATACTATCCCTTTGACCCCAACCATCTTTTCCCTATATATATTAGGGAGTTATTAATCTCTGTCATATCGTTGGCATAAAAACCCATCCCTTTTAGCTTCTCAGCTAATAATACCATCCTATGTGAGAGTTTGTTGAATCCGTTGCTTATGTCATGTCCTCTGGTTTCCACTAACAACCTAGTTATGAAACCTAATATGACTGGTCTTGCATGATCTCCCACAAAATAATTCATGTTGATTGCTGCTTTCCAGCTAATTTATTTCCAGGTATCCCTCAGATCTGCATGTCAAGATGCTATCCACAACTTTATCCAGTACTGCAATTAGATAATCCCTTGAAACTCTTCTTGTTCACCATTTCAGAGATGCTACCACTATTTATAGCATTCCTCCAGATTTTTTTATGTCCTTTTCAGACTACATTGGTATGATAAGAAGGTTAGTCATCAGTTCTACAGCTGAATCCTTGAGTTTCTTTAGAATATTTGCTGAAATTAATCTGGCTCTGGTGTCAGTTTACTTTCCTGCGTAAAGCCTATCTTACATTGCCTCATCCATCCAGAGCTTTATATGGGATTGATAAAGAGCATATTAGCACAAAACATTGCCATGAATGTAATTGCAGCATTACATTTCCTGCTCATTTTTAAGCATAACAAGTATTAATACAATATGTGAACTTTATTTTGTTTTATTTATTTATTTTTTATTTTACATGTGTTTACCAGGTAGCACACCGACCACAACTCACCATTTGCAGGTATTACACACTTGTGTGTGTTGTATTTATTGTTTCTAAGACTATTGTTTGGTTATAAGTTGTTAAAATAACTATTTCAAGCACTTTTGATCAGTTTCTTGTCTATTTCATATTCAAGTAAATAAATGTTGTTTAATGTTTGCACACATGCTTAGGTTGTTTTCATTTACTTTGGAAATGGTGCTGTGTCACTGGTACAATATTTCATCCTAAAGGCACTGCTTTGATTTCTGTCCAGGGTCTTATTTTGTAATAAAGCTAGCCATACTGACAAGATAGTTTTAAATCAGTATTGAGTATAACTTAAGTCTGGAACACCTTTGGAGTGTTTAATGCATTCTCAAGCACTCCTTTTTTTGGAGATGCCTCATAACTGCACCCTAGTTCATATGCAGTGAAGGTATCTGACCAAAGCTTGTGGTTATTTCTCTTTGGTTGATGTTATGATGCACTTGTGAACAATGACCATAGTTCTCAACCTCTTAGCACAAAAAATCTGGACAAAGTCAAAAATAAGGGGGGGCAAAGCCCCCAAAAATAGGGGCACATTTTAAATATTGCACTTATAAACGTATAAAGTTGCTATAATAAAATATCTTGTGTTACCATGCATTTTCTGAAGGATAGGAGGTCTGAAACTCAAATGTGTGTCATTATTTAGTGAATTCAGTACTAACTGATTTACCACAAAAATCCATAAACTCACAAATTTTATGAGGAACAGAGGAAAACTATGAGGCAAAAAAATCTGCACAGTTAAGAGTTATGAGAATTGTACTGTTAAACTCCATGATGCATATGGAATGCTGAAGGATTACACAGGTTGATTAAATTTTGTACTCTGTTAGTTGTAATATACCTAATATGGTTAGACTGGATGAAAGCAACATACTGCATCTATTCTACCTTGTATTCCCACCATGTTGTTAATGTTGTTCTTGGAACAGCTACTATACTGATGACCATGGCTCTTCTTGTGAAATGTATAGCCATGTTACTGTATGTTGATAGACTGTGACATGCTCTGACGTGTGCATGTGTACTTTTTCATTTTCTGAAAAGACTAGAAACAGTCATTATTGTTGAGGTTCAGTCTAGCAATTGACAATGGCTTTGCCTGATTTGGTGGCAGTAGGTACTATAATGCTATCATGCCAGTTTCCACTCCTGCCTTACTCATTAGTGTGCCAAAGGGCATGCATTACAATGGTGGAAGGTGTTTCTAGGAAAGAGACTTTCAAATAAGACTTATTTACTGTCTTGCCAGAGGAGGGGAATGAGATCTATACAAATCTTTGGGTTCAGGCTGTGTCTGGCTAGGTGTCCGTAGTGCTGGAAATGTGTCTGCCCCCCCCCCCAAGCAAAGAAAGGAAGGTTCAGTTTTTACTGGTTACGTTACTGTAACCAGAGTGAGGGCAAGCATATGTGATATTACTGAACTCAGTAAATGCCTTTGAAAATTTAAGTTAGCATATATATTACAAGATGTCCTTCCATATCACTGTTGTAGTATTCATAACTTGTGGCATTTCCTCCCAAGCATAGCCCAAGGTGTGGCTAGTGTTACAAAACCTTTACTAGCATCCGCATCAGTGTAGGGCATAAAGATGATGTACAGATGCCCCAAACTCAGAACTCCTTTGCCACCAGTCCAAATACCTTAGTTGAAAGTCAGTCCGAATGCTCTTTGCTAGACAGGTTATACTAAGCTGCTTGCAGATAAGTACCCCTTTGGGGTTCTTTTTCTTTTCCCTTTCCTTGCACTTTGAGAGTTCATGTCATCCAAGAAAGAGAGATGTCAGTATGGGAGGCAGATTCCCCATAAGGATCATCATGACAAGTGTTTGTTTTGCCTAAGTACTTCTCATGACCACAACCGGTTCTTAATTTGTCAGTCATTTGTCTGAAAACACTTCACAGCCGTCTGTCTTCACTTTCCATTTATTTTGAGAAAGAATGTCTCAGATTGTTGGCCCAGGGTATCATGGCTGGATTTGCTTGCCTCAAGGTTCAGCCATCACTTAAGAAAAAGTCCAACATGTCCAGGTCTGCTATTGCTGCTGCTATCCTACCTCTGATGGGCATCTTTCTTGAGGTGGACGATAACCCTGAAAAGTGCTCAGTGCTGATGTTGGTTCCTTCTGCCGTAACTCTACCAGAGGGCTGGTATGGAACTGGCTTCTTACAAGTCCACCAAGGCTTTGCAAACATCCACAGCAGACATTCCGGGGAAATATGGTTGATTATATCTGAGGGGCCTAAGGGGATTCCCTAGTCTTAGTTAGGGAGGAAGCTCCTGGTACCCTGATTGAGTCTAGGCAGGGTCAGAGTCACCGAGCTTGGTTAAAGTTAACACCCTCATTAAGAGAGACAGAACAATAAACACATATCCCCCACTTCCAATGATCTTCAAAAGGAGTGTAGGATTTTACTCAGATGTTATATAATGCTCTGATGGCTTTGAGACCACTGCAAGGGGTTCTGTTCCTGCTACTCCTTCGTCTTCTATACCTAACAGATCTAGGTAGACTGACTCCTCTGCTGAGGAATCAGATTCTGATGAGGATTCATTTGATTACTCCTCCAAAGTGCCATCACCTTTGGATTATGGCTGTGATGAGGATGACACTTTCAGTTCTAACTCTCCTTTACAGGAATTGTTCTTTGGGGATACAGTGGTTCACATGATGGAGCATTTTACAAGGTACTGCTTCCATGACTCTGACATCCAGAAAAGGTATTTTGAGTTGTTGCAAATGCCCCCCCCCCCCCCAAAGCTTTCTGCCATTCCACCTGTCTTGGCTGCTTTCTTGGCTCCTGATACCCAACATTCTGCCTCTAAGAAGCCTTTCCAGTTTTGTAAAGTCCCTGAGACTTTCAAGTTTCTTTACAAGTTTTCTTCGGACTTAGCTGGGGTTTCTGTTTCTGCTAATAAGTCTTCTAAGCTTTTGCTTTCTTCCAAGCTTCTTCACTCTGACCAGGACAGTTGAACTATGGAGAGGCTGGGGAAGAAAGTGTATACTTCTGCCACTCTGACATTTCATGCCTTAAATTATCAGACTCACATAACTAAGTATATTTTATTTCTAGGGGGTTCTGTCTGACCTACCTGATTCTGAGGCCAAGTTCACTCCTCTTTAATTGGTCTGGTGGCTTGTCACTCCACCAAGTGCAGCTATGGTGCTACTAATGCATCTTATAGAGCTGCTGTTTAAGGTTCTGTCTTGAGATGCTATTCTTGTCTTCATCTTCAGGCTTTACCTGATGATATTAAGGCAAAGCTTCATGATACTCCTTTGCATAATCAAAATCACTTTGGTATTGCAGTTGCTGATTTATTTAAAACCTTACAGGACCAAGGTAAGGTCTTGAAGGATCTTAAGCAGATTTTTGTCTCTCCCATTCCTAAGTTTCAGGAAAAATATCCTGCTTAAAATGCTTCTGTTCATAGACAGCCTCATCAGCTTTATAATGGGAAGAAGGTTCCTAGGTGTGTTTTTTCTAACAAACCAAGTCAGATGCCTAGACTCCAAAAGCCTGCTTTATAGGAGAAGTCGGCCTTCATCTGACATTTTGCCCTCCTTTCCCCCTTGGCCTGGTTCCCTTATATCTCGGACTTGCTCTGTCACTCCCTGTTTGGCAACAGAGCACTACAGACTCTTGGGTTCTGTCAATCATCCATCAAAGCTATTTTATGGTCTGGAACCCCACCACAACCTTTTCAGGCATTCCTCAACCCTCTCCAGACCAAATTCCTCATTTCTGGAGAGTACTGCAGGGTTTCTTTGATCAGGGCACAATTCAACCTGTTCCAGAGGTCCTGAGGGGTACAGGGTTTCATTCCAGGATGTTTCTGTTCCTCACGAAAGAGGGGTCCTGTAGGCCCACTCTAGATTTTCCTTTCTTAATACATTTCTGAAGGCATCCTCCTTCAGAATGCTATTCCTCCAGATGCTGTTTCCCATCTTACTTCCTCAGGACTTTTTGGTTCTCTTGATCTGAATGATGCCTACCTCCATATTCCCAATCACCCTCTATTCAGGAAATGTTTACATTTCTGTGTTTCTTCCTCTCATTTTCAATTCTCTATGCTTCCCTTTGGTCTTTTCATGGTCCCAAGGTATTCACCAAATGTCTGGTTCCAGTCATAGCTTTCTGCAGGCTTCAAGGAGCACAGGTATGAATGAATGACCCACTTCTTGAAGTTCCTTCTCCATCCAGGCATTTGCAGGATCTGCACTTTACTAGACTCCATCTACACAGCCTTGGTTTCACCATCAATCTCCAGAAGTCGGCTTTATCCCCCTCTCAGGATCACATTTTTCTGGAATGGTAGCTTCAAGCTGCTCTAATGCTGGCTTCTCTGCCTGCTCCCAAGGTTCTGCCTCTGACATACTACTTCTAGTATTTACTTCCTCTGTCTTTCACTCCTGCCAGGAAATTCCTTGGGGCTCTGGGGTTCATGGCTTTGACCATTCCTATGCTTCCTTTTGCCAAACTTCATGTGAAGAAGTTCCAGTGGTACTTGTGGATGATGTGGCCCTTTTCAGCCTCCTATTCCCTCTTAGGAGCTGTTTACAGAAGTTTCAGATCAGGGATAGGGGCTGCTTCTATCAGTCTGAGGGTTGAGGGTCTCTGCCCCCCCCCCCATAAGCATCTGGACTACATCAACATAAAAGAGATGTGGGAGCTTTTTCTTGATTTCCAGGCCTTCCACTCTCTTTACTCCACAGGCCCTTTAAATGTCTATACAGACAACACCACAGTACTGTGGAACATCAGCAAGCAAGAGGGCACATAGGTCTTATCTTCTTTGCAGACTAGCTTGTCAGGTTTAGGATCTAGCTAGTCAATACCAGTGATAAGATAAGGCAATGACCTCCTCCTAAGCCAGAGATTGTGGGTTTGAGTCCCATCTAGGGAGGCTGACGTAATGGTTAAGGTGCTTACCTTACAGAAGCAAGGTGCAGGGTTTGATTCTCACATGGGATAATTGGCTAGGCTTAAAATGGAGAACCAGGAAACTGCGTGATGCACGTACGGCAGCTGCACGGCTAGTGAGTAAGCACATCAAAAACAAAGAATAGCCAGCAGTAAAGGTGGAAACCCATAAATTAATACATAAATAAAATAAGAAATCACATAACTAGGTAGAGGATAGTAAGCTCAACTACCTGCCCCAAACCGGTTTCGGCTGTAATAGCCTTCTTTAGTGAGTAAACCTTTTTTTTTTTAGGTTTAAAAGACAACTGGTGCCGTAGTCACGGCCTTAAACTAAATGCCAAAAAATGTATAGTCATCCCTTTTGGAAAAAACAAAGTACCCACAAATTATCACATAGACAGCAACCCACTGAGTACAGAAAAGTAATCAGAGACCTAGGGACCCAAGTAGACAGCAACCTCTCATTTGACACCCACGTTGCCAAAGTGGTTAGAAAAACATTCTACCTTGCACACCTCATCATGAAGGGATTCACATCCAGATCCAAGGATGTCATTGTACCCCTATATTCCTCCCTCATCAGACCCATGATTGAGTACAATGCCCCATTTGGTATGTACCTCACCCGGCATTTGCAACAGCTGGAGAGACCAGAAAAGTACCTCACCAAAAGGATCAAGGGTCTCCAACATATGTCTTATTTTGCCAGACTAAAGAAACTTCAGCTTTATTCAGTAGCATACCGCCTGCTCAGAGGTGATCTCTGCCTGATGTACAAGGCCATGTCCAATCAGGATCTGATGGACATGCTCCACCTCAAAAAATCCAAATCCATCAGGACCACGAGAGCTAAAGACTTAAACCTTGGCACAAGTAAAAATAGGACATGCTGGAGGGATAGATTCATAACCCAGAGGCTTCCCATGCTTTGGAACAGGATCCCAGTTCGTATTAGGCAGAGCCACTCACTGACTCTCTTCAAGAGAAATCTTGATGAGTGGATGGGAGATCATAAGTTTACCCCAGGGGTCACATCTGTGTCACTGCTAGACAGGGGCACAGTAAACTAATTCTATTATATAAGGGGACCTTCATTGTGTCACTACTAGACAGAGGCACAGTATTTTAGATGTATTCTGTACATTTTTGTACCATTTCATGGGGTGGCAAAAGCCACATCACTATGGCTAGGCTTACAAATGTCCCAGGGCAGATAGCTATACTATGAAACTATGAAACTATGAAATGCAAAAAGTTACACTGAGTGAATTCTAGCAAAAGGGAAGTTGGGAATTGCTTATGAATGTGTGGTGTGCTATCATTTAATGTTTGTATGACTTGTGATTTTTAAAATGTTTAACAAGCAATATCTGCTGTAGTCCTTAATGAATAACTACCACTGAATATCCACATGGACTGACAGGCAGGCATGGAGAACCTTAGTTTTAATGTCTCTTTAAAAAGGGTGCAAGACAGTAAGATTTAAGTGTTCAAATTCTGTTTCAAATAATAAACAAAGCAGCACTTATAAAATCTGATTTTGCTGGTGGGAAAACTCCCATACAAACCCGTGTAAGGGGCTCATACCCACTCTGTCCCTAAATGTTGTTACTAACTGAGATTACTGCACCACTGGGGAAAGGATTTGTTTCAGTTAATAGAACCGCAATTCACACTGGAGAAAATTTCAGTGTAGATCCCTACCATTATCAACAATTGCTTGCATTTAATTTAATTTTTAATTTATTTATTTATTAACTACTTAAGTGACCATTCTCAACCATGGCCCAGGCAACAAGGGTAAGGTAAATACAATGTATACAACAGATACTTTATAGTAGCCACAATGTATACAACAGATACTTTATAGTAGCCAATCAGTCATAACAGAACACCAGAATACCTGGAGAAGCTCATGCAAACATGGATGGGACACAAACTGCAAACAGCCAGTGAATAGAAATCAGTATTGAACCTAGATCCTTGAGCTATGAGGCAGAGATCTTATCTAATGACTCACTATGCTATACTTGTGCATTTACTGTATTATTCACACTGTAATATGAACATTTTGTGGTAATATGAGTAAGGAACACACAGCCTTATAATTTTCCTGTGTCACAGACAAGCATGTGACCTACTAAGCCACTAGGAATGTCAGCCATCACATTGCTGCTGATGTCAGTAACGTTTCACGATGGGTTACACACAGATTGGGACAGTGCTTGAAAAATGTAATTTACTGATTTAAATCTGATCGCATCTGGATTTGTTCCACAAGAGTATCCAAGATAGGCGACCTCGAAATCAGCTGCTGTGCTTCACTAGTCCATCCATAAAAGCACTAGTCAAACGAACCTTTCAAGTGTTGAAAAACAGGTTTATTAAGTTCACACAGGGTAACACAAATAAATGAAAGGCTTAAGTAATCCAAGTAATAAGTTCAACCAAATTAAACCAAGTCATGTTCTTGTGGAACCTTCCCTTTAAGGTTTTTGTTCTTGGTTTATACACACACTTTTGTTTTTACATCTGGATTTGTGCCAGCCAAGGGTTGTTAACTAGGAATTGGGAGTGAAAAGAACATGAACAAATTTGTATGACCTTATTTTGTAGACGCATGTGTAAACTGTGATTCCTGTCCACAGTTTTATGCTGTGCACAAATATTGTTAAAAAAGAGTGCAGACACTCTACCCTTCCTAATTGTAATAATGTCTAAACCAATATTTTGGCACAGTCATTTTTCTTCCCTTTTTCCTTAATTTTTTCCCTTTTTCCTTAATTTCTTTTTGTATTGTTCCCTTCCACA
Organism: Protopterus annectens; assembly: GCF_019279795.1. NCBI lineage: Eukaryota > Metazoa > Chordata > Ceratodontiformes > Protopteridae > Protopterus > Protopterus annectens. The sequence goes on from NC_056736.1 coordinate 329,332,966, forward strand.
TATCCAACTGTCTGCCTAATTTTCTTGTCTTCCTTTGTAACCCTTCATCAAATCTCAATGTTGATTTTCCTTTAGAAAGAATGTGTTGCTTATTTAGAAAATTAGTACGACATCTATTTTTAACTTGACCTGGGCATGCATTCAAAGTTGCAGATGTTGTTACAAAATTATATATGTAGTTTGTATGAAAATGTAATGCAGTGCAATACAGGAGCATTTTGCATATAACATAACATTATATACTTTACACACACCTACATAATATACAGTAGCTCATTTGCGTTGTAAAATGGTCTTTTACCTTGTAGATACATGATATGTGTCTCTCTGTGTCATAAGTTCATAACATAATTTATTGTGTACTGGTAACCTTAACATTGCTGCGTCCTCCAGAAACACAGACCTTGATGTATATTTAGGGCTGTGGTTTGTAACTTGATAATTTAAGAAGAAAACTAACATATTAATAATGGTCTCCGCTATTGGAAAACATCTATGTTTATGTTCTGCCTTAAGAATTCCCCTCATCTATGTTATTTCTGTTATTCCTGTTTTCTCTTGCTGTGTGTCCATATCTTCTCTTTCTCTTTTGTTTCAAATTCCCATCCCTACTTTCTTCATGCCCTTTCTCTGTCTTATTCCATGCTGTTGTTTGTCCTCTTATCTCCCTTCAGATAAACTGCTTGACGCTGGTGTCTGACTGCAAAAGCCAGTGTGCCTGCAGGGAGAGTGTATTACATTAATCTTTGCATCAGAAAAATCATTAGAAACCCTGATAGGCATTTTATTATAATTGGATTTCGAAGAGGGCAAGAGGAGAGAGAGTCACAGATGTGAGTCTGTGTGGGATAGGGAGGCACACTATCAAGTCTGAAATTTAACCAGATGTCACTTGCTTATACACAACTACAATGCTAGTTTTATCTGTCATCAGGCCTGTCTACTTCTTTTACTTCCTTTTCTTTGGCCATTCTGTTTCTCATATTTTGTTTGCTCCACCTGTGTCTTTATTTATGTTTCCAGTTTACTTTTGACATGCCTGTATTTTGATGTTTTGATATTGTTAACAAACTGAGGCAAATAACTGCACACAAACTATATTTTCATGACCTGAGTTTGAGTTTACTGACCTCTAAATGAAAAGTACTTATTCAAACTTATGTTCAAGGATCTAAGCTGAAAAAACACACTTGTACCTAACAGGTTAAACATGATTAACTAAATAATAAGATAAACAGTGAAATGTGCTCTGAGAATCAAAGTTCTAATCTAGTTATGGACAGTGAATCTGATACTTAAAATGGATAGCCACTAACAGCTTAAACTATGCTGTCTCTTTTTAGCTTTAGCTATACAGGCTCCTGAGATGCATCATATCATAAGACATTATCAGGAAGTTTTTGGAGACAGTTTTCATTCATGACCTCTCTCTCTCCCTTTCACCCTTCCTCTCTCTCTCTCTCTCTCTCTCTCTCTGTCTGTTTCAGAGGCAAGTAAGGCCGTAAGAACACTGCTGATCACTGCTAGTTGCCATATAGGATGCCAGGACTTTCCTTCCTCCAAGTGAACTAGGATCCCATTCAATTACTGGCTAATTTCCTACAGGATTTGGAGTTTACACTAAAGAACAGTGACTCAGTTTAATGCATCCAGCATACCTGGATATGATTCTTGAGGCCTTCACTTCACTTAAGTGCTATTTTAACTTTATATAGTCAAAAACTCTTCTGGTTCCTGTGATCTTATGTAGCCTGTCAGAATAAACAATGTACATATTAGCCTTCAGCGTTCTTATTCAGTGCATGACAAATACCTTTACCTTAGATAACCAAGTAATCTGGAAGTCAGTCCAGAGGATTAAGGGTACCAGATACATAAACGTATCTGTACATTTTATTGCAAACATAATTCATGCAAGTGTAAGTAATGCTTAATTATACATAATGGTAACAGAAGATAAAAATAGCTCTGTTATCCACCTCTTTGCTAAACTTGTCAAGTCCAACCAACAGTGATAGAAGGAATTTGTATTCTGTACACTGTCTCAGAAAACACTCATCTGCCTAACTGCACCGAATAAAGGACTGATGCAGAACGAATTGTCTCCAGGCTTCATTCTTTCTTTGACCAAACCTAACCTGCTGGAAAATTGTCTAGCAAGTTACTTTGCTCCCTAGTGGCCGGACAAGAAGAATACCTTTGCTTTACCATGGAAGCTAACATGGTACTGGTAACTAAAACTGCACAAAAGAAAAGGGTTATGAAGTGATACTTCTAATCTGAGATGTGACTAACTCCCATGACCATTACATTTAACAGTAGTATTTTTAGCTTTATATATCAAAATACTGGCAAAACACTTAAGCCCACACAGAATGTTGTTGATATGTCTTTCAGCTTTTCCCAGTTAGGGGTCGCCACAGCGGAACTCCGGTCCACTAATGATTGGTAGTTGATTTTTACGTGCTGAGTTGCCAACCCTAATGCACAACCTTCAACGAAGGTACGCCCATTCACGCATGTCTCCATGCAGAAGACGCTCTAGCTGAGAGTTGAACCGGTCAGCGTCTTACTGTGAGGCGAAAACACTACCGCAGCACCACTACAGCACAGAATAAATAGCAAAAAACAAACATTTTGCATCAATGATAATTTTCCACTAAAAGCACAATAAAATAAAACAAACGAAAACATCTAAATGACAGCAATACCATACATAGGACATTTTTTATTTTTATTTATTTTATTTTACATTTGTTTACTGGGCTAGTCTAACTGGACACATGTCCATTTTAAGTAGAGGCCCGGGGAGAAAAACTCCAACACACACACACACACACACACACACACACACACACACACACACACACACACACACACACACACACACACACACACACAATACAATATAGAATGTTGCAACAGTCCAAGCTTAACACAGCTGTTGTTAATAAAAATACAATACTCAGAGTGAGCATAATACAAACAGTAAAGGTAATGTACAAAAAGATGTTACTATATACATATATACATGGATTTAAATTACAATATCATGGTATTTTGGTTCATTAAGGATAAGTCTGTAGTCAGTACAGTAGAGTAAAAGATGGAGTATTCATTAGTATAAATAAAGAGAAATAGTCAGGGTTAGTACAAGGGCATAACCAATGTGTACTGAGAAATAGTTTTAGTTTCTGTTTAAAAGTGTTATTGAGGACAGAGATAAGAGTTCAGTGGGAAGAAGGTTCAGTGCTTTCCAACAGTGTTAGAGAACAGAGAGTCTCCTGCCAAGTTGTTGGATTTTCTAGTACAAATAAGTAGTTTATTTGAGGAGCGTAAATTTTTAAGATTGTTGTAAGGAGTAAGAGGTAATATGTAAAATATGGCATGGTTTACCTAAATAGTACCAGTGATATAGAAAGGGTTTTTCTAATGTAAGGTACAGGGTTAGGTTTAGGGGCAGGGGCAAAGTTAGGGTTAGCTCTCATTAGTAAGGTGGTACACACAAGATAGGTTCAGACACAGAAAAATACACCAATAAACATGCATGACATGAAAGGTGTCCCCTTAACTAGCCTTATCCTAACCTTACCCTGCCAATACAAGCACAAATGCATGTCCACTCCTTACGCCAATCCACGTACTTTCTGTCTGCATTTTGAACTCTCTACATTTTTACTGTCGACATTCTGAATTGTTGACATTTTGATACTGTAGCTCACACTGTCAACGTTCTGAATTGCCAGCATTTTTAAACACACATGCACACACACAAACACCATTCATATTTTGCATATTCACACACACACACACACACACACACACACACACACACACACACACACACATATGTACATGTACATGCATGTATCGTAAAAAAGCTATCAAGTAAAAATACAGTGCATGGTGTGATAATAATCTTTAATGATGCCCAAATGAGTAGAAAAAGAAATTAAAAAGGATTGTGGAGCTGTTGTCATCTGATTTTAAATGAAAAATTACTGGTGTTTTATTTCAAGTTATGTCAAATAACAAAGGCTAATAATTAGAGATGACTGCAGTTTATGGTGATGGCACCTTCTGAATGTATTTTGTACTGCTGATCTACTCAACCAACTAAAAAGCTTGACTGCCATACCTGATAATGTTTTCTCATTCAGATGCATTCCGGATTAACATATTGCCCCTGATTCGATCAAACTGATGGAGCATCATTTATGAAGTATTACATTCTGTCCAGAAGTAATATTCTCATTTAAGAATCCCTGTATTAGTTAGACCCATTTGATTTTTTTCTAATACTTTGTTTTAATTGGATTCTCTGTGTTCTACGTTTCTCGCATGTTAATTTTATTAGGTACTGATAGCAATGACATGACTTGCAGATAGCATCACATTTGTGTAGAAAGAATGAATAAAGCAGGGAGCGAGACAGAAAGAGAGACAGTGATACGAAGGCATTGTTATGGTTAGATGTAGGAAGAGGAAGGCAGAACTGAAAAGCAAAAGGCAATAACACAGCCTGGCAGTTGGTGCAGAAGGCTACGGCTGTGAGCTGTACTGCCTAGGGTATAGGATTTGAGTCCTTTATCTCTTATTTGCCTACTGTGCGACTGAGCAATTTATTTAACCAGACAGTACTGGAGGGCAACTGGAAATGTGGGTTAGTCTGCTCACTCCTGTTCTGCACTGCAAGACTAGTAGCTATCTATGAAAAACATACCCGTGTGTAAGTCTCACTGAGAAGAGGCATATCGATGTAATGATTTTAGATACTGTGGTGTCTGTGGAAGTTAGTTATACAACCCAATGGTTTTTGTGTCCTATATCCATAGTGCAGTAGAGCAATACAAATACACAGAACTACAAATGTGGCTGCTTAAGGTACACATAGCAATTAATGACAAAGACATTTAACTTGTTTATGTGGGAGTCAACTCCATACTGACAGGATCACTATGATTCTTTACCTTCAGCTGAGGAAGTTTTATTAAATCTAAGCAGAAATTATAACTCAGTGTCTTTGACAGACTGTAATACCTTAGCAGCACAGCATTTGGTTTATACTCTGTCACACTGCCTGTATTTGTAGCATAATATAAGCTTCATTGTGGAATTTGATGAATGAATTTGAAATGTGCAGGTGAAAGACATTTCTGCTTTGCTGTGCAGGCATTGTGATGTAAGACAGGGCACCATAACTTGATGAGGCATAGGCAGAAGGTTACTGATGAAATTAATATTAGTATCCTGTCTGAAGCACAGCTAAAGAGAACTTGGACAGTTAACAAGGGCAGAGCCCAACAAGGGCATACTATAAGGAAGATGGAAGCTCACTATGGAACATTCTTAACATGTAAGTCAGTTCCATAGATATATAATGCCAGTTTCAAGCCTCCTTGTTTTCTGTAGCAGCACGTGGACTATCTGAACTTGAAAATAGTCATGGTATATGATATCAGAAAATGTTATCCATTTTGAAGCTTTTTCAGATTAGTAGATATTCAGATTGAGAGGAAATCTGTTCCGTATAGGTTGAATTTTCCTGACACTGTCCCTGAAGCTATCCCTTATCAATTAGGTGTCTTATCCATTTACCCAATATCTTCAGAGTATGGAAATGTCTTTCTTTAGCTTTCTGCATCTGCATCCACCCTCCCCACCAGACCTCACCACATGGTGATTTGCTTATTATTTTCTAAGACCCGGACAAAGGAAAGAATAGCCAGTCTAGATAAAAAGGTAGATTAAATTCTTAATAGGTAGTAAACATGAAAGAAAGAGTATGTATGAACAAAATAGGGTTAATAAAGTGAAGATGGCTGGAAAGAGAAGAGACGAGAAGAGAAGAGAAGAGAAGAGAAGAGAAGAGAAGAGAAGAGAAGAGAGGAGAAGAGAGGAGAAGAGAAGAGAAGAGAAGAGAAGAGAAGAGAAGAGAAGAGAAGAGAAGAGAAGAGAAGAGAAGAGAAGAGAAGAGAGGAGAAGAGAAGAGAAGAGAAGAGAAGAGAAGAGAGGAGAAGAGAAGAGAAGAGAAGAGAAGAGAGGAGAAGAGAAGAGAAGAGAAGAGAAGAGAAGAGCGAGAGAGAAGAGAAGAGAAGAGCGAGAGAGAAGAGCGAGAGAGAGAGAGAAGAGAAGAGCGAGAGAGAGAGAGAAGAGAAGAGCGAGAGAGAAGAGCGAGAGAGAAGAGAGAAGAGAGAGAAGAGAAGAGAGAGAAGAGAAGAGAGAGAGAAGAGAAGAGAGAGAGAGAGAGAAGAGAGAGAGAAGAGAAGAGAGAAGAGAGAGAGAAGAGAGAGAGAAGAGAAGAGAGAAGAGAAGAGAAGAGAAGAGAAGAGAAGAAGAGAAGAGACGAGACGAGAAGAGAAGAGAAGAGAAGAAGAGAAGAGAAGTGAAGCGAAGAGAAGAGAAGAGAAGAGATGAGAAGAGAAGAGAGAGAAGAGAAGAGAAGAGAAGAGAAGAGAAGAGAAGAGAAGAGAGGAGGAGAAGAAGAGAAGAGAAGAGAAGACAGAAGAGAAGAGAGAAGAGAAGAGAGAGAAGAGAAGAGAAGAGAAGAGAAGAGAAGAGAAGAGAAGAGAAGAGAAGAGAAGAGAAGAGCGAGAGAGAGAAGAGAAGAGAAGAGCGAGAGAGAGAAGAGAAGAGAAGAGAGGAGAGGAGAGGAGAGAAGAGAAGAGAAGAGAAGAGAAGAGAAGAGAAGAGAGAAGAGAAGAGAAGAGAAGAGAAGAGAAGAGAAGAGAAGAGAGGAGAGGAGAAGAGAAGAGAGGAGAGGAGAGGAGAAGAGAAGAGAGGAGAAGAGAAGAGAAGAGAAGAGAAATGAGAATTATAACCCTTGCCAGTCATTAGCAGAAACCCTCATGACTCGGTGCTGGAAGCACTCTTATTTGGCATCTACTTCTCTGAAGTCAAGGCCAACATTAAAGGCCTCTGGCTCACTGAGTTTGCAGATGATTGGAAACTAGGCACAGTCAAAGATTCTCTTTAGGACACAACTACCCTTTCAGAAGGCCTGACACAGACTAATATCTGATGCCAGAGTCATTGTATAAAACTCAACTCCAACAAATGGATAATCATATCCTTTGGGAAGACAGCTACCCATGGAAACTACCACATTGATAATATATCCGTAAAGGATTTAGGAACTTCTGTAAACAATAACCTGACTCTTGACCATCATGAGTCTATGGGAATAAGGAAATGTTTCTATGTTCTGCAACTTATATGCAAGGGTATGGCATGTAGGTCCAAGAATGTCATTGTTTTGCTGTACTCAGCCCTCATCAGATCAGTCATTGAGTACAGCACCCCCTACTGTGTGTACCCAAACAGGCATATGCAATAAATTAAGCATCCACAGTGATTCCTCACAAAAAGATGACAGGGCATAAACAACATGTCCTATGCAGACTGCCTCAAAGTCCTATCCCTGTAATAAGTCTTCTATAGATGACTGAGATGCATTTTATGCCTGGCCTACAAAGCATCCTCTGATCCCACTGTGATGGAGCTGTTGTAAATCTGCCTATCTGGTCCTCACCAAGGCCTTTAACACCATCCCCCACTCTGGAATCATAGATAAACTTACTAAGCTGGACATAAATCCCTACGTCACTAGATGGGTTGCCAACTGGCTTACTGACAGAACCTAGACTGTAGAAGTAGCTGATTCCAAATCCAGCTCCAGACAAGTGACAAGTGGAGTACCTCAGGGTTCAGTCCTGGGACCGCTCTTGTTTGGCATCTACTTCTCTGAAGTAGATACTAAGAATACTAAGGGACTCTGGCTAACAAAGTTCGCAGATGACTGCAAACTGGGAGCCATTACTGAATCCCCAAATGATGTGGATATTCTACAAAAGGGCCTTACAGAAACAGATGCTTGGTGCCAGAGCCATGGGCTCAAGCTTAATGCCAAGAAATGTACAGTTATCCCCTTTGGGAAAAAACAGGTACCCATGAATTACCACATAGGTGGCAGTACACTAAACACCGAAAGTGTGATGAGAGACTTAGGGACACAGGTGGACAGTGGTCTCACCTTCAATAACCACATCGCCACAACAGTCAGGAAATCCTTCTATGTGGCACACCTCATCATTAAGGGATTTTCATCAAGAAAAAAGGAGGTCATTGTTCCAATGTACTCATACCTCATTAGACTCATTATAGAGTATAAGGCACCATTTGGTGTGTACCTCACAAGACATCTGCAACTCCTGGAAAGGCCGCAGAAATACCTCACTAAAAGAATCACAGGCCTAAAGCAGATGCCATATGCTGACTGTCTAAAAAAACTCCAGCTATACTCTGTGGCATATCGTCTACTCAGAAGTGATCTCTGCTTAACATACAAGGCCATGTCAAATCCTGAGCAGTTTGACATGCTCCACTTAAAGAAACCCCAATCTCTCAGAGCCACACGCTCCAGGGATCTAAACCTTGTCATCACAATGAACAAAACATGCTGGAGGGAGGGGTTTCTGACCCAGAGACTCCCCATACTCTGGAATAGACTGCCAATATATTTCAAGCAGAGCACCTCCTTGACCCTCTTCAAAAGGAGCCTTGATGATTGGATGGGAGATAGGAAATTCACCCCGGGGATCATGTCAGTCACCCTGCTAGACAGGGGTCCAGGGAAGTAAATATTGTGGGGAGAAATATCCAGGGAATTGTTATGACTAGGCTTGTATAGGCCCTAGGGCCAATAGCCTAGTACCAACCTATGAACCTATGAACCTATAGGTTAACTTGAATGATTAAGTGAAGCTTCTGCAGCCACTCTTTGATGAAAATTTGAGTTAGTGTAAATGGGCATCCCATCCTTATGAAAAAGTAAATTGGAAGATTTACAAGATAAGGCTTACATTTCTGAAATTCTGCTGGCAAAAGTGATAGCCACTAGGAAGATAGTTTTCCAAGATTGAAACTTCAAATTTAATGATGCTGCTGGGCCAAAATATGATCTAATTAGAGCTTGAAGCATCAAAGCAATATCCCAGGGATGGACTGGATCTCTGATAGGGGGACTGAGCAAAAAAGTTGCTTTTAAGAAAGCCTTAGAAAGCTTCAAAGATGTAATAGGATTTTGGTTTTCCCCAGTGCGAAATATCCAAAATAGCAGGGAGAGGTGCTGAGAAAGGATCTAAGCCTTTGGAAGAAGGCCAAACAGCAAATCATTAGCATTTACTTCTGTAAAACTTTCTTGTGCTAGGTTTCTGGGATGATGATAAAATATGAACAACTGAAGCAGAAAGCCCGGCATCCCTGGCCATCACTGAAACTGGAGGAAACATGCAGTTGCCTTCGGGACCTTAAGATCCTAGTGGAGCTGGCCGGAGAAGTGAGATAGAAGGTGTGGAACAGGATCCAGCATCCATGAAAGCTGCTTCATATTTTTATTTATCTGTTTAACATTTGTTTACCACGGAAGTCTGACTGGACTAGTTGCCCATTTTCAGCGGAAGTCCGGGTAGAAAAGCTCCACATAAGAGTACACAGTATAACAGCATAAAATTATACAGATTAGAAAAATTATACAAATCATAAAGAAAGCATACTAACAAATGTAATACTATTCAATGTTTATCCAACAACAAACAATAACATACAATAACTTTGTCGAAAGTTATATATACATCGGAGAAGTAAGTGAGAAAAGAGTTTGAGGGTAGGCTGAGATGGGGAAATATCAGGTGAGTTCAGCCTGGTGAGGAGCAAGAGCATAGCCAGTTGTCATATAGATGGATCTTTAGCAGGTTTTTGAACTGTACTAGATTGGTTGTGTTTAGTATATTCTGAGGGACAGAGTTCCATGCCCTGACCCTAAAAGAAGCACAGGACTTAACATTCAATATTTAAATGGTCTGAATGATCTGTTCTCAAACAGTAAAAGCACAGATGATGTGGACCTTGGGAGAGAAGTTCTTGTGCCTACAGGCACTTTACTTTTTGAAGCCAGAGGCCTAGTTAGACATCTTATAAGAAAAAAGAGAAAAACAAGCAACACACACACACACACACACACACACACACACACACACACACACACACACACACACACACACACACACACACACACACACACACACACACACACACACACACACACACACACACACACACACACACACACACACACAGTCATAAAGTACCAACAACAAAACTGTCCTATCAGAGACTACGAACTATATAGTAAATCTACTGACACTAAACTAGCAGCCTGCAAAAAGTACAAAATCCAGATAAGATAATTGTGTGACAGTTTTATTTATGTATTTATTGATAGGAAGGGGAGAAAGGCAGAAAGGAAAGCTGCACAAGAAATATCTTAGACAAAGAAGGGCAGAAAAGTACCTAGAACAGGGAAAGAATACCTAGCTTCAGAACCTGGAAAGGTTATCTTTGAGAAAAAGTTTAAGACCTGGCAGAAAATTAGCACTTATCTGACACAAGCACTAAGCCCACATGGATTACGTCTTGACTATACAGGCAGTAAATGAGATCGGAGATACTGCAGGGAATATGAGGGAGTTATGTGTAGGGCAGAATCCTGACCCCGGGATCCAAGAACTTGAAAAGGAAAGGTGCGGAGGTCAGATCCAGCTGGATCCAATAACCCATATATTGAGCTGTACAGAAAAGACAACGTAGGATGCAGTATTGCACAGTTTGTAACAATTTCAAGAGTACCCTCATATGGTAGCTCAAATTTAATGTAAAGCATTAAAAAAAGTGCATCTGAAGAGTATATGTTTTCAGTTGAAACAGCAAAAATAGATATTGGCTTGGGGCTATCATATCTAATTAAGCAATTAAAGTTAAACAAACAATCCGAGAAAGCAGTAAGAGCGATTGGCTTGATAAGTCAGTACATCAAGTAAGTGCGATATTTGGAATTTACGTTTCAAGAAAAGTCTCAAAGGGCATTACAAATCAAATAAAAATTACATATAAGTTGGACAAATAGAAATGCATACAATAAAAATCGAGTACTGGGTAATTGAGAGAAAAACAAGTGATACTTCAACTAACTCCTGTAGCCCAAATGAATGGGACTGTCACAATGCCACTGAGGTAGAGATGTCCATGGTTTGAGCCTGCTGTTAAGAAAGCAAACATGAGAATGTAGACCAGACAAGCCGTAGGGACCTGTATCACTCCTGCAGTGGTGAAATGGAGGGTCATTGCTGGATGGTGAGACCATAAGGTGATATAAATAGGCAGAATCCAGATTATGGACAGTACTGTAAAGATGTACTGAAACTTTGCAGATGATATGGTGTATCACTAATAACCGATGCAGAGACAGCATTACAGCAGATGGCAAAGATTCCCTGCTGGCAATCTAATGTACAGTGGATTGTAATAATCCAGGTGTGAAAAGACTATTGCTTGCATCACTTTCATGAACTCTGCAGTCTTTCACAGAGAAAGTGTTTAATTCTGATAATGTTTGCTCAGGGGATAAAGAAAGTTTTAAGCACAGCTGATATCTAGTCCTGTAGTGTGAGCTTATAATCAAAAATTGCCCTCTTCCCCAAGATTGTACCCCTGTCAATTCAAGGGAGATTACCTTTGTCAAGAATGATACAAGGATAAAGGCAAGAGAAGGACAGAATCCACACTTTAGTTTCCATAGTCAAGACCTTGATCTATGGGGTCATTTAATTTTGAATCAGTTGTTTGCAATCCAGTTCAGACTGTCCAAAAGAAAAGCATTCACAGCTCCATCAGCATAACTGTAATAACTCAACCCATGCCCTTGAATGACATCTCCTAGAATGAGTATGCCAACCATAGTAATGAACCTTTCTGGTAACCACTGGCAATCACTAGACCCTTCAAGGTGCCTGTATTGTATACCACTCTCAGTGTCCTACTGCTGACATAAGATCTAAGGCAAGACAGATACATGCATCACAGCAGGTTCATAGTTATTAAAGGAAAATCTCTTGTTCCACTGAATAATATGATGCAGAGTGATCTAAAACCTCAGCACCCCAGTTATGGCGACAGTCTCCTTGCTTTTCCATTTCTTAAAACTGACTGAAAATGATTCAGTAAATCATGGGTTGTCACATCTTTCTCTTATTGCTTCACCACTACATTTTCTAATATCATTCTCAAAAATGAGAGATTTGAAATAGGCCTATATAGTTACCCAAAATATTTCTGTCTGGAGCTGTTTTTAAGGAAGGGAGTAAGCAGTGCCTTCTTCAGGGCATCTGGAATCTTATGCAGCCTCAGTGAGATCGCCACATTTTAATGGATAATCAAATTAGCCACCAAATGTCAGAAAACAACCCAATCTACGAAAGCAAGACTCTAGGCTGCAGTGAGAGGCAACAGACCATCAGCAGAATCTTTGTCCATTAATGGAATAGATAGGATGGGCAGAACTCAGGGAAATGGTGACTGTCTAGAATGTTGCATCCAGTTCTGGAGACTTGATCTTTATACTCATGTACACAGAATAAAGCATTTTAAAATCTGACAACACACATGATATATGGTTTGCTATAGATGCAATAAAGAGAGAAAAAGTGAGCACATTATGTATAAATATTTACTGCACACATAGTAGCCAACAGGCACATATTTGCTGGTCATCAATTCATGCATTCATGCATTCATGCTAATCCTTCTCTACTTCCCCACCTTTCGCATGCTTATCTGTGCTCTCCATTACCCCATCACCTCATTCCCCTCCAGTACCTTACTGCCAACCAGCTTCTCTGCTGAGACACTATTTGTGCACCTGTTCTAGTCCTCTGTCATATCCCTTCTCTGTAATTTCATATCACTAACTTGCATCCAGCTGATGTGCCCAATCCATATGATACTTTTATCTTTCCTTTCCCTCTTCCAGTATGTAATTTTCCACCTTTCAGAATACTTCCTCATATTCCATCTCCCCATTCCACTTATAATCTTAGTAAATCTTTGTTACCCTCACTCAGTTGATTTTAATGGCCTCTCTACCATGCTGCACTATGAAAGTGAACACAGTATTCCACATGAGGCCCCAAGAGCACCCTGTATAATGTGAAGATAACATATGAACTTGAGAGTCCAGAAATCTGTGAGAGGTCCTAAGCATTCTGATCACCTTTGCCACTACCTGTTTATAGGTCAATACTAGGCTGTTGATCCAGAGGACCATTAGTAGCCTAGTCAAAATACACAAAATTGTAGGTACCAATTGACATGACTAATCTATACCTAGTTTCAACCACTTGCAATGAAGGCTTGATGAACCAGACCCAGAGTGTACAATTGCTTGTCCATTCATCCAAGAGAGAGTCTTCTTAAAGAAAGAGTCATTGCCTTAAATCCAAAGGGAGTCTTCCATAAAAGAGAGATTCTCTGGGATATATATCTATCTAACTCCTGGGTCCTAAGTATGTTTTGGTGGAACTTAAGATCTCTTGAGGGGGTGCTCAGGGTACTATTAGTTTTTAAGATTTGTAGAAGGTCACACAGAACTGGATCCTTTAAGGATCTGCAAGCTAGACAGAAGTCACCTCTCAAGAATCTGTAGGAAACAGAAACAAGTGGGAGAAACTGCTTTAAGGCATTTTGGGTATCTCAAGAAAGACATGCTTTTGATTATCTTAGGAAATGCTGTGGTCCCTTAAGTTGTAACACATGGTTAGATAGGTACATACCAAATAGGCTAATGTACTCTATTATGGGGTGGACCTAATGAGGGAGGAGTAGAAAGGGATGATAACTTCCTTAGATCTGGAAGAAATACCACTTGTGATTAGTCTGGCAATGGAAACGGATTTCCTAATAGCAGTGGATACATGGTGATTGAAGTTACTTCATTGTCACTGAAACTGCCTAGATCCATAATAGCTGAGTCAACTTTCAAAGGGATGTCACCTATGTGGAAACACATGAGTCCCCAGTTTTGCTTAAGGACACAGTGCTGCATTCCTTAGCAATTCATTTTACGTATTGGTCCAGGCATGTTAGTCCCTACTGAAGAATTTGGAAGTCAACTGAGCTACCACCAACTCAAGGAGATGGGGCCTCATTTTTAATGTTGCATCCAAAGGATGACACACTCAGAAGTACAGCTCCCTCTATATGCTGCACTACAGTGTAAGCAATCAGTCTGCTTGTGTGGGTATAGAACCTACAGCCTTCTGCACCAAAGGTGAGTGTGCTATCTGTTGCACCATTGACACTGTTGTAAATATGGTATATTTGCTATTTTGTTTGTACAGTGCTTAGCTGATAAACACTTTAATATTTAGTGATACCACCAAGAGTTTGTAAGGAAGATGCTTCTAAATGTGTGCCACCTTTCTCTGTTTACCAATTTATTGAAGAATTACCATGACAATCAGTTCCATAGAAGTACTCTACTACATATCCCAGCATGCTTACCACAGAAGATCAAATGGCAAAAGTACATTTTCTCATCCATTTCTAGGTTATTGGCTAGTTCTGAACAAGACTCAAAACAGGACAAAAGCTCCTGATATCAGTCTGTTTTGCCTACTAGTTTTACTCAATTAAGGGAAAAAATAAACATTCAGTACTGAAAATAACTGCGTAGCCTACCATTGTCATCTCATGCCCAAAATGGAGTTTACCTACCATATCCTTTTTATTAAAAAATTTACTCCAAGAGGTTATTTCTCTGTATTTTTGTAACCCCTCCTCTGTATCTCTAGGGCTAACAATACTGCAGGAAAAGCACTGTTCTCCCACTGCATAACTCTCCCTCCTGCTCTGATTTCTGCCCCTACCTCTTGTAATCTCCCTCCTGCCCTGATTTCTGCCCCTACCTCCTCTCACTTTAAAAACTCACTGAGAACACACTTAAAGAATAAGTGGCTATGCCCATGTATTACATAAGTCCTGATATTATTCCACTTGTATACCTCACTTCCTAATATACCTACTGTAATATATATTACAATCTAGGTCTAATGTTGATTGAATTTGTATACTTATTCCGTTATTAACCATCTGTAATTATTTTTTCCTGTATATATAGGTCTTGTTATGTCTTCTGCTGTATACTGTATTTTAACATATTGTTTGAAAATTATCTGAATATTGTATTTTAACAAATTGCGTAAAATTTTACTTACTGTTGAGCTTTTCTCTCCGGGCCTTCACTGAAAATGGACCTGTGTCCAGTCAGACCATCCCGGTTAACAAATGTAAAAATAAAATAAATAAATAAAGTAATACTTTATAGTTAAAATAAATGTATGCCCACTTCCTTTCTTTTCAGTTTGTACACAGGCATAAGAATTGTCATGGTGGGTCACACAACTGTTAACAGAAGGACGAAAATTTTGCGGCAAAGAATGAAAATGGGAAAGGGTAAAGGACGTTCAGAAACCATAAGGGGAAAAGAAGTGAAAAGTAAATCTCTGCTGGAATAAGAGATCTAACAGAAGAGTAGATGTTTCTGTGTAAATGAAAACACTATAAAGAAAAGATAAAGTGGACAGAAGGAAGCTAGGAAAAGGGAAACAAAAAAACCTACAAAGACATGCAAGACAGTCCGTTTTATAAACAAAAATGTCTAAATGTACTGATAATGGCACACAAAGAGTTATAGAGGAAAATGTAATAATACTGGATTACTGTTTTATGTTAGAAAGCTACAAGAGGTGTTATGCACTAGTAACACTGCTTATAAAGCAGAACGACATTTTGTTCTACCTTAGCAGCTTAGTAAAGTACAAGTGTCCCTATCAGCACAAACCACAGGATAACATTTGTTAAAGTACTGCTTCATTGAGCAAATTGGCATGGAGGTGGCAAAATAAAGTCAATATAGCATGCCATTGCATGCAAATAATACAGAAACTGAGCAGTGTTCATTTTTTTTGTGATGCACTCTCAAAAACAGAATGTGGTAGACCAAATACATACTGTTTTTTCATGTAGTCCTCTCAGTTTATAAGGCCACTTGTTCTAAGGGAAAAGTGTAAATCAACGGGCAAAATTTTACAATGCACTTTCCATTACATTACATGGAAGCACAGTGGGAATGAAACTGAGAGCTCACCCACAAACAAGTCAAAATGACTACTAGGCATACAGAACACAAATATCCTCCTTAAAAATTGTGTGAATGATCTAATAACCCCATCTCCTCTCCATTAATTGCACTCAATGTGTCAATTAAAGAAAATCTTATTGTTTGTATTGTGGGCTTGCAGAATTCTGAGTCAAAGTCTCAGTCAAAGTAAACTTTATTGTCATTTAGGACTACAAAAGTGCATCCTAAAGTAAATTCCGAGTATCAACTCACCAGAGAGTATATAGGAAGCAAGGATAAGAAGGACAACAGTGTAACATTTCAATTTAAAAAAGATATTGAATACAAGACCCACAGAAGGATAAATAAATCAATAATAACAGCAAAAAACACACAAGCCCCCCAAGACAGTCATAAGTATACTGTACACAGCAGCATGACAGAGTAGGATTGCACATGTTATGATTGTCCTCCTTTGTTCATCTGCATCAGTAAAACAGCAGGCAATTGCGCATGAATAAGAAAATATAATGCTACATCAAAGAATAAAAAAAGATATTGCACACTTTTCAGCTGAGCAACATATTGTGAATGATTACTGATTAAATAATTGGTGGCTGGTATCAGAGTTTGTAAGTCTCAAGTCATAAGGTGGGGGGTTAGCTCTTTAAATTATAAGTGACTGAAGGCAGTTGGCTGAAAGGTAGGAAATGGATGGAGCCAATGACAGAGTGCAGCGTTTGCACAAACGTGTCTCTTGATCATTTAATGCAGGTACTTTACATTCCAACGACAACGGTTTTGCATAGAAGTACATGCCTATACTGTTACTCCATTGGATAACTAAAACAATGAATACATTTCAGTCAAGTATTATGAAACTGCAATGAAATTAGAAAACGAGAAGTATATGCAGAAACATAAGCTGGTTGTTCATCTGTGCATGCTTGCTTTAAATCAAATATTACTCATGGGAGTGGTCAAAACCCATAACAAAATCATAACCCAAACAATACTTCTGCCATCATCCCAAGCTGCTAAACACTGTAATGATGTTTAAGTAAAACAATCATATGAAACAAATTATTTGTTTTTCTGATATTTCTTTAGATTTTTAAAAATAAATCTACACAAAGGATGATCAGTCCGTAAAACTGCTGAATGAAAATGAAGTATTCTGGAAGTGAAATTATATGAATTAATTTAATCATCCATACTACTGATTAAAAGTTGTGCCTGAACAGTAGTCATCATGGATGTCAAGAAACGATTAAATAAATAGAAAGACATTATTAAAAAATAAAAACATTAAGGAACTTAAAAACATTGATGTGGTTATACAGTACAGGAAGAACAGATATGATTTAATCTTTAGTCCTTAACAATGACTTGCTGCAAAGATAAATTAGTGAGTCTACATTAAAAATATTACATCTACAATCAAAACAATGAATGTAAAACATAAGCAGAGGCAATATTTTAATGTAGACTCACAATTTTAGTTTTCTATCAGCAAAAAGAGCATGGACTGTAATGTACTATGGAAACCTAAGACATACACATCCTCTGCAAAAGCAGCACATTAAGAAACTGTTTCTTGGCACTCAAAATAGGTACAAAAGACACACAAGAAAGGAAGTTCCCAAATACAATACAAGTATTTCAAAAAAGTAAAAAATGTCTGGATGTGGGTTACCCGGTGCTTTGTTTGATCACTTGAGCTTCACCCTCATGTGCAAGCCACACCAGCTGTAAGTAAATCCTGTATTACCCACACCCAAATGTGAGTTATTGCTAAATTATTCTGAATATCTAAGAAGTTCAGCTCCATTTTATTCCATCAGCACATTATTTATGATATTTTGACAAGTCATAGCAATAGTGTATCACTTGTAATATCACAATAGCACTAAGATGAAGAATCCATGGGAGCCAAGTGAGAAAGTTAGATTTGATGATTTAGTAACGTTGCCCATTATCTGCCTTTGCCACAGTTTGTTTTCACTTTTAAATTCACTCTGTGGTTGGCAAATCACCCTGATCAGAAATAAATGGCACAAAATTTAAAAGCATTTAATGCTAATGTTATTAGCCGGGAAGCTTTAAATGTGTCATCAAATTTTAATTTCTATGTGATCATGATATGCTGTGTGACACAAATGCCATGTTTGCCACATATTATGTTATGGCATGTTCAATGCAGCTTGACTGGGCACCATCTAATTGCAATGTATAGGGATTTTCATATCATTGCTTTGAGTAAATAAATTTCACCCTACATCATTGAAACAATACAGGTACCAACACAAAAATGTATTATTTTTAGAGGATGCTCATGACTTCTAACTCAGTATTTCTAGAATTACTCCAACTCAGGTGTAAGAGAATATTTTTTTATCCCAGAGTTAAGTAACCCTGAACTTAGAATTTTTCACGTTTGCAACAACATAGGGTTCAATGATTTATCTTGACAAAATGGTAAGCTAATACTGTAGTATCAATAAACTGCAGTACTCTCTCCAGAGGAGTACTGACTGATGTCATACTTCAACAAGTGGTAGGCAATCAGGCACCAGGCAGAAGGCAGTGTTTTAATTTCATGGCATGTTAAGGATATGTCAAATTTTATACCCTTGAAACTATAGCTGTTATTGTTGCCAGCAGAGCTAATCAGATATCACATCAGGAATTATATCCAGTTAATATACTGAAAGATAAAGCTTTAGGTACAGAATATTATGGAGTTATGATTTCATAGCAGAAAATTAAAAAGAAATGCCATTAAAAATATGCTATGGAAATATCAGTGTTTCTGTAGTGCACCTTCCCATCATTAGATCTTTCAGTAATGAACTGTCATTTTTTTTTAACTGAAAATAATTTACCATGGAGTTCTAGGGGTTGGCCTGATTTAACACAAGTTTTTTACATCCTATGAATTTTTAATTTTATCTCTCTCTATTGATCAATCTAGCCAACTAGTTATCTGTATACCTATATTCTCCATCATGTGAAAGAGCTGTTTGTCCTGAGAGAATTACTACTGATTGTGTAGTATGTTACAGACTATGCAATATTACTGGCAAGTAGTCATATTTTAAAGTTCTTGACATTTTTAATATATTGAGATTGGGTTGTCACAGATGTAATCCTTCTGTTTTTGGTCAAGAAAGTCAAAGAACAGAGAAAAGGTGCATTTTATGTATTCTTTAAACCTTTTCCTTTTTTCTGAGTTTGTCCATCCTCAGACTAGTATTCACAAATATAAGGATGTGGTGGCAGTCCCCCTACATTTGGGAATGGAAGGGGATTTCCCGCATCCAAAACTTATTGTAAATTTATAATATATGGCAGTTTCTTTTTTGGATGGTTTCACTGGGAGATGTAACATGCTTCAGCTATGAGTACCTCGATCTCAATTAAGTTGAGAAGCTGAAGGAAGTGTACTCCAAAAGTAGGGTTGCAGCAGCCAAAGCACTATGCTCCAGTGTAACCAAAGCAGGAATGGTATACTCCAATGAAACTGTGCATGTTGAGATTAATCATAGTGAATCTGCTTATCCCATAGTATATGGCTTGTATTTTCCACTATGCCTCTCAAAAGTTATTGGTGTTAACAAGAGTACTAGTACTGCTTGAGTCCTTGGAGATCCTTTCATTTGCCTTTCAGATGCTATGCATTCAGAACTAACTATGCTTTTGGAAGGCCTACACTTGATGGTTTAATGGTTTAAAGAGATCCCTCGAAACCCACTTATTTCAGTTTGTAATTTTATTTCAGTAATTTATTGATTGGAATACCTATAGTTTACTAATTGGAGAAATCATATTTATTCATGTTGATGCCTTATGAAGTTGCTTATTACTGAATTTGTTTCCTAGGGTATTATATTATGACTATAAATAATCTGCGTTTTTAGATTTGTATGTTGATTAGGTTAAGCAGTGGAATAAATCTGAATTGGAACTTGAAATAGGTATCCACCCATCTGTCTTTCTCTCTGTCTGTCCATTATGCTATATAAGTTATGTATTAGTCTCTTCTTGGTAACCAAGTAAGGCTATTAGATAAAAGTGTATATCTCCAGGAGTGAAACAAAAGATTTTTGGCTTGGTTAAGTGATTTTACTGAAAATTACTGAAAATAGTGAAAAAGGCTGTAGGAGGCAAACTCGATCAATAAGCTATAGGCCATTTATAGTTAGTGGCAATAACCCAGTAAAGAAAATTACTGAAGGACACAGTGACATCAGCAGTCCTCCATGTAAGAGAATAGGACTGTTCTACTCTGCTGCATTTATTTATTTATTTTATTTTTATTTTATGTATTTTTATATATTTTTCCTTTCATAACTGGGAAAGTCTGACTAAGCCAATGGCTGATTTTCAGTGGAGGCCCAGGGAAAAAAACTCCACAATTAAATTCAAAAACATGTAAACAGTAGTTGATGAGTAAATATATAGAATAGGAAAAAACAGACCCACAACACATGAGTTGGGGAGAAAGGCTCCACAAAGAACACATAACAACATTTTACAGTACCTGATAAATAATTATATACAAAGGAGATAAAATCCCACAACAGATAAAAACACAAACAGATTGAAATATATCTAGAGAAATATTACTAAGATAAATTGCGATCAAGAGTTCAACGTGTACTACACGTAGAAAGACATCCTGCAGACGTGGATAACCTATGTCAAATAAACTAATGCATAGCTAGTCAAAATATTGACTATATTTATAATAATATATGGGGGTGAGAAATAATAAAGCATTCTGCTGCCAAAACAGGCCGAGGAATAATCAGCAGGAAGGAAAATTAAGGACATAGAGAGAGAGAGCTGATTATTATTAGAAAAATGAGAGTCTTAAGGAAGGATACAAGAGAGACATAAATAGTAGTAAGTGGTGGCTGAAGAAGTAGATGAGCATACATTAGTATTATTGTATCATTGAAGTAAAAGCTTCTTTGAAATACAATTATCGATACTGGAAAGAAACTTACTAAACTGACTCTGTTGTCCATGTTAAGAGACAAATATATTCATTTCGAAGATATAGTACTGATTCCTTTCTTATTATTATTTGTTTCAGATGATTTTTAAGATAAAAAAATTTTGTGCTGATATGGCATAATTTTTGTATGGCAAGAGCAGTTAGTAATGTGTCAAGTGATCAGAGCCATACTTCTTTCATCCGAGTTAAGCAAACATTACCGCTGACAAAGAAGCAAAATAATAAAGGAACAAACAAAGAAACACTATCCTTTCTGCTGACACAAAGAGTAGTAATATCACTGTTTTTTTCCCTTCTGCTGAGCAATATAATCATTATGGGTGTCTTGCTAAGGCTGTACTCACACATGCCTAGTACAATCCCAAGGTACAGCCACCATCATAATCAGAAGATTGACTGCACGATACTG
Source organism: Protopterus annectens (assembly GCF_019279795.1). Taxonomy (NCBI): domain Eukaryota; kingdom Metazoa; phylum Chordata; order Ceratodontiformes; family Protopteridae; genus Protopterus; species Protopterus annectens. The sequence goes on from NC_056736.1 coordinate 329,354,410, forward strand.
CCAGCTTTCTGATGGTTTTTGATTGCAGTGTTGCTATTTCCTTTGAGCATGCTGTTACTGTCTCTGCTTGAGGGGTACTGCTTTGCTGTTGTAACCATTACTTTTGCAGTTTGGCAGTGTCTTACTACTGCTTGTCTATGACAACTCCTTTAGTTCTACAATTCCCATTACTGCATAGTTTCTTCCACAGACTGTTCTTACAAGCAGTAAGACTGCTACCGTCACACCTGATGTATGGCAGTCATTACGATAGTGTTTTTTTGTTGTTGTCAGAGCTATCAATGACTTAACACAGTGTCAGTGTGTTGCTGTTACTGCACCAGTAATCACCAAAATGTGGCTACTGCTGTTTACTTGTGGGTGGTAAGGAACTTGACTGCTAAACACAAACACGTTGACATAGATATGATGGAATTGGTCTACAATTAAACTGCAATCAACAGGCTTTAGCTAGTCATGCCTTTCTCAACCCATTGAACTTGACTATTGGTTTTGTTAGTACACTTACCACTGCAAAAGCAAATATTTAACATCTTTGCAAACACATTCAACAGCCAAACTCTGGTAATAGCTATCTTTTCTATCATGTGCAGCCCCTAACATTAGAGTATCTATTATTGTTACTCCCATTCCTGTTAAAATAAAAATGTGACATTATGTAAATTATAATAGTACTACTAATAATTATAACATTCTGTTTACAATAAACAATTTACAGCAGTCACCAGCTAATAATTTTCTATGTCCAGAGAGACAATACATATATAAATTGATACCACACAGAGTTATTGGAGGGCAATATAATACACTAAGGCACACTTCCATTTTTTACAATGAAGCCTATAACAGTTAATTACATAGCAACCTACAACCTAATAACCTAGAACATGAAAGTCTTTGTTATCACTGAGTTACACAATTCCCTTCCAAAGCTCTGCAGAATGCATCTCTGATTTATTTAAATATTAGAAAATTGAAAAACATTTTTTTTTCAATTTAATCCATTATCTTCTTATAAATAAACCAAATATTTCACTCTTTTTTCAAGGTTGCCTTTATCAACCGTTTTTTTTTTTTTCCAAGAATGTTGTTGCAGCTGTGATCAATTCGCATTTTTAAATCAATATGCTAATAATATTACATACTGGTACTCAGTATAAAGCATGTTGATCAAATTATATTAATTTTTTTTTGTGTGTTTGTCTGTTTTGTTTATGCTTGAGACAAGTCATATTTACCTATCTGAAGGTAAACTGTAGTCAAAACATGAATGTGCAAATGAAAACAAGTGCTTTGTATAAGGTTTCAGCAGCTCCTTGTGTGTACTAGTAAAGTATTTCATGATAAAGTATTTTTCTGAAAATGTTTAACTGATTCTTTGCATATCACAACAACACATACTGTGTTCTATTTATAAGACTAAAGGGATTTAAGAATAGTTTGAATACTTGCTATTAGGACAATATGTTACACTTACAACTTATAATTAAATTCACTGATCCTTCAGAAGGCTGTACAATATTTGTTGTCTATTTCTAACTTAAATGAATGTTTTATTCATATAAGTAGTATAACTTTGGGAAGGGTCTGTTAGAGTTCTTGAGTTGAAATTGTACAATTGTCAGTAGCACAAAAAATACAAAAAGCATAATTCCATGCTCTGTTTTGGTAGGAAAACATTGCTGGTACAGTGTTTTGTGAGATTTCTCCCTTCCTTGAGTTGATTGAGCCATGGAGTTTGGTATATAAAAGTTCAGGGGGTATGGGAGTCCTGGTACCTACATCAGCAGCGCAGCGGGACTTGCCCTCCTGCATAAAAAAATGTTAAATTCATAATATATATATATATATATATATATATATATATATATATATATATATATATGTTCATAGGTTGATACTAGGCTATCTGCCCTAGGGCATTTATAAGCCTAGCCAGAGTGTGTTTGGCTTTTGCTACCCTTTTAGATTTGTAAACTGTGCCTATGAATAGTAGGTCACAGAATATAGTCCCTTTACGATTTGTTTATTTTGCCTCTGTCTAGCAGGAACCCAGAAGAGATCCCGGGGGTATACTTTCGATCTCCCATATTTATATATATATATATATGTATATATATATATATATATATATATATATATATATATATATATATATATGTATATATATATATATATATATATATATATATATATATATATATATATATATATAGATATATATATATATATATATGTATGTATGTGTGTGTGTGTGTGTATGTGTTTTTTTTTTCCCTTCTGTATTCCAGAAAGGCAAACTTTTTTCCTGCTGCTAAAGAGTATTTTTTCTTGTCTGTTTTTGATCATTTTTGTTGATCTTGAAAAAGAAATTTATGTTGAATTTGTATTCTATAAAATTATATGTAAATCAGACATGATTGAAATACTGTAGCTAGATTCCAAAAGGGTTGCTCTCAGAGAATATCTGCCCCAATTCAAAAAGACTTGTTCTATTGTAAGTGACTTGCTTTGGTAAAAGACCTATCTATAAACAGGCTTATTATGGGGCCAGATTCTAAAACACCTGTTCTCAACCATCTCTCAATGTAGGTAGTTATTTGCACTGAGAGCAAATCTTTTGGAATTGAGCCCCTGGTTTAGTTATTATATAGGATTTTACATAGATATCCTATTAGATTTTATACATATGACATGTTTGATTCATCCATTTTTCTCTATATTTCTTTGAATAAATACTCTGACCCTCCTGAATAAATCTTTTTTAAACAAATTTTTTTCTAGCATAGTTTCAGTTGTCTTAATATTTGATCGATAAAAATAAAATCCAAAAAGATTTCTCATTTTCCATTTGTTCATTTTGTTCACATTGGAGCTTTCCAACAATCCATTAGATTGTAAAGAATGGGTACACCATGATAATTCACTTTTTGAGATTAATTCTTTATATATGAAATGTTTTAAGTATATTGTTTTTATATATATATATATATATATATATATATATATATATATATATATATATATATATAGGGTTCCTATTATATAACTGAAGGCGCAATCCTTCGAATGTGTCTTGCTCGAACATGAAAATACGAAACAGCAAAATAGCGAAACAGCATATAAGCGATTTCTTTCCCTGGGAAAGAAATTGCTTGTCTGCCTCTGTTACTTTGCCATTTTCATCACTGTAGTGCGATCTTGGAGTTGGTATATATAAGTAGGGGGGTGGTGGGCCCCCATTTTACGTAATGTTTTGAAGTTTTTATTTTTATTTTTTATTTTTATTTTTTTGTGGAAGAGTGATTTTTTTTTTTGCCTGGAAAACAAAATCGCTGTTCCAAGTGTTCAGGATTGCAAGCTTTCACTTACATGGAGTCGATAACCAGCGTTCGCTTTAAGCATTCACTGATTTAATATAGACCCTATATATATATATATATATATATATATATATATATATATATATATATATATTCAATAGGACTGTTGCAGGTGTCTAGTGAGCTGCATGCCAAATTGGCATTTTACTTGATGATTGGCTTAATGAGGGAAGAGTAGAGGGAGACAGTGACCTCTTTCTTCCTGGATGCAAAACCCTTAGTAATGAGATGTGCCACATAGAATGACTTTCTGAACACAGTGACAATGTGGTGGTCAAAAGAGAGGTTGCTGTCAACCTGTGTTCCCAGATCTCTTATACCTCCTACTGCATTCAGTGGACTACCTTTATGAAATCTGGGTTTTTCCCAAAGGGGATGACAACACATTTTTTGGCATTGAGCTTAAGGCCATGGTTCTGACACCAGTTGTTGGTGTCAGTGAGGCCTTTCTGTAGGATGTCAACATCACTTGTGGAGTTAATAATAACTCCCAGCAATTGTCTGTGAACTTTGTCAGCCAGAGTCCCTTTGTGTTGGTCTGGACTTCAGAGAAGTAGATACCAAACAGTAGAGAACCCAGGACCAAACACTGTGGGACTCTACTTGTGACTGCTCAACAGTCTGACTTGAAGTCAGCTACTTTCACACTGTGGGTTCTATCTGTGAGCCAGTTTGCAACCCACCTAGTGATATAAGGGATGATGCCTAGCTTAGTGAGTTTTTCTATGATTTCTGAGTGGGGAATGGTATCAAAGGCCTTGGCCAGATCAAGATAGGCTGTATGAACCACCTTGCCTTCATCCACAGCTCTGGTGAATGACTCAAATAAGTCAACCAGGTTGAGCAGGCATGGTCTGCCTTTCACAAAATCAAACTGTGTGGGATCCATAGTTTGGAGATTCCCTATATCCTTGTTTATTAGGTCCATGCTGTACTGCTCAGACAAGCTCCATGTGGGTTTACAGAGTGGTCCTAGCAGCAAGGAACTTGAAAAAGCGACTACTTTCTGGATTTAAGTATCTTTGCTTTTTTTTCACTGAAAATAGCTTCTGCTGCTTACTTTAAACTAGCCTGAACTGTTTTTTTACTGATTACTGCATTTATTTTAAAAATTGCACTTAAAGTTACATTTAGTCGAATTTAGTCGAAAGTTTGCTTGTTTGTTTGTTTAATTGAACTGTGGAGGCTGCCCACTAAAGTGTGCTAGCCTGTGTAACTAATTTATCACTGTCTCTGCATTTTCTGTGTATTTCTGCAAAAAAAAAAACAAAAAATAATCCTTGTTTTCTCACCTTTTTCGACTAGTTTAGACCAGTATACAGGCATTGCTGTATTCTGGGCTGTGGTGTAGTTCCTGAGTTGTCCATTACCTTACTTGGATAAAGGAAGTTTCTTTGCTCACCAGTGGGGAGCCTTGAGCAGCCTACCTATCCTTGGGGAAGTGACCTCAGCACAAGAAGCTGTTAGTAATTGGTTGTTTGGGACCATTCCTAGCTCTTTTGTAGTTCACTGCTTAAAATCTGCCTCTGGGCGTTTTTTCTGGCTATACTACTCAGACAAGCTCCACATGGGTTTACAGAGTGGTCCTAGCAGCAAGGAACTCGAAAAGCGACTACTTTCTGGATTTAAGTATCTTTGCTTTTTTTTCACTGAAAATAGCTTCTGCTGCTTACTTTAAACTAGCCTGAACTGTTTTTTTACTGATTACTGCATTTATTTTAAAAATTGCACTTAAAGTTACATTTAGTTGAATTTAGTCGAAAGTTTGCTTGTTTGTTTGTTTAATTGAACTGTGGAGGCTGCCCACTAAAGTGTGCTAGCCTGTGTAACTAATTTATCACTGTCTCTGCATTTTCTGTGTATTTCTGCAAAAAAAACAAAAAAATAATCCTTGTTTTCCCGCCTTTTTCGACTAGTTTAGACCAGTATACAGGCATTGCTGTATTCTGGGCTGTGGTGTAGTTCCTGTGTTGTCCATTACCTTACTTGGATAAAAGGAAGTTTCTTTGCTCACCAGTGGGAGTGGGGTGCCTTGGAAGCCTACCTATCCTTGGGGAAGTGACCTCAGCACAAAAAGCTGTTAGTAATTGGTTGTTTGGGACCATTCCTAGCTCTTTTGTAGTTCACTGCTTAAAATCCACCTCTGGGCATTTTTTCTGGCTATACTGCTCAGACAAGCTCCACGTGGGTTTACAGAGTGGTCCTAGCAGCAAGGAACTCAAAAAAAGCGACTACTTTCTGGATTTAAGTATCTTTGCTTTTTTTCACTGAAAATAGCTTCTGCTGCTTACTTTAAACTAGCCTGAACTGTTTTTTTTACTGATTACTGCATTTATTTTAAAAATTGCACTTAAAGTTACATTTAGTCGAATTTAGTCGAAAGTTTGCTTGTTTGTTTGTTTAATTGAACTGTGGAGGCTGCCCACTAAAGTGTGCTAGCCTGTGTAACTAATTTATCACTGTCTCTGCATTTTCTGTGTATTTCTGCAAAAAAAAAAAACAAAAAAAATAATCCTTGTTTTCCCGCCTTTTTCGACTAGTTTAGACCAGTATACAGGCATTGCTGTATTCTGGGCTGTGGTGTAGTTCCTGTGTTGTCCATTACCTTACTTGGATAAAAGGAAGTTTCTTTGCTCACCAGTGGGAGTGGGGAGCCTTGAGCAGCCTACCTATCCTTGGGGGAAGTGACCTCAGCACAAGAAGCTGTTAGTAATTGGTTGTTTGGGACCATTCCTAGCTCTTTTGTAGTTCACTGCTTAAAATCTGCCTCTGGGCATTTTTTCTGGCTATACTGCTCAGACAAGCTCCACGTGGGTTTACAGAGTGGTGCTAGCAGCAAGGAACTCGAAAAGCGACTACTTTCTGGATTTAAGTATCTTTGCTTTTTTCACTGAAAATAGCTTCTGCTGCTTACTTTAAACTAGCCTGAACTGTTTTTACAGATTACTGCATTTATTTTAAAAATTGCACTTAAAGTTACATTTAGTCGAATTTAGTCGAAAGTTTGCTTGTTTGTTTGTTTAATTGAACTGTGGAGGCTGCCCACTAAAGTGTGCTAGCCTGTGTAACTAATTTATCACTGTCTCTGCATTTTCTGTGTATTTCTGCAAAAAAACCCCCAAAAAACAAAAAAATAATCCTTGTTTTCCTGCCTTTTTCGACTAGTTTAGACCAGTATACAGGCATTGCTGTATTCTGGGCTGTGGTGTAGTTCCTGTGTTGTCCATTACCTTACTTGGATAAAAGGAAGTTTCTTTGCTCACCAGTGGGAGTGGGGAGCCTTGAGCAGCCTACCTATCCTTGGGGGAAGTGACCTCAGCACAAGAAGCTGTTAGTAATTGGTTGTTTGGGACCATTCCTAGCTCTGTTGTAGTTCACTGCTTAAAATCTGCCTCTGGGCATTTTTTTCTGGCTATACTGCTCAGACAAGCTCCACGTGGGTTTACAGAGTGGTCCTAGCAGCAAGGAACTCGAAAAAGCGACTACTTTCTGGATTTAAGTATCTTTGCTGTTTTTTCACTGAAAATAGCTTCTGCTGCTTACTTTAAACTAGCCTGAACTGTTTTTTTACTGATTACTGCATTTATTTTAAAAATTGCACTTAAAGTTACATTTAGTCGAATTTAGTCGAAAGTTTGCTTGTTTGTTTGTTTAATTGAACTGTGGAGGCTGCCCACTAAAGTGTGCTAGCCTGTGTAACTAATTTATCACTGTCTCTGCATTTTCTGTGTATTTCTGCAAAAAAACAAAAAAACAAAAAAATAATCCTTGTTTTCCCGCCTTTTTCGACTAGTTTAGACCAGTATACAGGCATTGCTGTATTCTGGGCTGTGGTGTAGTTCCTGTGTTGTCCATTACCTTACTTGGATAAAAGGAAGTTTCTTTGCTCACTAGTGGGAGTGGGGAGCCTTGAGCAGCCTACCTATCCTTGGGGGAAGTGACCTCAGCACAAGAAGCTGTTAGTAATTGGTTGTTTGGGACCATTCCTAGCTCTTTTGTAGTTCACTGCTTAAAATCCGCCTTTGCACGGCTTTGCGCGGTCGTGCGCATAGCGCAGCGCCGGTTAAACAAGGTTAAACTTGGTTCTGGCTCTGCCAAGTCTGCTCTTCAATTTTTCCCTTAGAACTGTTCTACTTGCAATCTAAACAGCCTATACTCTATCTGAAAAGCACAGCACTTGCTCCTAAAGCATTTTGTATACAGGTAAAGCACTCTTAAACAAACGAAAAGTACTTCATTCACCTAAATTCTGTTGAGTACCCATTTCCCTATAGGTCCTTTCTGACTCAGTTACACAGCAATCTTTTTCACTATTTCTAGCATGTCGAAGGGTCAGTTGCTAGCGTCCTCTCCTGTTCAGCTGGTGAATCTGGGAATCTTGAGGCAATGTTACAATTGCCTCATGTACACAGACAACCCTCTCCTCCTCCCAACAAATACAAATATATGCGAGAGATGCAACTATATAGCCAAACTGGAGGCTGAGCTCTCTCAATTCAGTACTGGCAAGACCAGTCAGGAGGAGAAGGTAACCACGCACACCACAAACCCAGTCTCACATAGAACTATCACAACTGCAAACCAAACACATAAACACACAAAACATACTGGAGGCGCTGATTAAAAATCTACCAAAACAACAGAGGCCTCCAAAGCAGACACCCAAGCAACCACCACCTCAAGACATAGCAAATGCAACACATAGTTCACAAAGTCAGTGTGCTAAACAGTCACAGCCCTTAAGGCCAAACAACATGCCAGACACACTTGTAATAGGTGACTCCATAGTCAGGCACACTGACGTCCCGCTCACCAGACTGAACAAGGAGAGGGTCACAGTAAGCTGCCTGTCGGGAGCTAGAATCCGCCACATAACACAAGCACTCAGGTCACTCCACAGCAAGTACAAATATGACTCAGTCATTGTACATGCAGGTGTAAACGACCTGAGACGCACCTCCCTGGACTACATGAAAAGAGACATAGAGGAGCTCTCTGATTATGTAGCCCAGGCCGGTATGACCCTGACCCTGAGCAGCATCTTACCCTCACCAAGAATGATGCCACAGTACAAAGACAAAATGATCAGTTTTAACAATTGGCTTAATTACTGGTGTCATTCTAAGGGGATCCAGTGTCTGTCTGCTTGGGATGACATGCTTGACAAGCCACGCTGCTTCGCAAGGGATGGTTTGCACCTGTCACTCCTGCGCTTCCGGATATTGGCCAAGGCTCTTGCCACCCCCATAGTGCCTTTTTTAGGCAAGGCTCAAATGACAAACCTACCTCCCTAGAAAACACAAGTGGAAAAAAACTAAGGGTAATGCTGCTCAATGCCAGAAGTCTAAACCTCAAGATGCACGCCCTCGAAGCCCTTCTCAGTATGGAGAACATTGATGTCTGTGCAGTGACTGAAACCTGGTTCAAGGCTCCTGAGAGCACCCCAGCACTATCAGGTTTTACCTCATATCATGCTTTCCTGCCCCAAAACTTGGACAGAACCACAAAAGGAGGGGGAGTATCCATTTTCATCAAAGATACCCACACCTCCAGGTTAGTGGCAAAGCACGAAGCATCGGAGACTATCCAGGTGCAACTAACCATAGGCAAAACTGCCTTACAGTTTGTAGCATGCTACAGACCACCCTCTCAAACTCAGGAACCCCACACAGCCTTCCTGAAGACACTGGAGAGTATGAATGTCTCTCCAAATACCATCATTTTGGGAGACTTCAACTACCCAAACATAGACTGGGAACATTACTCAAGCCCCAACACTCTAGCCCAAAGGTTCTTAGAATTCATAAACTCAAATGCAATGGAACAACTAGTCACCATTCCCACAAGAGGAGACAATATACTAGACCTGATCATCACAAACATGGGGACAAAATGCTCCACACCGGAAGTACATCCCTCTTTGGTAAGATCAGACCATAAATTAATCTCACTGGAAATCCACATCCGCCCCACCCCTGCACAAAAGACCACAGTGAAGAACTTCTCAAAAGCAAACTTCACACTTCTTAAGACTGAAGTGGTATCTTTCAAGGCCCCTGGGCCAGTAGAAACCACAACCCACACTGCTGAATCCCTTGCAAATGCCTTCTATGGGCACCTTCAAGAATGCATAGATCATGCAATCCCAAATAAAACCAAGACCCATTCCCCAAAGGCAGGTGACTGGTCTGGTGGACCCCAGCCATAAACAAACTTTGCAACAGAAGGAGGAAGCTACTACATGACAGAGCAAAATCCCTAAAAGGAAAGGCATCTCTGATCAGTACTAGCAAAAAACTACGATCACTCATAAAATCATCCAAGGCCAACTTTGAGAGAAAAATCGCAAATGACACAAAAGACAATCACAAGGCCTTCTTTAGCTATGTTAGAAACCTGGGTGGAAACTCCCAGATATGCTCAGAGTTAGTCCAAAATGACACAAAATACACTGAACCCACTGACATTGCCAACATTCTGGCAGACAGGTTCAGTGCAAATTTCTCCTCCCCCTCCCCCCCAAAAGGAGAAATAACTATCCCAGCAGAGTGTAGCCTCCCTAACATCTCAGATGCCCAGGTGAGAGCCGCCCTCTCTAAAGCTAAAAACACAGCATCAATGGGACCGGATGGTGTCCCGGGCTGTGTGCTACATGAACTCCAAGAGGAACTAAACCCACACATAAGGCTGCTGTTTAATCTTAGCCTTATCACAGGATACGTACCCAAAGAGTGGCGTACGGCAACAGTGGTCCCACTTCACAAAGGCGGTGCTTCTACGGACCCTGGAAATTACCACCCCATAAGCCTGACGAGCCTGGTCTGCAAAGCTATGGAGAGGATCATTATGGAACTCATAAACAAAGACATTGGGGACCTACAGACATTGGATCCTACCCAATTTGGCTTTGTCAAGGGCAGATCCTGCCTTCTGAACTTGGTTGACTTTTTTGAAACAGTCACTAAGGCCATTGATGAGGGTAAGGCAGTTCACACAGCCTACCTTGACCTTGCAAAAGCCTTTGACACAATACCCCACTCGGGCATCATAGACAAACTCACCAGCTTAAATGTAAACCCATATGTCACAAGATGGGTTGCAAACTGGCTCAAGGACAGAACCCACAGGGTCAGAGTTGCTGGAGCTATGTCAGACTCTAAGCCAGTCTGGCGGTGTCCCACAGGGCTCAGTCCTGGGACCCCTCTTGTTCGGCATTTATTTTTCCGAGGTACAGGCAAACATAGGAGGATTGTGGCTGACAAAGTTCGCAGATGACTGCAAACTGGGCCATAATTGATACTCCAGTGGACACAAACATCCTTCAGAGAGGCCTCATAGAAATGGATAATTGGTGCCAGAGCCATGGCCTTAAGCTAAACGCCAAAAAATGTATAGTCATACCCTTTGGGAAAAACAAGGTACTGACAAATTACCACATAGGCGGTATTCCATTAAGTACGGAAGAGGTAATCAGGGACCTAGGGACCCAGGTTGACAGTAACCTCTCATTTGACACTCACATTGCCAAAGTGGTTAGGAAGACCTTTTATATTGCCCACCTTATCATGAAGGGTTTCACATCTAGATCAAGAGAGGTCATTGTGCCCCTGTACTCTTCTCTTATCAGGCCAATGATTGAGTACAATGCCCCATTTGGGATGTATCTCACCCGACACCTGCAGCAGTTGGAAAGACCCCAAAAGTTCCTCACCAAGAGGATAAAGGGTCTTAAACATATGTCATATGCTGCCCGACTGAAAAACTCCAGCTCTATTCAGTCGCATACCGCCTACTCAGAGGTGATCTGTGCCTGACGTACAAGGCCATGTCCAATCCTGAATTAATGGACATGCTCCACCTCAAAAAATCCAAATCCATCAGAGCCACGAGAACAAGTGACTTAAACCTCAACACAGAAATAAATAGAACGTGCTGGAGGGACAGATTCATAACCCAGAGGCTCCCTACACTCTGGAACAGAATCCCAGTCCATGTTAGGCAGAGCCCCTCACTGACTCTATTCAAGAGAAATCTCAACGAGTGGATGGGAGATCGTAGGTTTAACCCGGGGGTCATCTCTTTGTCACTACTAGACAGAGGCATAGTAAACTAAACCCTAAAAGGGTGTAGTATTCTCATCCTAAGGGGTGGTGTAAGCCACATACACTCTGGCTAAGCTTATAAATGCCCTAGGGCAGATAGCCTAGTACGAACCTATGAACCTATGAACCTATGATGATGTGTTCCATAGCTTTGCATATCAGATTCGTCAGGCTAATGGGGCAATAGTTCCCAGGGTCTGTAGTCACTCCTCCTTTGTGGAGAACAAAGCCTGAGGTGAGGCTGTGACTGAACAAGGCACACAGGTGAGGTGCCAGTTCACTCTGTATTTCATGTAGAACACAGCTAGGGATATTGTCAGGTCCCATAGAAGCTGTATTCTTGGCATTGGACAGTGCTGTTTTAACCTGTTCAGCAGTAATACTGGGTGCCTGCCTACTGGTATTGTGATTGGTCCTTTGGGTGGGGAGAGAGGGGTAAAGTTGGCACTGAATCTGTCAGCCAGTATACTGGCAATATTTGTTGGCTCGGTATAGGAGGTACCATTGTGCAGTAGCTCAGAGCAAATCTGGGTATTGCTGTGGAGATTCTTTACATAACTATAGAAGGCATTTTGGTTGTCTTTACTATCTGTTGCAATTCTGTTTTCATAGCTAGCATTAGAGGATTTGATGAGGGATCTCAATTTTTTGTTGAGGCTAATAAGGGAGTTTTTCCAGTCTTGGAACTTTACCGTATTCCGCATCAGTTTTCTCCTTCTGTTGTAGAGTTTGTTTATGGCAGGGGACCACCAGATTGGCTTCCTTTTTGTCAGAGGAAAGCATCTTGGTTCTATTGGGTATGGCGAGATCCATGCATTTGTGTACGTGTTTGTACAGTGCATTGGTGCATGATTCGGTGGTCATACAACTATTCTCCATTTGCATGGGTGCCGTGAAGTTAACCACCTCTCTTTTTAGGAGCCCAAAGTTAGCTTTGGAGAAGTTTTTCATGGTGGTTACCTTTGTGGGAGGGGGGGGTGGATTTCCAAGGTGATTAGTTTGTGGTCGGATGTAACCAGGGAGGAGATGACTATTGGTGTAGAGCAGCAGTCACCCATGTTAGTAATAACCAGGTCAAGAATGTTGCTACCTCTAGTGGTGGTAAGAACAAGTTAGTCCAGGGCAATGGAATTAATGAATTCCAGGAAATGTTGGGCAAGTGTAGTGGCACATGAGTAGTTTTTCCAGTTAATGGTGGGGTGGTTGAAGTTGCTAAGTATGAGAGTGTTAGGTTGGACCCTAATATTCTTCAGTGTGCTTAGGAAGGTGGAGTGTGAGTCTTGGGACATGGTTGGGGACCTATAGCAGGCGACAGCCTGAATCGCTGTCTTACCCAATGTTAGCTGCACCTGAAGTATCTCTGATGTGTTATGTTGGGCTGCCAGTCTGGAGGTGTGCACATCCTTTATGAATATGGAAACATCACCACCTGTGGAGCTTTAGTCCAAGTTCTGGGCCTGAAAGGTGTGAAATGAGTTATAGTCTGGTAGTGCAGGGATGCTTTCTGCTGCCTTGAACCAGGCCTCTGTTACAGCACAAATGTCGATGTTCTCCATTTTAAGGAGTGCATTTTGAGATTTAGACTTCTAGCATTGAGCAGCATGACACTCAGATTGCATTTGTTTGTAGTCATTACAATGGTATTTGATCTTTGGAATACCACCTAAAAAAGGCACTATAGGGGTAGCAAGAGACTTGGCCAGGGGTGACAGATAAAGGCCATCTCTGGCAAACCATTGAGGTTTGTCAATCATGTCATCCAAGGCAGACAGATACTGGATCCCCTTAGAATGACACCAGAAACTTACAGAAACAAAAGATGAAATCCCCATGGAATAAACTGTGCCTGCAAGCCAAAGACCAATGTAACTGAAGAAAACAAGGCACAGAAACATGACGGAAAGCATAAAAAGTTTAAAAGTTTAATAAGGTAAGCGCTTTCACATCAAATGCTATTGCTTCATCAGACCATATAAAAACTACATCAGCAAACACTTTTAATACACTCACATTGATTCAAACCAGCCAATAAAAATCAAGGAAAGGTAAAGACCTAACATCAGCCCGTATTACTTAAAGAGACATTGTGCCTGTCAGTTAGACCTGGGTATTTATCAGCTTGCCATAATATAATCCAATGCAATTCTCTGGTTTCAGTAAAGTTTTTAAGATCACCACCATGTACATTTTCAGGAATAATTTCAACAATTTGAAATCTAAAACCATGTTCGCTCTCATTCTCCATACAATGTCTGGCTAGTGCATTCTTAGTGTCCCCATTCGTAATACAATATGTATGTTCCCTGACTTGGTCCATCAGTGACCTGTTGGTTTTTCCGACATAGAAACAGCAGCAAGCGATGCATATCACCAGATAAATCAGATTCCTACTTTGACAGTTAGCTGTAACCTCAAATTTATACTCAAAACAAGTAACTGGATGAATAAAACATGCTGATGTGTTAATAAACATACAGAAATTGCATGTACGACATTGACTGGTGCCTGTCCAACCACCATCCTGTCTACTTTCTTTTTTGTGTCACATTTTTATAACAAAGTTTTCTTTTGAGAGATTTCTTATTCTTAAAGGCAAAATTCAGTCTATGGCCAACAACCTTTGAGATGTCATTGTCCAAGCTCAGTATAGACCAATTCGACTTAATAATGTTCATTATGTCAGTCATATCACTAGTATAAAATAAGGATATAGGCAGAATATTCCTATTACTAGTAGCCTGAGAAGACTTGGCCTCAAAAACTTGATTTGAAAAATATGGCTTTGCCTTATTCTCCCTATGTGTAACTCCCATACAAATGTTCCTTTCAACCTCACATTCCTTGCACCCCCTTTCATGAAATTCTCTTTCAAGCATCTGAACATCTTGTCTGAAAACATCATCACAACTGTTCAGTGGAGATATTCTCATTGTTTGACCTTTAATAACATTCCGGAATATATGGTCAGGATGCATACTATCCCTGTGCAGGATAGCATTTCTTTTACAAGGTTTCCTATATAATTTAGTCTGAATATTCCTAGTTGTATCAGTACTGACTAGTACATCAAGGAAGTCTATTTCACTGGTGGAAAACATATATGTAAATTTAAGAAAGTATGTAGTGCACTCTAGATGGCTAATAAATGACATAAGCTGTCCTTCAGTGCCCCCCCCCCCCCACAAAAAACAAGTTGTCTACAAATCTCCTATAGAAGCTGACCAAAGGAGTATATTCATCTAAGTTTAACAGAGAATTTTTCTCCCATTAAGCCATAACTATGTTGGCATAGCTATTGGCACAGGGTGTGCCAATAGCTATGCCAACCTTCTGTAATAACAGGTGTCCTTCAAAAAGAAATACATTTGTTTCTAACACAATTTCCAAGAGCATACAAATAAGATCAATCAGTTTGAAGTATATTCACTATTTTTAACAAGGAAATCATGTACCATGGAAATTCCCAAAGGGTAGGGGATGGCAGTAAATAATGATACAACATCCATGGTTACTAACGAGCAACCATCTCTCAACTTCCCATTTACACTATACTTGTATAAATCTTCAAGAAACAATTTACTGTCTCTCAGAACCTGTTCCTGTCTATCTAATAAGGGTCTCAAATTATTTTCAATAAGTATAGAAAAAGGCTCAGTGAGTCAGCCACTTCCAGAAACTATAGGTGTAAATGGGGGTTGCAGTGCATTCTTATGTATTTTTGGGAGTCCATGGAAAACTGGGATCAAAGGAAACTCAACAGATAAATAAGTGTTTAATTCACTAGTAATAAAGTGACTACAGTAGCAATCAAATAGAGCAGCATCAACTTTAGCTTTCATGGTATCTATCACATCAAAATCAATACGAGCATATACATTCTCATCAAACAAAGTAGAAAAAATAATATTCAAATAATAATCATAGTCCATTATAATAATAGCATCACCTTTATCAGCATTTTTTAGCATAATGCCACTATCTTGTTGCAGAGACGCTAGTGCTTCTTTCTCTGAAGTGCTCAAATTACAAAATTTTCTTTTAAGCATACCACTATTGGTAGCTTGCAGCTAGTCATGTTCACATATTTTACAAAATGTATCCAGTAATTGATGCAAATATGGCTGAGAAGTGCTAGGTTTCTTAAAACTAGAAGCCACTTCATCATTATTAGAGTATAACATTTTGAACATTATATTACGTGCAAACTTTTTAATATCAATAACTGTCTCTGTAAACTGAGAACCTTGTGCTGGAATAAAACTTAAGTCACGGCTTAAAAGCGACATGTGAGCAGTTGTTAAAGGTTTCTTTCAAATATTGTATATTTACGATTGGTTTTCTCTTGCCACATTCTCTTTATTGTTCTTTGATCTTCTTCTTGCCAGTGCCTCTTCCTCCCTCTGCTGCTCAGATGTTTGAATCAATATGAGTGCATTAAAAGTGTTTGCTGATGTAGTTTTTATATGGTCTGATGAAGCACTAGTGTTTGGTGTGAAAGCGCTTACCATATTAAACTTTTAAACTTTTTATGCTTTCAGTCATGTTTCTGTGCCTTGTTTTCTTCAGTTACGCCAGAAACTTAGCCAATTGTTGTAATCAATCATTTTTTGCTTGTACTGTGGTACATCTCAGGTCATTCACACCCACATGTACAATGACAGAGTCATATTTGTACCTGTTGTTGAGGCACCTGAGTGCATGCATTATGCGGTGGATCCTGGCACCAGACAGCTGCTGACTGTTACTGAAACTTAGCCAATTATTGAAATCAATCATGTTCTGCTTGTACTATAGTATCATTGTGGGTGATGGTAGGATGCTGCTCAGGGCTAGGGTCATACCCGCCTGGGCTACATAATCTGAGAGCTCCTCCATGTCTCTTTTCATATAGTCCAGGGAGGTACATCTCAGGTCTTTTACACCCACATGCATAATGACAGAGTCATATTTGTACCTGTTGTTGAGGTACCTGAGTGCGTGCATTATGTGGTGGATCCTGGCACCAGACAGGCAGCTGACTGTTACTTTCTACTTATTCAACCTAGTGAGTGGGGCATCAGTATGCCTCACTATTGATTCACCTATGACTAGTGTGTTGGGCATGCTGTTCTGCCTTAGGGCCTTTGGTTGAGTGGCACACTGTTTAGGATAGTTATGTGTCTCATGATTAGTGTTTTGTTGTGGTGTTCGAGTGCGTTTCTGCCTTGGAGGTCTCTGCTGTTTTGGTAGATTTTTATTGAGAACCTCAGTGAAGGTGGGTGTGTGGTTTGTGTTTTTATGTGAAGGCCATGCTGGTGTGTGTTCTGGAGGGCTATGTGTTCCATGTGTTGTGGTGCAAGGGTTGACCTTCTCCTCTTGACCAGCTATTCCTATCTTGACTGCAGAGTGCGTGGGTTCCAGTTTGGATATATAAGTGCAACTCTCCCAAGTCTGAGTGTTGGGAGGTAGGAGGAGAGGGTTGTCAGTGTACATGAGGCAGTTGCTACATTGCCTCAGGATGCCCAAGTTCACCAGGTTAATAGGAGAAAGCACAGGGAACTGACCTTTAGACATGCCTTGAGGGCTGGGCATTAATAATAAGTACTGGAGCTGTTTCCCTTTAGAACGTTTAGTGCTGGTAGCATTTTTGTATGCTGCAATAATTGCTACAAGACATTTGGTAAATTGCTAGACTAATAAGCTAGTAAAAGTGCAGGAGAGGAGAAAAATAGCAGATCTAAGGGAAAATTTGTAGAGCAGGCTTTTTGGCACCGCTTAGAGTTTGCTGTGTTTCTGGCAGCCAACTTCTGCTGATAGTATCTTGTCTTCACTGTTAAGTGAGAGTAACAGGGTTGCCTGACCATCTTTAGCATGAGTAATTGGTTGAAAGTGCAGGGGCTAGCAGGACTGGGAAGTAATTTGAGCTTCTAGATTTTTCCATCTTTCCTGGTATTTAAACCCTGTATCTGCAAGGGGCTATGCTTGTTTTTACCAGGCTGAGGAGTGGTGGTTCTTCACTGGGACAAAGCAGAAATTCCCTAAGACTCCAAGAGCAGAGGCACTGCTCAGAAGCTTTCAAACAGTCCTGGATACAGCAAATCTTTATCTGGACTAGACTAGTTACAGGAAAAGCAGGAAACAAGTGCAAATGCAAGTTCTTAAACCAGAAAGTTGAAAGAGATGGAAAAATTGCCTAAGTGGCCAATAAACTACAATTTCTGGTCCAGAAACCAGTCCTCTTGTGTCTTGTATCCCACTGATAAGCTAGAAGGCTTCCCTCCAACACAGAAAGGCCTGGGGGTTTCAGAAGCTTACAAACATTCCTGGATACAGAAAATCTGTATCTGTACTAGACAATAGACTAGAAAAGGCAGAAAACAAGTGCAAATGTGGGCTTTTAAACCAGAAAGTTGAAAGGGATGGAAAAAACTGTCCAAACACCCAATAAACTACAATTTCTGGGCCAAAAATTATTCCTCTTGTGGTAGATTTGCTACCTAGTGCTTACCACTCCCACTGATAATCTAAAAGGCTTCCCTCCAACACAGAAAGGCTTAGGGAGCTCAGAAGCTTACAAACACTCCTGGATACAGCAAATCTGTATCTGGACTAGACTAGTAACAGGAAAGGTGGGAAACAAGCACAAACAGACTTTTAAACCAGAAAGTTGAAAGAGATGTAAAAACTGCCCAAGCAGCCAATAAACCACAATTTCTGGGCCAGAAACCACTCCTCTTGTGGTAGAGAGACTACCTAGTGTTTACTACTCCCACTGAAAAGCTAAAAGGCTTCCCTCCACCACAGAAAGGCTTCAGGGGCTCAGAAGCTTACAAACAGTCCTGGATACAGAAAATCTCTATCTGGACTAGACTAGTTACAGGAAAGGCAAGAAATAAGCTTAGAATTTTTTTAAGCAGATAAAATAGCACTAAAAGCAATTCAAGTGCAGTGCAATCCAGCACACTTGAGTGTGTAGCAATAGTAAAGCAAATACAGTTTAAATAAATGTAATTTATTCAAACTGTATTCGGAACTGAATTCTATTATTATTTTATTCAACTCTGAACAGTTAAAAAGTTCCAAAAAAAATACTTATCAGCTCTGTATTTCCAGATTGTTTGAGAAGCACACTCAGTCAAAACAGAAGGGGATTCTAGCAAAGTTTTTTTAGTAAAGTGGAAGATAATTCAAGGTTAAGAATATAAGTGGGTTGGCCTTTTCAAGTGTTCTTCCTGTATCAGGTAAAATGAGCTAATGACACTAGACTGGGAGGAGTGTCCCAGATCAAATTTACAGTAGGGGCGGGCAACTGCAAAGCCACCAAGTATAAGAACAAGACACCAATAGCAAGGGAGGGTGGGAAACTATTACAGCTACTAGTTACACTATTTTAGCAGAAGGCAGAAAACACTAAAGAGATGTTATCACAGCAGAAAAACAACAGTGAGCCACTAAATTAAAGTTTTAAGCAGATAAAGGAGCAAGGAGACTCCAGAGAAAACTTTTAACTGCAAACAAATACATTATATGATACACTCCTTGGCAGGAAATCAGAACAAACAAACAGATGTTTAATAAATGGAGAAACTTTCCAGTTAATACCTTACACACAGTGATACTAGTTAGAAAAGATTCACATACAGTGTGACAGCAAAAACTGTATTTATTAGGCCCTGTAAAGCAGACAATTTTAACACAACTGTGCAGATTAGTTTATATCAATAAAATATAGTAATAAGTAAGCACAGACAATGAAAAGTGCTATAAATACCTAGAATAAGCAATAACTAGTAAAAATAAGCAAAACAAAACAGGTCACTTATTGTTATATATCGCAGATCAGAGTTGTGGTCATTGCCCCTCCTCCAGTTAGCTGTGTGTTCCCTATCAGCAGAAGATGGCTGCCAGAAACACAGGAAACTCAACAAACAAAACAATCAGGCCTGGATAACTGCAGGCCTCTATCCAGACTATGCTACCTGACTAGAACACAGAAACCTCACAAAAAATGCAGTAATGAAACACCATCTAGCAATAAAAATTACAGGTAAAACAATATATAACAGTACACAAATCCAGTAAAAAAGCTTTATAACACTGCAAAAATGTAGAAGATTAGCTGTATATCACAATTATTAGTGTTAAGAAGTGCAATTCAATGAAATAAATGTAAGAAATAACTTATCCTGCTCTAGGAGTCAAAGGGAATTTCTGCTTTGTCCCAGTGATGAATCACCATGCCTCAGCCTGGCAAAAACAAGCACAGCCCCCTGCAGACACATGGTTTAAATACCAGAAAAGATGGAAGAATCTAGAAGCTCGAATTACTTCCCAGTCCTGCTAGCCACTGCTCTTTCAACCAATCACTCATGCTAGAGAAGGTCAGACAACCTTGTTACTCTCACTTAACAGTGAAGACAAGATACTATCAGCAGAAATTGGCTGCCAGAAACATAGCAAACTCAACAAACAAAACAACCAGGCCTGGATAACAGCAGGTCTCTATCCAGACTATGCTACTTGACTAGAACACAGAAACCTCACAAGAAATGCACAGTAAAGCAGAGATAGAACATTCACAAACAGAAAATACTACTTGCAGAATGAAAAAGCAGTTTACAATGTAATAATTTAGTATTACAGCTACTAGCTACACTATTTTAGGCAGAAGGCAGAAAATACTGCAGAGATGTATATCACAGCAGAAACATAATAGTGGCCCACTAAATAAAAGTTTTAAACAGATAAAGGAGCAAGGAGACTCTAGAGAATGCATTTAACTGCAAACAAATCAGTTATATGATACACCCATTTTCAGGAAATCAGAACAAACAGTTATTTAACAAATGGAAAACATCTCCAGTTAATACCTGACACGCAGTGAAACTAGCTAGAAAAGACTCACAAACAGTGTGACAGTAAAAACCTTATTTATAAGGCCCTGTAAGGCAGACAGTTTTATTACAACCTTGTAGATTATTTTATAGCAATAAAATATAGTAAAAAGTATGCAGCAGACAATAAAAAGTGCTATAAATATCTAGAATAAGCAATAACTAGTAAAAAAAGCTAAAAACAGAACACTTCTTGTTATATATCACAGATCAGTTACTAGCAATAACTAGTAAAAAGAAGCAAAAAACAAGATACTTATTGTTATATATCACAGATCTGTTTGTGTAGTAGCCACTGAGGACCTGATCGCTTTGTGTCCCCTCCCCACTTGTGTGAGCAAGGAATCCTCTCACTCCAGCTAAAAGCAAAGAAAACTCTAACCAGCAATCATCCAAAAATAGACTGCAGCACTTGGTTTAACTCCAGGAACCTTGTTGTTTCCGCTTGTGTACTGTAGGTGCCAGCTTTTGTAACTACTGTTATGCCTTGTTAACATCTGTTACAGTCAGCTAGAGTGCATACCCCAGGGCCAACAGCTGCAAACATTCTTCCTCTTAGCCCACCCCCACCCCTTGCATCCATTTCACTTTTGATAATTTGTTGCATGTTAAGGTATTTAGCCCCTCTCAACAGTAATAGCCTTCAGTCCCTCCTCCTCAATACTTGTTCTTCACTAAACAACAAACAGAGGTGCAAAGTCTCCAGCTGCTTTTATCTTTAGCTACATCGTGTGCAGCAAACAATGAGCAAAGGGGAATTCAAATATAAAAGAGAATACAATTTGCCATTGCAGACTAGTAAGCAGCATACAACTTCCACCTGTAGTGTATTCCTACACACAGTTTTTCTTGGAGAAACCTTCCAGTCCTTGAACAAGGGTGCCTGTATGTTTACCTTATTTCCTTGGCTGTCCTTGATAATTAGCTAGGTTTAGCAGAGTCCCTTGGATTCTCCCCTGCTACTTCAAATTCCAATTTAAGGTTTCCCTCCCTTCTCCCACCCCCAAGTGATTGCTCATGTACAACACACCAAAGGTTTAAAAAACCCTGGATGCCATATTTGCTTTAATTGCAGCTGAAAGCCCTCCAGGTGTAGCATCTCTAGTAAGTGTCCCTAGACTAGCTGATAGTTTTTTTAGCCAAGTTCTCTCTGGAAGGTGTAGCCCCGCTCCGTTCGCTAAGCTTACTTTACTCTTCTCCCACCCCCATTCCCACCCACCCCCATATCATTACTTTTATACCTATCCATATAACCACACCCCCTCACTTCCTCCCAAATCCCACACCCCTCTACTTCCTGTTCTCATACTACCTCCCTTCTTTGCTCCTCCCCACAAGTACCTACTATCCACTATCAAAGACTACTATATCTTACTCCCACCCCTTCCTCTCATCCTCTGTTCTACAGCCCATAAAGTGACATGTCTCTTACAACTCAAACTATAATATTACCTTCCCTACTCCTTATACTCTATCACCACACCTCCTATCACCCACAATTACCTACTAACTATTTCCATCCCTCAAGCAACACTCTTAACTCAAGTACTGCACCACAACCCTATCTACTAATTTGTCCCTCCCTCCTTACCCCCACCACTCCCATTCCTAAAATAAAAATATCTCCCTCTCCCCTTTAAAACAAAAAAACAAAGTCTACTTACTCAAATTAAAACCCCATTACAAACCTCTACTTCTGTCTGGTGACATTCATCCTAACCCAGGCCTACAGACACTACCGTGAACAATAACCCTCCTGTATCTAAACCTGCCAACCCCTCCAAGCCACAAAAACAAGTACAGTTCTGCTCTATCAATGTCAGGAGCCTTGTAAATAAAGTTCAAGAACTCCATGGTTGGATAGCTAATTATACTCCTGACATAGTTACCCTAACAGAAACATGGTTAAAACCACATCATCTGGACAGTGAAATCATCCCTCCTGGCTATAATATCCTTAGATTAGATCGACCTAAAAAAAAGGAGGAGGAGTCTCCATACTCTACTCCAATTGCCTCTCCCAAATCAGTCTCACACTAGACTTACCCTCCTTCTCACCAGCTGAACTCCTACTGACCAACTTCAAACTTAACAGTTTCAACACCGTAACTGTCACAGCGATTTATATTCCCCCTGGTGATAATATTAACATACTTGAGAACATCCTATCTCACCTCTTACATACCATCCACAATGAAATAATTATACTGGGAGATGTAAATATTGATTGGCTTACAATACAAGCTCCCAACACTACTTCCTGTAAAAACCTGCATTGGTTCGAGCAGCTAATCACAACCCCAACCTACATTAATAAATCTCACCTACCTAGTTCTCTTCTTGACTGGATAGTGGTCTCCCATCCTCAAAACTATCATAACCCGTCCAAATGCTAATAGTGACCACTGCCCTATAACAGTTACCAGACATACTCCCCACCTTAACAACCCTAACAAATTTATTACCACCTGCTCACTTCCTCATTTCTCTCCTAACTCCTTTATTCACCAACTCTCCAAAATTAACTGGTCTTACCTCACCACTCTTCCTTTAGATGAAGCTGTCCACTCCTTCAACACTACATTCCTAAACATTCTTAACTCCCTTGCTCCTCTTTGCACAATTAGAATCAAATCTAAAACTGCTCCCTGGCTCACTAAATCTACCAGAACCCTCATGAAAGACCGGGATAGGATTTGGAAAATGTGGACTAAAACTAGGACCCCTTCTCTTCTTCAGAAATATAAAGAACTCAGAAATAAAATAAAAAAAATCATCCATTATGACAAAATAAACTTCTATGCCAATCCTCCCTCTACTCTTAAATCAGACCCAAAGAAATTCTGGAACTCTAACAGACTCTTCATCCAAGAAACCCTTCCTCTCCTAACCCATGTCCCAATGCAACACCTGAAGACATAGCCAACACATTTAGCAATCATTTTACAAACTAAATAACCTCCATAATAAATTCTCTCCCCCACTGCGGTGGTGGTGCTGTGGTAGCATTGTCGCCTCATAACAAGATGTTGTCCCATTCGATTCTCAGCTAGAGCGTCTTCTGTGTGGAGGCATATGTGAATGGGGCATGCCTTCGTTGAAGGCTGTGCATCAGGGCTGGTAACACGGTACGTAAAAATCCACTACCAATCATTAGCGGACCGGAGTTCCGCTGTGGCGACCCCTAACCAGGAAAAGCCAAAAGACAC
Organism: Protopterus annectens; assembly: GCF_019279795.1. Taxonomy (NCBI): domain Eukaryota; kingdom Metazoa; phylum Chordata; order Ceratodontiformes; family Protopteridae; genus Protopterus; species Protopterus annectens. The sequence continues at coordinate 329,377,977 of NC_056736.1, forward strand.
AAACAAACAAACAATAAATTCTCCCCCCCCAGAAACAACACTAGTAGCCCCACAAACTCTATACCTCTACCAAACCCTCCTAACTCCTTTACTCTGAAAGCAGTATCAACTAACTATGTAAAGTCATTACTCTCTAATCTTAAACCTTGCTCCCCATCTGTTGACAAGCTACCCTCTTACTTCCTGCAGATTGTCTCTGAACCTCTTGCCTATCCTGTATCCATCTTAATCAACCGATCCATTTCTGAATCCTATGTCCCCACTGTAGGGAAGAATTTCTTTACTCTACCCATTCACAAAGGGGGCAACTCCTCAGACATATCCAACTTCAGACCGATTGCCATACTCTCTCCACTCTCAAAAATCCTAGAGAAATGCATTCACAAGCAGGTAATGCATTACCTTCACCAGGTAAACCTTCTAACACCCACATAGCATGGTTTCCATCCCAAGCATAGTACAACTACTGCACTCATATCATTCATCAACATAGTCTCCCTAGCTCGTGATAACAATAAACTTGTCTCATGCCTATTCCTTGACCTTTCTAAAGCCTTTGATACTGTCTCTCACCCACTCCTCCTAGATAAACTCACTAACTTACATTTCTCTCCCCCTACTATCTTCTGGTTTACCAGCTATCTCTCAACCTGCCAGCAATCAGTTAAATGGCTCTCTGCACTATCCTCCCCTCTCACTGTACAAATGGAAGTCCCCCAAGGGTCCATACTTCGACCACTACTCTTTAATATTTTCACCAACTTGCTCTACTCCTCTTGTCCCCAGTCATCTCTTGTGCAATATGCTGATGACTCAACTGTTATAACCATTGCTGACTACTCTTTAATATTTTCACCAACTTGCTCTACTCCTCTTGTCCCCAGTCATCTCTTGTGCATGATGCTGATGACTCAACTGTTATAACCATTGCTTACAACCCAACTGACCTCCACTCAACTACCCAGGCATCCTTCCACACCATTGAGACTTGGCTTAGTGATAACAAACTAATACTTAATCCAAAAATAAAACTAAGCTCCTACTCTTCCTCCCTAAAAACATCACCACACTCAAAAGCACATTTACCATCTTATCCTGCAACAACACTGTCATCTCAGCTGAATCTAGTACTAAATTACTAGGTGTTACAATAGATGATCAGCTTAAGTTTGATCGCCATATTACTAACTTGGTAAAAAAGAACTCATCAGAAACTTGGACACCTTTTCCGTAGCAGGAAATACTTAACTAACACTGCCCGAATAACTCTCTCCCAGGCTTCATTACTCCCAACACTCCTGTTCAGCTGCCACATATTCACAAACCTAAATTCTACACTTATTGCCAAGCTCGAAACTACCTATAATAAGATCGTCAGATTTGCAGCTAACCAAACCTACAAGTCACATCACTGCTTAGCACTACAGCAACTAGACTGGCTAGAATTCCCTCAGCTGCTCCAACTATACCAACTACAAATAATCCACTCTATTCTCTATCTACCCTCCTTCTGCCCCAGCCTGTCCACTATCATATCCAAATATTCCCCTGCTAGGATGCTATGCAGCTCAAATCAAGAATTATTAGACATCTACAAACCCAAAACCAAAATAGGCTGCCTTCTCTATAACTATAACCCAGCTATATCCTGGAACCAACTCCCCTTGGAAATAAAATCCCTCCAGCATAGCAAAAGTTTCAAATTAGCCACAAGGAAATACCTAAAAACAAAGTGGTTTTCTCACTGTAGCCAACCACCCTGAAACCACCATCCTTTCATCTGTTTCACCACCTCACTCTTAATCTATCTCTAACACTATTCTCCTGCCTCTTCTACCTCTTCCCTTCCTCTATCTCCAACCACTCTTAATTCTTACAGTCTCAAAACAACCTACCTGTCTAGTCTGTCTCCTGTTCTCTACCTCCCCTACATCTCCTACTAGCCATTCCTACTTTCCTTTCTTGTTTCCAAACTCCTATACAACTAGATCCTACCCACTTTAAATAAGCATCTGCCTAACTAATAACTCATTTTGCTCTAAGCAGCTTAAATAATATTGTAACCAGTCACATTTTCTTCTTCTAATTGTTTAAAACCATGTTTGTAACAACTCACATACTTGTCTGCCAATTGTTAATACTCTGTATAATTGAATTGCCTGAGGAGCTTTTTTTCTATCCAGGTCTCTGCTTGTAAGATCCTATAGCTGATTGTTACTACTATGGTACTAACATTTAATAAATTGTTTTCTTCCAGAGGAGCTTTTCTCCCCGGGTCTCTGCTGAAATTGAGCCAAAAGCTCAGCCAGACTAACCCGGTTAACAAATGCAAAATAAATAAATCACAGTTGTGGTCAGTGCCCCTCCTCCGATTAGCTCTGTGTTCTCGATCAGCAGAAGATGACTGCCAGAAACACAGGAAACTCAACAAACAAAACGACCATGCCTTGATAACAGCAGGCCTCTATCCAAACTTTGCTATCTGACTAGAGCACAGAAACCTCACAAAAATGCACAGAAAAGCACAGATAGAGCAGTCTCAAACAGAAAATACAACCATCAGTATGAACAAACAGTTTATAGTTAAATAATTCAGTAAAAATGCAATTACAGTAATGAAACACTATCTAGCAATGAAAAATACAGATATAAAAGTATAAAACAGTACACAAATGCAGTGAAACAGTAAAAAAGCTGTATAACAGTTAAAAATGTAGTAGATTAGCTGTATAGCACAATTATAAGGGTTAAGAAGTGTAATTCAATGAAATAAATGTACAAAATAACTTATTCTGCTCTTGGAGTCTTAGGGAATTTCTGCTTTGTCCCAATGATGAATCACCACTCCTCAGCCTGGTAAAAACAAGCACAACCCCCAGCAACATAGGGTTTAAATACCAGAAAAAGATCTAGCTGTATTCATCTGGACGTATAAGAAAATTTAAGTACCTTTTATCTGCACTTTTTTCAAATAATACAGCATTTAATTGATTTATTTGTGTTGCATTGAATATTAACTGAACTGGAAGTTTTGACTCTGTTTTTTCAGTTAGTGCTTGCTAGATTTTATTGCCTGATAGCATTCCTGCATAGACAGCAATTGCAGTCGGGGGTAGTCTGATTCATTGATATTTTGTTACTGCCTATTTAAGTGGTACATTTTGGAATATTTTCTGCTTAGAACTTGAGCTTTGGCCGGTTAAGATCTAGCTGTATTCAACTGGTCATATAAGAGAATTTAAGTACCTTTTATCTGCACTTTTTTCAAATAATACGGCATTTTAATTGATTTATTTGTGTTGCATTGAATATTAACTGAACTGGAAGTTTTGACTCTGTTTTTTTCAGTTAGTGCTTGCTAGATTTTATTGCCTGTTAGAATTCCTGCATAGACAGTAATTGCAGTTGGGGTGGTCTATTCATTGATATTCTGTTACTGCTTATTTAATTGGTAGATTTTGGAATATTTTCTGCTTAAAACCTGAGCTTTGGCTGGCTAAGATCTTGCTGTATTCAACTGGACATATAAGAGAATTAAAGTACCTTTTATCTGCACTGTTTTCAAATAATACAGCATTTTAATTGATTTATTTGTGTTGCATTGAATATTAACTGAACTGGAAGTTTTGACTCTGTTTTTTTCAGTTAGTGCTTGCTAGATTTTATTGCCTGTTAGAATTCCTGCATAGACAGTAATTGCAGTCGGGGGTGGTCTCATTCATTGATATTCTGTTACTGCTTATTTAATTGGTAGATTTTGGAATATTTTCTAATTAAAATCTGAGCTTTGGCCGGCTAAGATCTTGCTGCATTCAACTGGACATATAAGAGAATTAAAGTACCTTTTATCTGCACTTTTTTCAAATAATACAGCATTTTAATTGATTTATTTGTGTTGCATTGAATATTAACTGAACTGGATGTTTTGACTCTGTTTTTTGTGCTTGCTAAATTTTATTGCCTGTTAGAATTCCTGCATAGACAGTAATTGCAGATGGGGGTAGTCTCATTCATTGATATTCTGTTACTGCCTATTTAAGTGGTACATTTTGGAATATTTTCTGCTTAAAACATATGCTTTGGCCAGCTAAGATCTAGCTGTATTCAACTGGACATATAAGAGAATTTAAGTACCTTTTATCTGCACTTTTTTCAAATAATACAGCCTTTTAATTGATTTATTTGTGTTGCATTGAATATTAACTGAACTGGAAGTTTTGACTCTGTTTTTTTGTCAGTTAGTTCCCCACCCACCCTCCTTGGTTTTGTTTTGTTGTTAATCTTGGTGGCTTTGAAACTGCCTGCCCCTCTTGTAAATTTGTGTTTAGATACTTCTTCTGGGCCCATCTCATTTGCTCACTCAACTGATTGCAGTGAGATCATATTCTGATTTCAGGCACTCCTACTGTGTACAAAGAGAGCATTTGGGAAAGAAAAAAACAATTAAGCTTGTTTCCTGCCTTTCCTGTAAGTGGTCTAGACTGTTTGTAGGCTTCTGAGCCCCCAAACCTTTCTGTGTTGGAGGGAAGCCTTCTAGCTTAATTTTGTTTCTTAGAACTACCCAGTTTTCTAGTTTCAGCACTCAAATCTGTTTCTTTGAACTCGGCACCTGTTCAGAACTCATTGTAAGCACTAAATAAGCTGCAAATTACTACAGCACTCAACTTTCCTCACTTGTCTAGAGGAAAGCAATTTTTAGTATGTAATAAATAAGCACCTATCCAGGCATGTGTAAGGGTCAGCTCCCGGTGATTTCCGCTGTCTACCTGATGAATCTGGACATCTTGTGGCAATGCAGCAATTGCCTCATATACAGAGACAACTCTCTCCTCCTACCATCCAACACTACAACCTGTGAGAGATGCACTTATATAGCCAAACTGGAAGCAAAGCTCTCTTCACCCAAGACTAGACTAAACAGTCAAGAGGAGTAGGTAAACACTTGCACCACAACACACTCATCACATGGTCACTCAAAACCTACACCACCAACACACACACATAGAAACACAAAACACACACCTACATTCACAGAGACTCTCAATAAAAACCTGCCCAAGCATCAGGGATCTCCAAAGCAGAAATGCAAGCAAACTCCACCCCCCAACACAACCCAAATGACACATAGCCCACAAACTCAGTGTGCCACTCAACCACAGCCCATAAGGCAAAACAACGTACCCAACACTCTAGTCTTAGGTGACTCTATAGTCAGGCACACTAATGTCCCACTCACCAGGCTAAACAAGTAGAAAGTTACTGTCAGCTGCCTGTCAGGTGCCAGGATCCACCAGATAATGCACACACGCACTCAGGTCATTCCACAACATGTACAAATATGACACTGTCATTGTCCATGTTAGTGTGAATGACCTGAGACTTACCTACCTGGACTACATGAAAAGAGACATGGAGGAGCTCTCTGATCTTTTAGCCCAGGGAGGTATGACCCTAGCCCTGAGTAGCATCCTGCCATCACCCAGAATGATACCACAGTACAAGGACAAAATGATTGACTTCAACAATTGGTTAAGCTTTTGGTGTCATTCTAAGGGGATCCAGTATTTGTCTGCCTGGGACGACATGATCAACAGACCACGATGCATTGCCAGAGATGGCCTGCATCTGTCACCCTTGGGATTCTGGATACTGGCTAAGGCTCTTGCCACCCCTATAGTGCCTTTTTAGGCAAGGTTCAAATAACAAATTCACCACCATAACAGGTACAAGCAAGCAAAATCTGAGGGTAATGCTACTCAATGCTAGAAGTCTAAACCTCAAAATGCACTCACTTGAGGCACTCCTTAAAATGGAGAACATCGACCTCTGTGCAGTGACAGAGACCTGGTTCAAAGCTCCAGAGAGCACCCCTGCATTACCAGGCTATAATACATACCACACCTTTCGGCCACCTAACCCGGAACGAAGCACTAGAGGTGGAGGCATATTCATATTCATTAAGGATATCCACACCTCCAGGCTAGTTGCATAATGCATCTGCGATTATTCAAGTGCAACTAACTCTGGGCAAGACCGCAATCCAAATTGTAGCTTGCTACAGACCCCCCATCATGCCCCAGGAATCCCACTCCTCATTTCTTGATACACTGGAAAGTATTAGGCTACAACCCAACAACCTAATAATGAGCAATTTCAACTACCCCACCATTAATTGGGAAAACCACTCATGTACCAACTCTTTTGCTCAACGTTTTCTGGAATTCATAAATTCTATCAGCTTGGATCAACTTATTCACACCCCCAGCAGGGGCAGCAATATCCTAGACCTGATCATTACCATCATGGGCAACTGGTGTTCCACACCAGAGGTCAATTCTTCGTTGGTCAGATCCGACCACAAGCTAATCACCCTAGAACTCCACATCCCAGCCCCACCCCCAATTAGGGAAACGACCATAATAAACTTCTCCAAAGCCAACTTCACACTTCTTAAGGCAGAAGTGGCAAACTTCATGACACCCATGCAGATAGACAATAAAGGTACGACTGCTGAATGCTACACAAATGCACTTTATAAGCACTTACAGGAGTGCATGGATCATGCTATCCCTAATCGAACTAAGATGCTATCCTCCAAAAAAAGGAAGCCAATCTGGAGGTCCTCTGCCATAAACAAACTCTACAACAGAGGAAAGAAACTGTTGCAAAAAAGAGTAAAATCCCATGACTGGAGGAACTCCCTGGTCAACCTCAGTAAGAAGCTGAGATCCCTCATAAAATTCTCCAAAGCTAGTAACAAAAACAAAATTGCCACTGACTCTAAAGACAACCACAAAGCATTCTATAGCTATGTCAGGATACTCAATGGCAACACTCAGATCTGCTCTGAGTTACAGCACAATGGCACTAAATATACAGAATGAACTGATATTGCTAACATCCAGGCAGACAGGTTCAGTGCTAACTTCTCACCCCCCTAGAGGGCCCATCTCTATACCAGAAGAATGCAAAGTTTCTGTAATTACTGCTGCACAGGTAAAAAACACACTCTTCAAAGCCAAGAACACAGCATCCATAGGACCTGACAATATCCCAGGCAGTATTCTACACTAACTACAGAATGAACTGGCACCCTACCTAAGTACCATGTTCAATCATAGCCTCACCTCAGGCTTTGTGCCCACTGAATGGCACACTGCAATGGTTATCCCACCCCACAAAGGGGGAGCCATGATGGACCCCAGGAACTACCGCCCCATTTGCCTGACGAGCCTGGTGGAATGTATCATCATGGAACTCATAAACAAAGACATTGGTAATCTCAAAACTCTGGACCCTACCCATTTCGGATTTGTAAGAGGCAGATCATGTCTCCTAAACCTGACTGACTTCTTTGAAGCAGTCACCAAAGCCATAGATGAGGGTAAGGTGGTTCACACAGCTTATCTAGCTCTCGCCAAGGCTTTCAACGCCATCCCCCACTCTGGAATTATAGATAAGCTCACTAAACTAGGTATAAATCCCTATGTCACAAGATGGGTTGCCAAGTGGCTCATGGACAGAACCCACACTGTGAAAGTAGCAGACTCCAAATCTGACTTCCGACCAGTGACAAGTGGAGTATCACAAGGTTCAGTCCTGGGTCCTCTCCTATTTGGTATCTACTTCTCTGAAGTACAGGCTAACACAGAAGGTCTTTGGCTAACAAAGTTTTCAGATTACTGCAAATTAGGAGCCATAATCAAAACTCCTAACGATGTGAACATTATACAAAAGAGCCTCACTGAGACAGATGCCTGGTGTCAAAGCCATGGCTTGAAGCTCAATGCCAAAAAGTGTATTGTCATCCCCTTTGGTAAAAACTCTGTACCCATGAACTACCACATAAGTGGTAGTCTATTTAACATTGAAAGTGTGATAAGAGACCTTCAGACACAGGTGGACAGTAGTCCCTCCTTTGATAATCACATCACCACAGTGGTCAGAAAATCATTCTACGTGGCTCACCTCATCACAAAAGGTTTCTCATCCAGAAAAAAAGAGGTCATTGTTCCCCTCTACTCATCACTCATTAGACCCATTATAGAGTACAACGCCCCTTTTGGTATGTACCTCACAAGACATCTACAACAACTGGAAAGGCCACAGAAATACCTCACAAAGAGGATTACTGGCCTCAAGCAGATGCCCTATGCAGACAGTCTCAAAAAACTCCAGCTTTACTCCATCACATATCGCCTACTCAGAGGCAATCTCTGCCTAACACACAAAGCTATGTCAAACCCAGAGCTGTTGGACATGCTCCACTTAAAGAAATCCCAATCCCTCTGAGCTACATGCTCTAGGGACCTAAACCTTCTCACCACAATAAACAGAACATGCAGGAGGGATAGATTCTTGTCCCAGAGACTTCCCATACTCTGGAACAGACTACCGTTCTATGTCAAACAGAGCTACTCATCAGCACTCTTCAAGAAAAATCTTGATGATTGGATGGGAAATAGGAAATTCACTCCAGGGATCACTTCTGTGGCTCTGCTCGACAGGGGCACAGGAAAATAATTTTCTTGGGTGGCAAAAGCCAGGGTACCTTTTTGGCTAGGCTTATATAGGCCCCAGGGCTAATAGCCTAGTACCTACATATGAACCTATGAACCTATGAAAAGATGGAAGAATCTAGAAGCTCAAATTACTAACCAGACCTGCTAGCCCCTGCTCCTTCAACCAATCACTCATGCTAGAGAATGTCAGGCCACCCTTTTACTCTCACTTAACAGAGAAGACAAGACACTATCAGTAGAAGAAGGCTGCCAGAAGCACAGGAAACTCAACAAACAAAACAACCAGCCCTGGATAACAGCAGGCCTCTATCCAGACTATGTTGCCTGACTAGAACACATAACCTTCACAAAAATGCACATAAAATCATAGATAGAGCACTCGCAAACAGAAAACACAACTCTCAGTATGAAAAAGCAGTTTACAGTTTAGTAATTCAGTATTACAGCTACTAGCTACAATATTTTAGTCAGAAGACAGAAAGCACTACAGAAATGTTTATCACAGCAGAAAAACAGCAGTGATCTACTAAATGAAAGTTTTAAACAGATAAGGAAGCAAGGAAACTCTAGAGAATGCTTTTAACTGCAAACAAATCAGATATATGATACATTCCTTGGCAGGAACTCAGAACAAACAAACAGATGTTTAACAAATGGAGAAAATTTCCTGTTAATACTTTACAGACAGTGAAACTAGCTAGAAAAGATTTACAAACAGTGTGACAGTAAAAACTTTATCAGGCTCTGTAAGGCAGACAATTTTAGTACAAACATGCATATTAGTTCATAGCAGTAAAAAACAGTAAAAAGTATGCAGCAGACAATAAAAGGTGTGATAAAAGTCTAGAATAAGCAATAACTAGTAAAAATAAGAAAAAATAAAACAGGATACTTATTGATATATATCACAGATCATAGTTGTAGTCAGTGCCCTTCCTCCAATTAGCTCTGTGTTCTCTATCTGCAGAAGATGGCTGCCAAAAACACAGGAAACTCAACAAACAAAACAATCAGGCCTGGATAACAGCAGGCCTCTAGCCAGACTATGCTAACTGACTAGACACAGAAGCCTCACAAAAAATGCACATAAAAGCATAGATAGAGCACTCACAAACAGAAAATACAACACTCAGCATGAAAAAGCAGTTTATAGTTAAGTCTTCTTATTCTTTCTGCTACTCCCATTAGGGGTCGCCACAGCAGATCATCTGTTTCCATTTCCTCCTGTCCTCTGCATCTTGCTCTGTCACGCCAACCACCTGCATGTCCTCTCTCACCACATCCATGAACCTTATCTTAGGTCTTCCTCTTTTCCTGTTACCTGGCAGCTTCATCCTTAGCATCTTTTTCCCAATATACTCTGCATCCCTCCTCAGCACATGTCCAAACCAACATAATCTTGCCTCTCTGGCTTTGTCTCCAAACCCTCCAACCTAGGCTGACCTTCTAATATACTTATTCCTTATCCTGTCCACCCTCATCACACCCAGTGCAAATCTTAACATCTTTAACTCTGCCACGTCCAGCTTTGACTCCTGTCTTTTTATCAATGCCACTGTCTCCAACCCATGTAACATAGCTGGTCTCACTACCCTCTTGTAGGCCTTCCCTTTCACTCTTACTGGTACTCGTCTGTCACAAATCACTCCTGACACTCTTCTCCACACACTCCATCCTGCCTGTATTCTCTTCTTCACCTCTCTTCCACACTCACCATGACTCTGAACTGTTGATCCCAAGTATTTAAACTCATCCACCTTTGCCACCTCTACTCCCTGCATCCTCTCCATTCTTCTATCCTCCCTCTCATTCACACACATATATTCTGTCTTAGTCCTGCTGGCCTTCATTCCTCCTCTCTCTAGAGCATATCTCCACATCTCCAGGGTCTCCTCCACCTGTTCCCTACTCTCACTACAGATCTGCAAACATCATAGTCCATGGGGACTCCTGTCTGATCTTGTCTGTCAACCTGTCTATCACCATTGCAAATAAGAAAGGGCTCAGAGTTGATCCTTGATGTAATCTCACCTCCACCTTTAACACATCCGTCACTCCCACCGCAGACCTCACCGCTGTCAGACTACCCTCGTACATATCGTGTACCACTCTTACATACTTCTCTGCCACTCCTGACTTCCTCATACAATACCACAACTCCTCTCTAGACACCCTGTCATATGCTTCTGACCTTCTCTGTACTTCTCCATCAACACTCTCAGAGCAAACATCACATCTGTAGTGCTCTTTCCAGACATGAAACCATACTGCTGATCATTAATTATCACCTCCTTTCTTAACGTAGCTTCCATTACTCTTTCCCATAACTCCATGCTGTGACTGATCAATTTAATCCCTCTGTAGTTACTACAGCTCTGCACATCACCCTTATTCTTAAAAATTGGTACCAAAACACTTTTTTCTCCATTCCCCAGGCATCCTCTCACTTTCCAAGATTTCATTAAACAATCTAGTTAAAAACTCCACTGCCATTTCACCTAAACACCTCCATGCTTCCACAGGTATGTCATCTGGAGCAACAGCCTTTCCATTCTTCATCCTCTTCATAGCTGTCCTTACTTTCTCCTTGCTAATCCACTGCACTTCATGATTCACTATCCGCACATCATCCAACCTTCTCATTCTCTTCATTCATCAACCCTCAAAGTACTCTTTCCATCTGCTCAACACACTCTCCTCACTTGTGAGTACATTTCCCTCATTATCCTTTATCACCCTTACCTGCTGCACATCTTTACTAGCTCGATCCCTCTGTCTATCCAATCAGTACAGGTCCTTTTCTCCCTCCTTAGTGTCCAACCTTTCATGCAACTCTTCGTACATCTTATCCTTAGCCTTCACCACCTCTCTCTTTGCCATGCACCTCATCTCCTTATATGGCTGTCTAATTTCTTCATCTCTCTGATAATCCCACTTCTTCTTCGCTGACCTCTTTCTCTGTATACTCTCCTGTACTTCCTCATTCCACCACCAGGTCTCCTTGTCATCCTTCCTCTTTCCAGATGTCACACCAAGCACCATTCTAGCCATCTCCCTTAGCTCTGCTGTAGTTACCCAGCTATTCGGTAACTTGTCACTGCCACCCAGTGCCTGTCTTAACTCTTCCCCGAACTCCACCTCACAGTTACCCTTTTTCAATTTCCAACATTTGATCCTTGGTGCTGCCCTCACACTCCTCCTCCTCTTCTTGATCACCAGTGTCATCCTACAAACCACCATCCTTTGCTGCCTAACTATACTTTCCCTTGCCACCACTTTACAGTCTCCAATCTCCTTCAGACTGGCCCTTCTACATAAGATATAATCCACCTGTGTGCATCTCCCTCCACTCTTGTATGTCATCCTATGCTCCTCCCTCTTGTTAAAATATGTATTCACCACAGCAAAATCCACTACCATCTGACCTACTGCATTCCTTTGCTTAACACCATACCTACCCATCACTTCCTCATCCCCTCTGTTCCCTTCACCAACATGCCCATTGAAATCTGCTCCAATCACCACTCTCTCACCCTTGGGTGCAGTCATCACCACTTCATCCAACTCACTCCAAAATTTTCTTTCTCATCCATCACACACCCAACTTTTGGAGCATATGCACTAACAACATTCATCATTACACCATCAATTTCCAGCTTCATAAACATCACTCTATCCGACACTCTTTTCACCTCCAAAACACTTTTAGCATACTGTTCCTTCAGGATAACCCCTACACCATTTCTCCTCCCATCCACACCATGATAATACCATTTGAACCCACCTCCAATACACCTAGCCTTGCTCCCCTTCTATCTGGTCTCTTGCACACACAATATACCAACCTTCCTTCTGTCCATCATATCAGCGAGCTCTCTCCCTATACCAGTCATACTGCCAACATTCAAAGATCTGAACCTCATTATCACAGTCCTAGCCTTTACCTGCCTTTGGGCATGCCTCCCCCCTCTTCTCCTCCTTCGGCCAACAGTAGCCCAATTTCTACCAGCACCCTGTTGGCCAACAGTACTGGTGGCAGTCATTGTTAACCCGGGCCTCGACCGATCCAGTATGTATATCTGTACTGTTGTCTGCATGTATGATTGGCAAAATTTTATGCCAGATGCCCTTCCTGACTCAACCCTCTCCATTTATCCAGGCTTGGGACTGGTACAAAGAAATGCACTGGCTTATGCATCCCCAAAGGCTGGGTTAATTACAGTAATGAAACATTATCTAGCAATGTAAAATACAGTTAAAACAGTATAAAACAGTACACAAATGCAGTGAAACAGTAAAAAAAGCTTTATAACAGTGCAAAATGTAGTAGATTAGCTGTATTGCACAATTATAAGTGTTAAGAAGTGCAATTCAATGAAATAAATGTAAGAAATAACTTATTCTGTTCTTGGAGTCTTAAGGAATTTCTGCTATGTTCCAGTGATGAATCACTACTCCTCAGCCTGGTAAAAAAAAAAAAAAAAAAACAATTGCTTGATACATCTCCTAACTTTCTTTCTCTGTTAGAAACGTCTGCTTAAACTAACCTCCTAAACCCTCAGGTCTACTACTATAGCACCCTCTTTTCTCTCCCCCTCCCATTCTCCACACTATTTATCTTTTTCCCCCCGCTTCTTATCAATGTCTATACATTGTCCTTCTTTTGAACAATGATTATCTTTTGTTTTTACTCTCATATGTAGTAAATTTAATACCACTGCTATGAGTGCAACCCTTAATGTTCATAATATTTTTATTTTATTTTTCTCTTTATAATTAATTTCATATTTGCATTGTTTTTAATAGTCTTTGTCCTGTATGTTTATCTTTGCTTATATTTGCTGGGGCTCTTTCCCCTTGGGTCTCCACTGATACTTTTCTTTTTTTACAATTATTTTGTATTGTGATTGTTATTTAATATTTATATATTGTTACTTTAACTTTACTTATGTTTGCTTGGGTCTTTCCCCTTGGGTCTCTACTGAAAATGGGTATGTTTGCAAACTCAGTTGGACTAACCTGGTTAACAAATGTGAAATAAGTAAAATAAATAAAATACAGATAATGTTTGCTTTAAATATAGCATTTTAAGAAGCCAAATCATTTATAAAGTCTAGTCTGTCTTCAAAAGTCAGAAACATATTATTCCATTCAATTATGTGGTCATCAGTGTCATTTCCTTTTGTACCAGGCCACGGTGGTGCAGCAGTTACCATTGTTGCCTCACAGCAAGAAGTTCTTCAGGTCAATTCTTGACTGGAGTGCTTCTGGGCAGAGTCTGCATGTCCTCCCCATGGTCACATGAAGTTTAAAGACTTGCAGGAAGGTGAGTAGGTGTTTCTCCTTTGAAGGCTGGATGCCGGGCTGGCAACTCTACACTGTAAAAGTCCACTGCCAATCATTAGCGGACCAGTGATCCACTGTGGCAACCTCTAACTGGGAAAAGCCGAAAAGACACATTAGTGTCATTTACTTTTGTTTTATAATTAACTGTCTTTACAGATTCCAGCTTAGGTTCCAATACAATTCCTAAATGTTTTGTTTTCTTTGTTGAAATTAAATGTACATAGGGTAGAGTTTCATTTCATTTACTGAAAAGTATTGTTTTTGTTCTGTTATTGTTGAAGGATAGCTTGAGATTTTTTTTATAATTTTTGTTTAGTTTATGTGTATAATTGATGTATTAATATGTGACATAGTTAATCAAATGTCACTGGCAAATAAAACAAAACATAAATGTTACATAGCCAGTAGATACTTTAATACCTATAACATTATGGGCATGATTCCAAAAGCCTTGATCTCAGTTTAAGTGTCCAGTTACAGTGAGACCAGGTCTTTTGGAATCTGTTTTCTGCTGTAAGCCTGTTTATAAATAAGCCTTGCACTTAAGTAAGTAGCTTAAACTGATAACAAGTCTTTAGCAATCAGAGCAGACTTACACAGACAGCAATTCTTTAGGAATCTGGCCCCATGTTTCTATCTTACTACAAAAAGGTTCCATAGTTAATGTAAATAAAATGGGTTATAACAGAAAGCTAAGCCCTAGATTAAAAATTGCCATATTATTACTGTATATTCTTCTAGTTAGTTTTATGAATTCACAAGGGAAATACATTTTTACATGATTGTAATTATGCTTTCCTATGCAAATGACTCAAAGGATTTTTCTATGTATAAACTTTTAAGAACTATTGTTATGTTTAATTGTTGCCCTAACTGAACAATGTTATAATTTTTTTTATGTTGTCCTGAGTTTGCCTATATATAATAGATCACGTTCAATCAATACTTATTGCTCTGATACATGTATGTCATTCTTTCAGCATGTATAGAAGAAAATATTATACTGTCAATGCAGAAGCTCCCTGTGCCAATATTGTGAACCAGCATCAGCTCTTTCATTGAAGATCAAAACTAAATGGATGTTCCTTTTATTGCAACACCAGCCAGGAGGACAGATGCATAACACTTCACCCCCCGGCTGCCATTGGATGGGAGATGGGAAATTACCCAGGGGATCATGTCAGTCACCCTGTTAGGCAGGGGTCCAGGGAAGTAAATACTGTGGGAAGAAATAGCCAGGGAATTGTTATGGTTAGGCTTGTATAGGCCCTAGGGCCGATAGCCTAGTACCAACCTATGAACCTATGAACCATTCAGGTTCTGTTTCTGGGCCATACCCATGACCCTCCTCTCATTTATTTAAAATAAATAAGTAAGAATGTCTCCTTATAAACTGTAGCAAACTGCTTGCTACAAATGTAGCAAACAGTTGCTACAATTTATACTCTGTCTGCATGGAGTGCTACAGTGCTCTTGTTTTAGTTAAAGAAAAAAAAATCTTCTCATAAAATGTAGCATACCACTAAGTTTCATATTTTAGTGCTCATGTTTTAGTTTAAAACAATTTTTCTTATAAATTGTAGCAAACTACTTGCTACAAATGGAGCAAATAGTTGATATAGTTTATGCCATGCCTGCACAGAGCACTACAGTGATCATGTTTTAGTTAAAACAAAAAAAAATTCTTCATAAATTCTTGATATAATTTGTAGCAAACTGTTTGCTACAGATTTAGCAAATAGTTGCTACAGTTTATACCAGGTCTGCATGGAGGGCTACAGTGCTTACTGTTTAGTTAAAAAATATTTTTTTTTTATAACTTTTAAACTGTAGCAAACTGTTTGCTACAGTTTAGACCACACGCACTGAGCATTGCAGCATACAGATTTGACCACAAATGCAACACTGGTTTCAAAAGCCATTATTGCATTACATATCAGGATCAGCTGACTGCACCCACTGCACTTTGCACCTGGGTCTAGTGCCCATCTCACCCACCCAAGCTGCAATACTGTATCAGAGTTAAAAAGTGATGTAGGTCTGTGTTCAGAGCAAGTAGTAGGATATTTGTTTCATTTATGACTGGAGTTATCAATGAGTATTTCTGTGAGGGTGGAATCCTATTAGACTTTTATTTATTTATTGGCAATTGTTTACCAGAATAGTCCAGTGGGCCAAGAAGAGCCCATTTTCAGTGGATGCCTGGGGAGAAAATCTCCCTGAAGTTACTTGATAGACTGTACAATGCAAAAGTAAAACTTTATACATAGTAGCATGGTAGAAATTATAATAACAACACAGTACAAATTATAGCAAAGTAGTCCAAAATATTTATAATAATAAGACAGTAAAATCTATAACAAAGTAGTGAAAATATATAATTAGTATAGCAGGGAGGGTAAGCTATATACCAAAGGTATTTCCTAGCATCTTATGCCAGAGATTCAAGCTTAATATGTTAAGAGATGCCTAGTAGCTACTTAAAGCAGGAACAGAATATAAAGAAAACGAGAATAGAAGTGGGAGGATATGGAGGGTTACATGTCAGGATTTGTAGAGATTAGAGTCGAGGAGATAGGGCGATGGAATATAAGTGAGGGAGGGCAGTGCAGTGATAGTAGAGCGACAGAGAGTAGGGGGGAGTGTTTTTGTTGGGCGCTAAGAGTGGGATGGGAAGGAAGAAGAACTAGGTTAAACAGAGGAAGATGAACTAGGTTATGAAAGGGGAAGGCTTACTACAGTTACATATCCAGCTAGAAAGGAGGTGGTTATGATTTATGATGAGCAGATATGAAGGAACTAGAGCTTTGGAAGGCGCAAATGGTGTGAGGAAGACTACTCCAAGTTTTAGCTGTTACCCAGGAGTATAATAGTTGACCAGCAGGTAGTTTGAGTTTCTGAATTTAGTGGAGGTGACTAATTTTTGGATTGTAGGGACCTAATAGGATTGTAATGGGAAAATAAGGAATTTAGGACAGGGCAGTCCTGAGGTATTGTAAGTATTTTATGTGTGGTGGTTAGTTGGAGATAAGACAGGTAGTGGGGGATTCCAGACCGTTTACTTATTTCAGTGGTGAGCAGTGATGGATAAAATAGTGGGTCTTTATTGCAAATTTGAAAATTTTGTTATTGCATATTTCTAGTTTAATTTTGAGTGAGGATTGAAGGTTTGTTAGCAATGGGGCACCACAGACATGTGATGGAAGTAAAAAGGTGGAGGTGGCTACCTCTTTTACAGGGAGAGAAAGAAAATGCT
The DNA here is from genome assembly GCF_019279795.1 of Protopterus annectens. Lineage (NCBI taxonomy): Eukaryota > Metazoa > Chordata > Ceratodontiformes > Protopteridae > Protopterus > Protopterus annectens. Next base: position 329,395,101 of record NC_056736.1, read on the forward strand.
TTTGTCTTTAAAGAAGTCCTAGTTTTTGCGGGTCTTATTACCATCAGTTATTTTGAATATGTAGGTCAAATTTTACATTTTCATCAGTTATGACACCAAGCAATTTGGTATGGGTAACTAGTGCAATTTTTGTGAAGTTCAGGGAGAGTATATTGAATAGAGATTTATTTATGGAGTATTTTTCTTTGGAATGAATATTACGAGTTTTGTTTTGTTAGGGTTTAGAGATAGGTGTTTGTTGTGGAGCCATGTCTGTATGGAGGAGAATGTGGATTGAGTAATATGTTGTAGTTGTGTTGGAATTTTCAGCAGAGCAGATAATAGTGGAGTCTTCTACAAATTCTACATGAGATATTTGATGAACTGATGAGTGATTACTATTAATAAAAATATTAAAGAGCAGGGGCCCGTGTATGCAGCTCTTCTACCCCCTCTGCAGTGGCTCCCTGTAGCTTTGAAAAACAATGGCCACTCTGCAGCATGACACACACTCACACACACACACACACACACACACACACACACACACACACACACACACACACACACATGCACACACACTGAGAGCGATCGAGTGACGGATTTTAAATATTGCTCTTATAAACTGAGAAACTTGCTAGAATAACATAGCTTCTTTATCACGCATTCCACACACACACTGAGAGTGATTGCACAATTCCTTGGCAGCATCAGAATCTCCTGAAAAGTTTCCGTACCTCTCCACCATACCTCTGAAACTCTTAACCACAAGAAATCTGGACACAGCCACAAATAAAGGGGGAACAAAGGAAGTAAATAGGGATAGATTTTAAATATTGCTCTTATAAACTTAGAAACGTGCTTGACTAACACTGTTTCTGTTAACATGCATTTTCGACACGCACACACACACACACACACACACACACACACACACACACACACACACACACAAACATCACACAGTTACCTGTCAGCTGTACATATTTTCATAGAATTCCCTAATTTTTGCCTCATAGTTTTGGTCTGTTTCTCATAAAATTGTGGTTTTCTGGCAAATTATTTAAAGCTGAAGTCAGAAAATATAGACAGACATTTGAGTTTCAGACGTCATACATCAGAAAATTCATGCTAATACAAAAAAATGTTCTATCAACTTTCTAATTTTGTAAGAGCAATATTTAAAAGTGTGACCACAAATATCAGGAAACAGCGATCAACTAGTAAAACAAACAAGGTAACTCTGAAGATACCCAAAGAATTGATGGGTGAAAGCGCTCAGTATCTCTTTGTTTTTATGTTTTTGTTTTTTGCTCTGTTTATGTTTTATTTGGAGTTTGATTAAACACAGTCCGCGTGGTACAAGAATCGCCTTGTTTGTTTTAATATTTAAAGTGTCCCTATTTTTGGGACTTTGTCTCCCCCATTATTTATGGCTTTGTCCAGATTTCTTGCTGTAAGAGGCTAAAAGGTATGACACACACACACACACACACACACACACACACACACACACACACACACACATTGACAGCAATTGAGTGATAGCAATAAAAATCTCAACAAAGGAGCAAAAACAGGGATGGAGTTTAAATGTTGCTCTTTTAAACTTAGTAATTTAATTATATAGTATAATAATTAAATATATTACTTAATACGCTGTGTTATCTTCATTTTACGGGTCAAATATATTTTGTCACGCCATCTGAATTTTATTTGGTAGGAGAAAGGCCAAAACAGCTCTTTTGATAGTGAAGGTTGCAGACTCTTGATCTAGAAGAAGAGTTTTTAGGTTGTTCCAATTAATATTTTTCATGATGTGGTTGAAAGGGTTTGGGTTGAAGTTATATAGGTTTCTGACATGTTTTAGCTGATGTATTTTTGCAAGAGAGGGGTTGTTCTATTTACAAAGGCAGAAAAGTGATCACTTAATGTGTTGGAAAGGATACTGGCTGAAGAAATTTTTGTAGGGTCAGAGACCAGGATCCAGTGTAGGATGGATCCTTCATTTGTTCTGTTATTATATCTGGTAGGGGGTGGTAGAATGAAATAGGTTAATATTGGTGTCTGGTGTTTTTGAATTAAGGCTAGACCACTTTATGTTTACATCACCAATTATTTTAGTCTCACTATTCACTAAAGTTTACTTTTGTATACTCAGCAATGCCATATCATATGTTTGTATCACATTACATGGAAAATTTTGTAAATTTCAAGAGTAATCCCATCACTTACTAGTTTATATTCAGCTTTAAGTTTTTAATTTATTTTGTTACTTCCTTCATCTCTGTAGGTTTGAGTATACTAAGGACATCATGTTCAGATTTTTTTGTTCATTATAGGTTCATAGGTAGGTACTAGGCTATCGGCCCTGGGGCCTATACAAGCCCAGTCAAAAAGGTACCCTGGCTTTTGCCACCCAAGAAAATTATTTTCCTGTGCCACTGTCGAGCAGAGTCACAAAGGTGATCCCCGGGGTGAATTTCCTATTTCCCATCCAATCATCAAGATTTTTCTTGAAGAGTGCTAATGAGGAGCTTTGTTTGATATAGATAGGTAGTTTATTCCAGAGTATGGGAAGTCTCTGGGACAGGAATGTATTCCTCCAGCATGTTCTGTTTATTGTGGTGACAAGGTTTAGGTCCCTAGAGCATGTAGCTCGGAGGGATTGGGATTTCTTTAAGTGGAGCATGTCCAACAGCTCTGGGTTTGCATCTTATCACCTTATCTTTCTTTTAAAAATGATATTGCATGATTGACACTTGGTTCTGATGTGGGACTATTTATTTTCATTGTTTTTGGTTTATGGAATTGTACTACTGTATATAGAGATTACAGTCACAATTAGCCATGTATATACTTACCTTGAACTGATTGTATAAGAACACTATTGCTCAAATACTATTTTCTTGTTACTGAGTTGTATTTCTTTGCAATTTCATTGTAAACTCATCTTGTACTGTGGAGCTTATCATGAGTTGTATTTTCTTTGCTATTTTATTATAATTACATCTTGTACTGTGGAGCATTTCTCCCCAGGCCTCCACTGAACATGGGTTCAGCTGACCCAGTGGACTTTCCTGGTAAACAAAAAGTAAACAAATAAATAAATAATAAATAAATAGCATCTGAGTTCTAGGAGAACACCATTAACATCAGATAATGCCTTACCTTTATTAAAGCTTTTAATCAGTTATATTTGATTAGTTTCTGGGAACTTTGGTTCATCTTATTAAATCATGCATCCATTTTGCATTCATATCAAACGAACAAAGTTTTATTTTTACTAGAGTGATTCAGACCTTTTATTTAGAATTTGTTGACATCTATTGTTTAGATCTTTGATTTTTTAGATGTTCTCCTTTCTGTAGCTGCATTTTTGCTGTACACAATTTATTCTGCAATTCTGTTAGTTCTCTGTCCCGTTTCTAATTTGTATCTACACCATACAGTACATTTCCAGTACTTTTTTACATAAATATAGGATTTAAGTGTGTCCCAAAGAATTATTTTATAAGTGCCTTCCTTGTCATTAAAATATAGATACTTAAGCAAATCCATATTAACCCATCCTCTAAAATCATTTAATTTCATCATATAAGCTAGAGTTCTATTTATTATAATCAAGGATGTTGAATTAATTGGCATACTAAGTTTAAGGGCTTATTTTAAAATTGAAGACTTGTGTCATTGTGAAAGTATGTCACTTCTTGAATGGGTACCAAATGAATGAGAATATTGTGATATTTTAGGGAATATTCCTCTCTAAATTTGTATAAACATTTTACATTTAATATACTGACCCAGTTTTTAAAGTTTTTATATAAGCTTCTATTCTAGGATTTTTAATGTATTTGTGTCATTTCTATCACACAGTTAAAATTACCACCTAGAAATAGACTCCTTTCATATGAGTAAGTAAACCTTCCAAGTATTTCTTTTTTTTTTTTTTTGCATATATAGTTCCCCTTATAGTGTCCTATATGTATTGGCAATTGAGTATTCTACTTTGTTATTTAACTCTAATTATATAGAACATACCATCTCTTTCACTGTAGCTAAGTATGAGTTTTGTCATTATTGCAGTTTGCTTTTGTAATATGGCTGCACCTCTCTTTTTATTTTCTTAAAGACTGTCACAGCATGTTGTATTTCAGTAATTTAAAGTCCTTCACTTCATCTGATAATAGGTGCATTTCCTGAAGAAATATCACATATGAATTATTTAATTTTAAATATTTAGCTATTGAAATCCTTTTTCATTATTGCTTAGTCCATTTATATTTAATGAGATAAAAAATCTAATGTACAATGTCATTGGTGAATTTGAATATTTCTGTTAGTGTAAATCCATTATCAGTCTTTCTTTATTCTGATAGTTGACATATTACCATGAATACTGAATACTGAGTTTGCCATGAACTTGAGAAATCTGGATGTAGTTAATTTTATAACCAACATATTTACTATACTCCAAAAGTAACCTAAAATCTTTTCCTAAGATCCATTGGATCCTAATTTAGTTTATAATAAATATTATATCCTGCAAATGACTAATTTCCCTTTCCCATGGTCCTAATTAGACAAAAGTCAAAGTGAAATACCTCACAATTATAACAGTTATGCACTTTTATGTTTTCCTTTTTTGTATGCTAGTCACAATTTACAGTTCCATATACCATCAAATTAATCATATTTTTAACACATAAAGAGAAAAAGAAAACTCATTATTAGTTTCATGTAGCTTTGTAAGTTAAGGCATTTCAGCTATCTAAATGTAATATCCTTGTTGCATCCATCCATTTACGGTAAGTAACTCAATACATTACAACTGAAATATTAAAATAAAGTCTTGAAAACAAATTGTAGCTCTCATTTTCTCTGTCTCTGAGTTTTTGGAAAGTCCAATACCTTCACAAAGACCAGTATTGTATATCTCAATCTGATAGTTTTTCTTCAGTTCATCCGAAAGTCATCAGATAATTTATTATGACTCTGTCAATACTTGTAGTTGTTAGGACTTTCATTGTAGTTTTGCTGTATTCATTGGTTATCTGTTTATAAACCAGTATTTAAGGAGCTTAAGTACATTAAAGTGGTCTATCTTTCTCAGCATGTGGACTAAGATGCCTTAACTATCATAGTTAAAGTTAAATGAAATTAGTATAAAAGATATTGTAAGAAAAAAAGCGCTCACCAAATTTCACAATGAAGTTAAAAGTGTTGGCTTAATTGTGGTATTTTAAGGAGAGTGAATGGCTTATCATTGGTAATCTAAATAACATTTATGTATGAGTTTACATAAACTGCAATTGATGTTTAACTTTTATGCAACAATACCAAGAGCACAGTTTACTCCGAGAATCATTGTTACTGTAAACAAGATTCAAGAAGTGCACAAGTATGTACAATCAATACATCTATGATGAAAAATAACAAGTACAGAGTGTAGATTACATGTACATTTATTATAATCTTTCTGAGTGGCTAGAAAGCACAAAAAGTGTGGTAAAGGTGTTCTTGAATACATATCACGTACACTTATTGTACACTTAGTGTAGGTATTATTGAATTTGGTCCTTTATCTAAAATGTACATATATATCAACAAACATCAATGGATTAGAAAATATATCATGGTGTTTACTGCATATGCTGTCTATAGAATAAAGGACAGGAAGAGATGTTGTGTCTTGTATAGACGCGCTGTACTGCAGCCTTGATTATGTAAAGTTCGTTTTTATTAAGCTTTTGTATTACATTGTATGTTGCAAACTTTCATTAATTCTTAATCATTGAATAGCAAAACAGATATCAAATGTAGCTGTAGTAATAACTAATAATCTTTCGTATTAGAAATATTCATGACATAATAATGTCATGATAAAGCTGAGCAAGAAATATTTGTGTCTGTGTCGTTTACAAAAATACATTTTCTCAGCAGCATTTTTGAAAATAAGTGCATAACCAGATTAGGACACGGCGTGGTAATACATTCTTCCCATTCAAGGAAGAAGAGATACAATTATTTTGTACAGGACTGCATTAAGTAAAATAGAAAGGCAAGACTGCATCCTTTAAAAAAGTATAAATACCTTGTGTCCAGTTGCAATCATTGTCAGTTACATGAAAACTAAACTGTACTGACCCGAATGTCATGCTTTGCTTGCTCGCTTGTTGCTGCAATTGTTTGTTTATTTGTTCTCACTGATGCAGTGCTTGTACATACTTGTACAATTAATATGTATACTTATTGGTCCTAATACATCCTACCTGCTATATATAATCAAGAAGTTTGCAAACTTATCTGTCCTGATGCTTCTATTCAAAATCAAATAGAGTAAGAGATTCAAAAGCATTAAAAAGAGTATATATTGCATTCTATGGGGCTTTCACGTCATTATATGCGAGAGATGCAACTATATAGCCAAACTGGAGGCTGAGCTCTCTCAATTCAGTACTGGCAAGACCAGTCAGGAGGAGAAGGTAACCACGCACACCACAAACCCAGTCTCACATAGAACTATCACAACTGCAAACCAAACACATAAACACACAAAAACATACTCGGAGGCGCTGATTAAAAATCTACCAAAACAACAGAGGCCTCCAAAGCAGACACCCAAGCAACCACCACCTCAAGACATAGCAAATGCAACACACAGTTCACAAAGTCAGTGTGCTAAACAGTCACAGCCCTTAAGGCCAAACAACATGCCAGACACACTTGTAATAGGTGACTCCATAGTCAGGCACACTGACGTCCCGCTCACCAGACTGAACAAGGAGAGGGTCACAGTAAGCTGCCTGTCGGGAGCTAGAATCCGCCACATAACACAAGCACTCAGGTCACTCCACAACAAGTACAAATATGACTCAGTCATTGTACATGCAGGTGAGAACGACCTGAGACGTACCTCCCTGGACTACATGAAAAGAGACATAGAGGAGCTCTCTGATTATGTAGCCCAGGCCGGTATGACCCTGACCCTGAGCAGCATCTTACCCTCACCAAGAATGATGCCACAGTACAAAGACAAAATGATCAGTTTTAACAAGTGGCTTAATTACTGGTGTCATTCTAAGGGGATCCAGTGTCTGTCTGCTTGGGATGACATGCTTGACAAGCCACGCTGCTTCAAGGGATGGTTTGCACCTGTCACCCTGGGCTTCCAGATATTGGCCAAGGCTCTTGCCACCCCCATAGTGCCTTTTTTAGGCAAGGCTCAAATGACAAACCTACCTCCTAGAAAACACAAGTGGAAAAAAACTAAGGGTAATGCTGCTCAATGCCAGAAGTCTAAACCTCAAGATGCACGCCTCGAAGCCCTCCTCAGTATGGAGAACATCTATGTCTGTGCAGTGACTGAAACCTGGTTCAAGGCTCCTGAGAGCACCCCAGCACTATCAGGTTTTACCTCATATCATGCTTTCCGGCCCCAAAACTTGGACAGAACCACAAAAGGAGGGGAGTATCCATTTTCATCAAAGATACACACACCTCCAGGTTAGTGGCAATGCACGAAGCATCGGAGACTATCCAGGTGCAACTAACCATAGGCAAAACTGCCTTACAGTTTGTAGCATGCTACAGACCACCCTCTCAAACTCAGGAACCCCACACAGCCTTCCTGAAGACACTGGAGAGTATGAATGTCTCTCCAAATACCATCATTTTGGGAGACTTCAACTACCCAAACATAGACTGGGAACATTACTCAAGCCCCAACACCCTAGCCCAAAGGTTCTTAGAATTCATAAACTCAAATGCAATGGAACAACTAGTCACCATTCCCACAAGAGGAGACAATATACTAGACCTGATCATCACAAACATGGGGACAAAATGCTCCACACTGGAAGTACATCCCTCTTTGGTAAGATCAGGCCATAAATTAATCTCACTGGAAATCCACATCCCGCCCCCACCCCCTGCACAAAAGACCACAGTGAAGAACTTCTCAAAAGCAAACTTCACACTTCTTAAGACTGAAGTGGTATCTTTCAAGGCCCCTGGGCCAGTGGAAACCACAACCCACACTGCTGAATCCTTTGCAAATGCCTTCTATGAGCACCTTCAAGAATGCATGGATCATGCAATCCCAAATAAAACCAAGACCCATTCCCCCAAAGGCAGGCGACCGGTCTGGTGGACCCCAGCCATAAACAAACTTTACAACAGAAGGAGGAAGCTACTACATGACAGAGCAAAATCCCTAAAAGGAAAGGCATCTCTGATCAGTACTAGCAAAAAACTACGATCACTCATAAAATCATCCAAGGCCAACTTTGAGAGAAAAATCGCAAATGACACAAAAGACAATCACAAGGCCTTCTTTAGCTATGTTAGAAACCTGGGTGGAAACTCCCAGATATGCTCAGAGTTAGTCCAAAATGACACAAAATACACTGAACCCACTGACATTGCCAACATTCTGGCAGACAGGTTCAGTGCAAATTTCTCCTCCTCCCCCCCAAAAGGAGAAATAACTATCCCAGCAGAGTGTGGCCTCTCTAACATCTCAGATGCCCAGGTGAGAGCCGCCTCTCTAAAGCTAAAAACACAGCATCAATGGGACCGGATGGTGTCCCGGGCTGTGTGCTACATGAACTCCAAGAGGAACTAAACCCACACATAAGGCTGCTGTTTAATCTTAGCCTTACCACAGGATACGTACCCAAAGAGTGGCATACGGCAACAGTGGTCCCACTTCACAAAGGCGGTGCTTCTACGGACCCTGGAAATTACCGCCCCATAAGCCTGACGAGCCTGGTCTGCAAAGCTATGGAGAGGATCATTATGGAACTCATAAACAAAGACATTGGGGACCTACAGACATTGGATCCTACCCAATTTGGCTTTGTTAAGGGCAGATCCTGCCTTTTGAACTTGGTCGACTTTTTTGAAACAGTCACTAAGGCCATTGATGAGGGTAAGGCAGTTCACACAGCCTACCTTGACCTTGCAAAAGCCTTTGACACAATACCCCACTCGGGCATCATAGGCAAACTCACCAGCTTAAATGTAAACCCATATGTCACAAGATGGGTTGCAAACTGGCTCAAGGACAGAACCCACAGGGTCAGAGTTGCTGGAGCTATGTCAGACTCTAAGCCAATCACAAGTGGTGTCCCACAAGGCTCAGTCCTGGGACCCCTCTTGTTCGGCATTTATTTTTCCGAGGTACAGGCAAACATAGGAGGATTGTGGCTGACAAAGTTCGCACATGACTGCAAACTGGGCGCCATAATTGATACTCCAGCGGACACAAACATCCTTCAGAGAGGCCTCATAGAAACGGATAATTGCTGTCAGAGCCATGGCCTTAAGCTAAACGCCAAAAAATGTATAGTCATACCCTTTGGGAAAAACAGGGTACCGACAAATTACCACATAGGTGGTAATCCATTAAGTACGGAAGAGTTAATCAGGGACCTAGGGACCCAGGTTGACAGAAACCTCTCATTTGACACTCACATTGCCAAAGTGGTTAGGAAGACCTTCTATATTGCCCACCTTATCATGAAGGGTTTCACATCTAGATCAAGAGAGGTCATTGTGCCCCTGTACTCTTCTCTTATCAGGCCAATGATTGAGTACAATGCCCCATTTGGGATGTATCTCACCCATCACCTGCAGCAGTTGGAAAGACCCCAAAAGTTCCTCACCAAGAGGATAAAGGGTCTTAAACATATGTCATATGCTGCCCGACTGAAAAAACTCCAGCTCTATTCAGTCGCATACCGCCTACTCAGAGGTGATCTGTGCCTGACGTACAAGGCCATGTCCAATCCTGAATTAATGGACATGCTCCACCTCAGAAAATCCAAATCCATCAGAGCCACGAGAACAAGTGACTTAAACCTCAACACAGAAATAAATAGAACGTGCTGGAGGGACAGATTCATAACCCAGAGGCTCCCTACACTTTGGAACAGAATCCCAGTCCATGTTAGGCAGAGCCCCTCACTGACTCTATTCAAGAGAAAACTCGATGAGTGGATGGGAGATCATAGGTTTACCCCGGGGGTCATCTCTGTGTCACTACTAGACAGAGGCATAGTAAACTAAACCCTAAAAGGGCATAGTATTCTCATCCTAAGGGGCGGTGTAAGCCCCATACACTCTGGCTAGGCTTATAAATGCCCTAGGGCAGATAGCCTAGTACGAACCTATGAACCTATGAACCTATTATAATATTATGCAAAGCTGCTTTGCATTTAATTAACAATTCACAGAATAGCTAAAATTATAAATTAAAATATGCAACATTAATGCCTTTTACTGTTGTATTGTCATTAGTAAGCCTTCCTTAAAACGCATTTTGCACATATGAATAGCATGCATTGCTCAAAACCCCTTTAAAGATAAATTTTAAATTGGAGGTGTTTGGGTGCTTCAGATTTCTTACCAGTTTGCAGAATGATAACAAATAAAATAAGTGTACACTCATAGCAAATCTGTATACATGTGTTTGTCTAAAATGATCTGATTCATCAGAATGCTTACATTTGCTCATATTAATTATTTCAGTATCTTAAATGCTTGCTTACTTCACAGCTTTCTTAACATTTAACATTTAAACTTCTGCACAGAGAAGGGAATTTTATTTATTTTTATCTATGAACTAAAACCTATTTGCTTACGGGGTGAAGTGTTGTAATAAACCAACTACAGAAATGACTATTTTTTTTTAAATTAAATTAAAACAAACATATTTCAAAACAAGTTATCAACAGCAGTTTCAACATATCCATGCATAATGGTAGCCATTTAGGTTTCAAAAGATGTACTCATTAAAGATTTTGAAGCTATGATAATAGCCTTTTGCCTGAAATTAGTGTATTCATCTGCAGAACAATTCTATTTTTCTCTACTGATTGAAGTTTTTTCCCCAGTTTCCCTCCCCTTTACTTGCTTTTTGTGTATCAGTTTTAATTTTATCATATTTATGGCATACACATTTTAGGGTCAGTTTTATTTTCACATACTCCATGCTGCGGTTAAATCCATAATTACATTGTATATATTCCCACCATATTCTACAAGTAAACTTATTTCAGACCTATAATGGCATCTTTGGAGAAAAAAGAAACACTGTATTCAGCATTCATATGAACAGATTTATGGTTTGGTAATATACTACCATTTATACTGGGCCGTTAATATTCACAGAACAGTAACATTATTTATTATCATCCTCAGCCTTTATATTAATGTTCCCAGTCCGCAGTTATAGTCTTTGAAATATACTGTACTGAGTTCAGTATGCAAACAGGCATACTTCATGTCTATTTATACTGTAATTTATGTAGTTCTGGCACTGCTTCCATATCTAAACATTACTATCTTCTCCATTCACAAATACAAACAAATCCACCTGGAAGAGATCTGCAGCATCTTTTTTATAGAATAATATTTAATATGCATTTTATTAAATCCAAAGTATTTCTTTTTGGGTCATTCAGTTATATTTGATATTTTAAATGTGTATGTGTCATACAGATGGTTACTCTTTCTTCTGTAACCACGTGTTCTCCAGTTTAGTACATATATTATTGCAGAAACATTCTCAACACTGCAATTACTCCATCGACCAAAGGATGTGCTACCTTGTATTAAAAAAATAAGAAATATTAGTCAGCAAAGTTTAATAGCAGTAAGATGCATCTAAAGTATGAAATGCATGAAATTATTTTATAGTAGAATGTATGGAAGCAACACTGATGTAATAAAAAATATAACGGTAAGAAAGTATGCGCATGAGATGAAATTATTTATACATTAATATGTTTATTTTAATAAGTGTAACTGTAAAGAAAGAAAGAAGTATTTGTCAGTATGTGGAGCACTTAGAAAAGTCCTGAGTAAAACTTCACAATTTTTTTTTTTTACTTTTGCTTTTTTTATGTAATGATATTAAGGCATCTACTCTATTTTTCTGCTTCCTTTGAAGTTGTTAATATAAAAGAAAGGAAGTACAAGACATTGGTGAGACCAGCAAAACAAAAAATAAATTTCTGACTTTTATTTCCTTGACAGTGGTTCACTCACATTTGTGGGTCTAATTTGCAATTTGTAGAGTTGGTCAGATGATTGAAGAGACAGTTTCAACTGCCAAACTGCAATATCTATATATGGAGATGAACTCATAATCCAGTCTCTTGTCCCACCATGTATGTCCACCCATATATTTCAGTTTTTTTTTCCTTTTCCCCTCTAATGATTTTCTGTTCATGTTCTAACTCAACAAACCTTGCAAACCAAAGCAAAAGGTAAAGGAGGGAGAGTATGACTACTGTATGGCACATATATACGGTACATATATACCGAACATCTCAGGGAAAACGTTAGAGTATTTATGTTGCAAACAAAGTGAGAGAGAACAGGCTTCTAGCACACTGTAGAGTATATAAATAAATATAAATATAAATATAAATAATAAATATAAATTTAAATATTAACTTACTTATATAAATATTGATATTTTATTATACCTAAAAAAATTTTTTAATATCTTGAATCAATTTAATCAATTTATCAATTTAATTTAACTATTTAATCAATTAATTGTTAATTATTAATTGTTTAGAGTATATTAATCAGCTGTTCTTTGCAATTAATTCAACTCTGAAGAAACCCGTATGTGAGCGGGTGAAAGCGCTCAGTTTTGTTTCTCTGGATGTCCATTAAACCTTCTCTTGTATTCGTGGCGTGTTGTTATTTTTAATTTTACTAGTTACGTTTTTCTAGTTTGTTATTGTTCGTTCAAGACAACCCGTTGTTCGTGTGCAGGAGAGTGGGTAGTGGATATACCTATTGTGTTACGTGGATTAAATTTAATCTTATGGAGCAGTTACTTCAGCAACAGCTGATTATTACCCAAAAACTGTTAGCCTGTGTCAGAGAAAAATGTTCTGCTGCAGTAGGAGACAACGATATTTTAACTGATGCAAATATAAACATCTCACTTTCGGAAAGTGAGGAACGTTTATTCACTTTACATTCTACCCCTGGAACTTCGAGGGTTAACCCAACAGCCAGCAATGGTCCGAAAGATTTCATTGGCGTGGATACAGTGCGCGCTACAAGCGGAAGTGATGGGCACGTATTCAGCAGGCCGAATCAACATTCGAACGCTGGTGAGGGTTTTAATGTCGGACGGAGAAAAGTAACTGTGATTCCTGGAATCAACGAAGTGCTTACAGCACCCAATTTTGGACAAACTAATTACGGTCATGATACAGGTACATTAAATCAACAGTTTAAAGACTTTGAAAGGACTTTACGTAAATTTAAAACCTTACAAATGGACAACGTATTTTTAGAACGGTCTTTGGAACTGAACCATGTACCAAAAGGGCTTAGAATTTTTAAAGTCCCGTTTGGTTTCGAGAAGAACAGTGATATGTTTGATGAACTTATTAAACTTTTTGATGACACAGGTAAAAATTTGATACGGCTTATCATTAAAAATAACAATGTTAAGTTAGCACAACTGAGTGAAACCTTAACTGTACTTGATAACAGTATAAGAAATGATTTACTGTACGAAAGCAACAAGTTTAAGTTAGATAATATTTTAATTGACATTAACAAATATGTTAGTAAAGGCTTGGATAATAAAAATGAAAAGTTGTTGAGAGATACTAATGATTATTTAAGCAACCGGGCATATGCGCATTTCAATGATTACAAGAGATGTATGAACGCTGTGAAAAATGTTGGGAAAAATACTGTGCATGCTTCTAATTATAACACAGGGTTTAGAGATGTTGTTACAGTTAACGACAATGATGAAATGCAACACATTGATAATGGTGAATATAATAGTTTTGAAGAACCTTTTTTAGAAGAACAGACAGTACGCAGATCGGAACGCCTCAAAGGGCGTTACCAGGGTCAGCACCAGAATCATTATTATCAAACACACTACAGGAATGGCAGATTCAGGCAAACATAGCACCTATATGTAACAACATTAGGCGCACACCTGTGAATGTTTTAAACGCTAGTTCAGTGACAAATAATTTAACAAGTGTTGACCAAATGATTTCTGAACACATTGTTCACACACATGAAGAAGTAATATTTCAAAGGACTATTAAAGATAGATTGTCTTTTCCTGAATTTAGTAACACAGTTAATATAAGTGTGAACACATTAAATTCAAGTGTGAATTCATTAAAAATTTTTCAAGATAGTATTGAAATGAACTCAGATATGCTAGAATCTTTAGAGTGTGATATTATTAGAGAAGGAAATTTCTCAGTGTATAATTTCACAGAAAAAAAGCTGGACAATAATTTTATTTTACTTTTTAAAAAAGGATTCAAATTTGTTCCAACTTTTAAACCAGATTTGGGACTTATTTTATTGAATCTAAAAGCTTATGTGAGATTACTTAATTTGCAAATGTATTTCAATGGTAAATCTAACAGTTCTAACTTTGACAGGGGGCTTAGTTTGAAGAGAAGTAGTACCTTTATTCCACCAAACAACCAGATTATTTACCTTTTTGAAATGTTTTGTGAATGGCAACTGAGAAAGGCATGGAAAGAAACACATTTTTTAGAAGATAACCTAACTGAGGCAGAAAGGTTTTGTTTAAGAGAACTAGCAGCAAGTAATGATTATAGGGTGATGAAACCTGATAAAGGGGAAGGCGTAGTTATTATGAAAACAGTGGATTACACAAACAAAATTTGTGATATGCTAGGTGATGAAAGTACATATACATCAGTCTCTAAATATGATATTATTAAAGCATATTCTAAGGTAGACTGGCTGTTATATGAATTATTAATGGATGGAGATATTTCACAAACAGAATATGAATATATGTCAGTTGATTTTCCTGTCACACCTAGCATATTTGGAATACCTAAAATACACAAGAGTGTAACTAATCCTCCCTTTAGACTGATTGTGGCTGCAAAACGTTCAAAATTAGAAGCAATTGCACATTATATAGACATAGCATGTAAAAACGTAACTAACAATATAAAACAAATTCTTAAAGATTCCTGGCATTGTTTGTCTACTCTCAAAGAGCATAAAACACTCAATCTAAATGAATTGTATTTGATAACCATAGATGTTATTAATTTATTTTCGATTATTCCTTTAAAAGAAGGACTTGAATTGTTTGAAAGAAGTTTAGTTTATTTTGGTGGGATGACTACGTCTAGGGTTAAGACCTTAGTTAAATTAATGGAAATGGTGTTGGAAAATAATTTTTTTAAGCACGGTGGTGAGCATTATAAACAAAACTCAGGAGTGGCTATGGGGGCAAGATGTGCCCCCATATATGCCAACTTGGTACTAGCAATGTGGGAAAAAGAACATGTGTTAGAAAGTAAATATAGGTCAAGTATTGATCTTTATTTAAGGTTCTTGGACGACATCCTGCTTTTTTGGAAAGGTGATATTGATGAATTTAAAGAATTTATGGTATATTTAAATAATACAACACCTTTTCTAAAATTTACCTTTCAAATTAAGAAGGATTCATGTGAATATTTGGATATTAAGCTATATAAAAATGGAGATTGTTAATTGAGTCAAATATTCATAGAAAATCGACCTTCTCAAATTCATACTTGCATTACAAAAGTTGTCACCCTTCATTTCAGAAAAGAAATTTGGTCAAGGGACAAATGATTAGACTGTCTAGGATGATCACTGATGATGACAAGTTTAACACGGAAATAGACAATTTGCACCAGATGTTTGTTGAGAGAGATTATCCACACGAATTGTTGTTAAATATTAGAAATGAAATAACTACAAGGAGGTATTTGGATTACAAGCCCATTTTGAAACATGGATTACGTAATCAAAATAATAAAGAAATTGAAAACATTAATAAATTTAAAACAATGATACTACCGTACAGTGAGTACACTCCCATTTTTACAAGTATTATTAGAGAAGTATGGGATAAAGTGTTCGTGACTGAGACCGAAATTACACAGGTTTTGGGAAGTTCTCCAATTGTAGTTTTTAGTAGAGGTAAAAACTTAAAAAATTATTTTGAAGGAGAAATTTTATACAGGGAGTCAAAAATGAAGAAGTGTGGATTTTGCAGATGGTGTAGATATATTATGGATGGTACAAATTTAGTAATAAAGGGATACAACAGAAGTATAAGATGTCCAGGACATGCAAATTGTAATACTAATAAAGGACAGGATTGGGGAGCACATTAGGAACATTAAAAATAAGAAAGAAACTAACTCTTTGTACATGCATAGTTTAAATTGCCACGATTTTAAAAAATTTTTGTTCTTTGTTATAGACAGGATTCCCCAAAACATGGAAAAAGAGGGTGATATTAATGCCTTATTAGAGTATAAAGAGTGTCTTTGGCAATTAAGGTTAAACGCTTGTAGCAAGCCAGGTATTAATGAAAACATTTCAATAGTTAGTTATTTAAAATTAAATTCATACAACATTTAATAGGAAGTAGTATTAATAATTATTTAAAACATGTTTTTTATACAACATTCAAATCAATTCAATTTTATTTCTCAAGATATTAAAAATTTTTTAGGTATAATAAAACGTCAATATTTATATAAGTAAGTTAATATTTATATTTATATTTATTATTTATATTTATATTTATATTTATATTTATTTATATACTACACAAACTTATATTGAAATACAAAAATATAATAGAATTCACATCATAGGTTTATAGGTAGTTATAAGTAGCATTTTATTGTTTATTAGTATTTAGCTTATTGTACATGTGTCCTTAAGTAGTTGTGTATCTACTATTACTGTACTGTATTTTTATGTGACTGTATTTTTATGTGACTAGATTTTAAGTGGAGTTTTTTATGTGTATATTCAATGTTTGGTTTTTAAATATGTCCGGTTGCTTTAGATGAAATTGAACACAATTTAATCAATTTAATCAATTTATCAATTTAATTTAACTATTTAATCAATTCATTGTTAATTATTAATTGTTTAGAGTATATTAATCAGCTGTTCTTTGCAATTAATTCAACTCTGAAGAAACCCGTATGTGAGCGGGTGAAAGCGCTCAGTTTTGTTTCTCTGGATGTCCATTAAACCTTCTCTTGTATTCGTGGCGTGTTGTTATTTTTAATTTTACTAGTTACGTTTTTCTAGTTTGTTATTGTTCGTTCTAGCACACTGTCCTTACATACACTCTGGTGTTGGAAGGAAGAAAACAAATGTACCATCTTTTAACAAATTATCTAACTACTTTCATATTTTTTATCCCCTCCTCCTCATTTGACAACTGAATTTTCCAACTTCAAATCTTAGTAACATTCTGCAGTTTGAAGCAGCCTCCGAATGAGTAGTCAATTAGAGCCTAGTGATTTTAAAGTAACTAACCTCCATTTGATGTTATATTTAATCTAATATTTATAATCTCCATGTTTTGAAAAAAGAAATACACACACACACACACACACACACACACACACACACACACACACACACACACACACACACACACACAGAAGGTGCTATTTTTGTGGAACAACACTTTTGTCAACATCTGTTTAGTCAACACAGTTTGGTTGACTAAACAGATGGTCGACACCTGTTGAAATGACCAGATCAGTCATTCTCGGGGGTTGAGGAATTTGCCCTTTCCCCAAGAAATGTGTGATCTCAGAGTTAGAATATATAATTAAGCACGGGGTGCAATGGGCACAGCCCCCCCATATGGGTGGTGCAGGGGGAATTGTCCCCCTGCAAAAAACATTTTAATTTTGTTTTAAGGTTTTTGCATGTGCTGTGATTGATGTTTGGCGCATGCTTAATAGAGTGTCAATGTATACAATGTCAGTCATTTTTTGTCAACATTATTCATGTTGATATTAATGTTGTTCGATAAAGGTAGGTAAATTCATATATGTAGAGATAGATTTTTTTCTTTTCCCTCCTCCTCCACCTCTTTCATATGTAAGAAAATATTAAGAGCAAAAACAGCATCCTGCCCTACTTAACTATAGCCTGATGAACATTTTTAGAGGCATGGTTACATATTTTTATGGCAATAGATTAGAAACTAGTAAGAAAAAAGATGTAAAGATCTAAAGCTACTTGGGATGCAATATTTTATATGATATTCAAATGTTTTACCATTCAGTTAGAAAAACACAAAAGATGATTAGTTTGATATGTTCATGTAAAGAATTATGTTTTCTCAGTTTTTCTTTTTCTCTTTTAAACTTGTAGAGGGAGTTGAAATTGTGTTTTTTTTGGCGGCTGCCTCTGTCCAGCCATTTTTACCTAAGAAGAAGACAACCAATCCATGTTCCCAGTAATTGGAAGGATGCTATTGTTTTTAACATAGCATGTGCTTTCCTCTAAAGAATAAAAGGTCTTACACCAGTTGGAAGAAAACGTTTGAGTCTGGCTGCATATAGTAAGTGTACTTTTATGTTGCTCTTTCTAAGAGTAAATTAGGGACCAGCATTCTCTTTTCTTTTCAAGAGTTTTGTTGGCATAGTCTTTGTAAAACCTTATAGTTGTTAGTTCTGTTTTTATTGGAGACTTTGTCAATGTTGTTTTTAGAGTTAGTTCAGCATCTAAATGTGACATGAATTTTGCCACAATAGATCATGCAAGTGCATTAGGATTCGTTGACGTGGCTTTACATATAGACCTATAAGGTCGTCCAGTGCCAAAATACATTCCTACCTAAATGTTTAAAATATGTGACACCCATGTGAAAAAGTCACAGTGCTTCTTCTTTCTGTTTTCTCAGGCACTCCAAAGTATCCAAATCTTCTATTTTGATTGTTAGCCATATGTTTTGTTTTAGTAAAAAGTCAGTATGATTTCCCTCTTCTCTCATTCTTCTATCTAAATCAGTAAGTGAAATCTCAATATCTTTGATTTAAAAATGTTGCTTTTCAAGTATACTGTTGATGAGTTCAGTCTGTTTTATATAGTTGTCTTGAATCAGTTTCACATTGGTTTGAAAACGATCTGTTTTTAGTGAATGTTCTTGAATTTCAAAGTAAATGCACTTACTGAAATTCCTCTGTACTGGGATTAAAAAATAATTCATTCTTTTGCAAGAACCATTATAAAAATGTTTGACTATTCACAGCTACAGGAAAAGCCAGATTTAAAATGAACTTTGAACCATTTTTCAACTTTGGCTCTAAACTCTAACTTCAGAAATTCTACAAGAAGCCATCAATAGATAACCATATGTTTAAAAGCTGTATAAATAACAGGAAGGACAATTTTATTGCATTTCACTTCCTAAGTGTCAAATTAATTGGTCGCTCATGCATCCAGAATAATCATTTACATCACAACAGTTTCACTTATTTGGACAATAGACTTTCTGGAAGATAAGCAGTCTAATCCATTAACACTGAGCTCACTTGTGCAGCCCTGTTTTGCACATTAAACTTTATCACTGCACTCTGTGGATTGATTTTGTAAAACAACCCATCTAAAGTAGGTATCCAGTGTAGGTGCTTTTGGAATAAGTAGACATAACTATGACTGGGAAGTCCACCAAAAGCATCTGTATTTGTGAACCTGAGTGTCAGCTAAGCTTCTACATAAGTACTGGCTGCTCCTCCATTGCACCAAAGTGATTCTTACAGGTCTAGCTGCCACAACTCAACTGGCCATGTCTACTCATGAGCTTTTGGTTGCTGACCTTTAAAACATCATATTAAACATTTTTTCACAAAACTGAAGTTATTTTATCTGCAATAAAATACTTTAGAAATTTTAAATACAACAAATTTGTAAGCACATTTAAAAAAAAATTTATTTGAAATGAATGGGCTAGCTTAAGAATTCAATTGTTATACACATTGTGTTTCCCAGGTCTATATCACATAGTCGAAGTCTTATAACTTCAAACACGTAATGCTCGAACCATTATGTTCGAATTTACAAAACTTCGACTATGGATGAAAAAAAAAACAACACAAAACAAAATAAACTGTTTTAAGCAGGGGGGCTTGCCCCCTACACCCCCCGCAACTTAAATATACCAACTCCGAGATCGCACCCCATTGAACAAAATGGAAACCTACACTTATGGAGATTTCCATTCAAACACTCGAAGTTTTACAAATTTGAACTTATGGTCTCAACCATATGAGGTTTGAACTTGTAAAAGTTCGACTACGTGATAGGAACCTGTGTTTTCCAACATATTAACAATATTTATGCAAAACAAAAGAAATTCATGTTCCATCTTTTACATACATATTTGGCTGTATTTACATGACTGAGCAATGTTTAACTGGAGTATGTCTTTTAGTACTCAGAGTTACCAAAGGACATTAATGCCCTGTAGGCAATGGGCAAGCTATAGATCGGCACTCTGACTGAAGAACAAACATTCTCCAGCAGGATGTTAATCTACAAGTAATGCCTGCTGAAAAAAATGAGTCTGCTGCTTCATGGCTGTAAGTAACCTAATGGTAGCCTAATGGTCACCCTTATTTTAGGCTTGCTAAGCAATGCTTTTGCTGTTTAACGAGTGTAAATCATATTTACTTCTGGCCATAATGGGTCACACATCTGTGAGCTATTCCTAGACCAACATAAGAATGTTTGAAGTGAATATTGTTAATGGGTGGACCATTATCAGATCTGATAACTTTTCTGCTAGGCAGTGAAAGAATCTTGTCTACAAAATCACAGCATTGGCTTTGATGGATGTTACATATCCAGCAATTGGAAATATGGAGTATTTATTTATTAGTGTAAAAAGTAGTAGTTTTTGTTAACTTTTCCATAAAAGTCTAAATTCTTTCTCATGCAGTGTGTTTGAATAAATCTTTTAGATGGACAGGGGCACCTGTATTTTGCTTTGTGTATCCTGCAATTCATTTATATGAATTAAGTATCTTCTCTGACTTTAGTCTTTCCTTTGTCCAACTCCTCAATGTGTTTTATTAGCAGGTTTTATGTACATTTTTTGAACATTTTTAAAATTTCTAGTTTTGATCATTTAAAAAAAAGTTACCTTTAGTAGAAACATACAGTTGTGTAAGTAAACTTATCATAATGTTATATATTAAAACAGATCACTGTTGCAATAGCATACAACTATGTGACATATTCTGCCAAGGATCAGAGCATACTGGTATGAAGGGCATACTGGTTTAAAAAGTAGTCTTATAGGTACCAAAATCAGAGCTTTCTTGCCTCTCACACAATGGAGGCTATAATATGTAATTACAAGGTCCAAATAAGTGCTTAGAGAAAGAGAAAAATAGACAAGGAGAACCCCTCCTTGTCCAGTTGGTAAAGGGAGAAGGAATAAGATCCAGTAATGAGAATAATATGAGAAATAAGATGATGGGAGGGTGTTTGTACTGCAACAGTGATCAATTAGAACATCTACTGTTATGGTAAGTTTACTTTCACAACTGTACTGTGCTCATTGTTAGTTCACTATGCCAGAAGAATAAAGCTATATAGGATATGGAAAGACTAGATGGCCAGGCAAGATGAGAAAGAATGGTCAGAGTCCAGGAGATCCTGGAGAATACATCTAGCAAATCCTTTTCTGGCCCTGGACAATGAGTCAGTCTTCTAAAGTTTAATGAAGATGGGTCCAGGAGACCAAATTGCTGCCCCTGTAAAAGCTCTAGAGTCCACTCCTTTCCACAAGGCCCTTATTATAATGCACAGCATTGTGCATTCATGCTTAAATGATTTGCATTTGCTTGCAGCCAAGGACAGATAATTACTCCTCACTCACATACCACAACAGCAAAAATATCACTTATAATGAGTGGCTTTTAAGCAGCAGAAGTCACAACAGTGACTGCTAAAATTATTACAAAGACCTCTTGCAATGACTGACTGGTTCCTTTGTATAGTGCCAATTGGACCCCCTTAATAGTCTGCAACAAGAGAAGCTGCCCTCTTTTCCCTACACCAGCTGGGGATTTGTTTATGAATATGGATGCAGACCATACACCCCTAGAAAATATAGAGGGGCACAATGGGGACATGTAAACAACACAGAAAGCATCTCAGCCAGGGGACCAAACTGAAGAACTAGGAACACTGATACAATATCACTAACTATTGAACCCTTCAAAGTTAATCTGAAGTACTCCTAAAGCAAGGAATACTTCTAGAGAAAAGATAAAAGAAAAATGAATGGGAGCAACAAATAGAAAAACCCAGAAAAAATAAGTGAAAGCAATGAGAAAACACTTAGGGACTTAGGGTTTACACTTATTCGTGCAATTCTGTCTTTCTTTCTTTGTGAAAAGGGCTAAAACATTGATTCCAGTGAATCTTTTTCAGGTTTATCCCAGGTAGACAAGATGTAAGACAAGCAGTTGTTACAGCAAACCAGTCACAGAAGAAATATAATTATGTGTGGTTTATGCAATTATATAAAGCAGAGCTTCATGAGATAGGTTAGGCAAACATAAATCATGTACAAGCATTATTACTTTTCAAAATATATAGAATTATAGCATGTGGTTAACGAATGGAGAAAAGCAAGTTTAGCCGAGAGAGAAGTAAAGTGTAAGGATAACAGTTAGAAGGAAGGGATAAAGGGGGAGGCAGAAAAGCTAGAAGAGGGCCCAGGAAAAATCGTGAGATGAATTCATAAAGGTTACCACTAGGTGTACACATTGTGTACACCTTGCAGAAACCTATTCAAATTCAGAGTGCTCTAATGTTGTGCTTTTTCATGAAGACATGCAGAACCACATCAGGCTGTTTCTGTGTCTGTGATGTATGCTAATGAGGCAGTTCAGGGGGAATGCATATGCTATTTAATGCATCCACACTGAGCACTTCATAGAATCACTTGGCTGTGTAGATTAGCATGGCTGCTCCTTTCATGTCACAGTAGTGAACACAGCCAAAAGTCCATGTTCGGCCATCACTGTAGTAGTAGTAAGTACTAGGGTTTTAGTGATAAGGTAGGCTTAGTAGGTGTATGTGAGGGGCTGCATGTATGAGTGCATGTGTGTGTGTGTGTGTGTGTGTGTGTGTGTGTGTGTGTGTGTGTGTGTGTGTGTGTGTGTGTGTGTGTGTGTGTGTGTGTGTGCAGTGTGTGTGTGTGTGTGTGTGTGTGTGTGTGTGTGTGTGTGTGTGTGTGTGTGTGTGTGTGTGTGTGTGTGTGTGTGTGTGTGTGTGTGTGTGTGCCTGGGAGGTAGTAGCAGGGAACTAGATGAGGGGTTATGGTAGGTGTCTGTGTGTATGTATGAATGGTCGAGTGTGTGAGTAAATGCCATAGGAATGGATATGTGTGTGTGTCTGTGTGTGTGTATGTGTGTGTGTGTGTGTGTGTGTGTGTGTGTGTGTGTGTGTGTGTGTGTGTGTGTGTGTGTGTGTGTGTGTGTGTGTGTGTGTGTGTGTGTGTGAGCGCATATGTGTCATATTTCCACACACCCCTAAACTAAAGAGCAGAGCCTGCATCAGTGAGTGGGGGGATCCATTAAACACCAGGGATAGTACTCTCATGCTTTAATGGCACTTACAACAAAATGAGGAACAGGGGAGGTGGGGGGCTTACAACCAAACAAGGATCAGGGGAGGTGGGGGGCTTATAACCAAACAAGGACCAGGGGAGGTGGGGGGCTTATAACCAAACAAGGAACAGGGGAGGTGGGGAAACAGTACACACCAGGGATTACTTTAAAGTTTTGTGATGTTAACAGCATCTAAAGCACTACAAGATCTGGGAAGCTGGGGCCACACTATAAACCAGGGGTTACTCTATTATCTTATGCCTTAACGCCACTTAAAACAATATGATGATCAGGGGATGTGGACACTAGATACCAGGGATTAGTTTAAAATCTTGTTCCTTAATAAAACTTACAATGCTACAATGATTGAGTGATGATGAAAAGTACAGTAAACATACCATAACAGTTAATGTCTGAATGGTGACTGCAGCAGTAGCCTAAGCTATATGGTTTATATCCTGCCAAAGCTTCAAGGCACCTGCCACATGTTCTAACTGTTAGACACCTCAAACTGAGCTATCTAGACGTCATGTTTGCATACCAAGCCCTTCAGAGTTTTCATGCCAACTAAGAGAGGGAGGCTGTTCACTTAGATCACATAGCCAGGAGTAAAAGGCATGAAAGTCCACACTCTGGCATAAGAACACAACAAAAAATAAATAAATAGGGATGGAGAAAGGGGGTGGCTACTGCAGCACTGGTTATTCGAAAATTTACTGTTATAGTAAATTTACTTTCATAACTGAATTATGTTCATCATATTGATTACTACTTCTGCAGTTGCCTAAGGAATATGTAAGGATCACTCTTGCTTAAAATATTTGCGAGGTGAAATGGAAGGGTCCAGAAGCATATGGAGAATGGTCCTAGCAATGCCTGATTTAGAACTAGAGAAGAAATTGAGCTTGTAGTGCTTTGTAAAAGTATGTACAGAAGACCAACTTTATTATGTTCATCATATTGATTACTAATTCTGCAGTTGCCTAAGGAATATGTAAGAATCACCCTTGCTTAAAATATCTGGGAGGTAAAATGGAAGGGTCCAGAAGCATCTGGAGAATGGTCCTAGCAAAGCCTGATTTAGAACTGGAGAAGAAATCAAGTTTGTAGTGCTTTGTAAAAGTATGTATAGAAGACCATGTTGTTGCTTCTAGAGTACTTATAGAACCCATCCATTTCCAGAAAGTCATAGATAAAGCCAAGGCCCTAGTACAGTGAGCCTTGATACTGCCTGGAATAGTTTTATTGTTTTGCAAATAAAAAAGGTAATAGCCTGTGATAACCCTGTGGAAATATTCTGCTTTGACACAGGTTGTCCCTTCTTTTTATCATCACAAGAAATGAACAATTAATCATCAGGTCTGAGGGATTTTGCTTTATCGAGAAAGTACCTGAGTTGTCTGTGGACATTAAAATGTTTGGAGTATGCTCTCTCCTTCATTTTTGGGTACAGAAAAGAAAACAGAGATAAGGATAGTCTGGCTTAAAGTAAACTAGGATACCACTTTAAGCATAAAAAAGGATTGGTTCTCAAGGAAACCCCAACTCTGTGAAAAATGAGATAGGACTGACCAACCAGAGGAGCTGAGCTTTGTAGTTGTCAGATCAGAATCAGTAAAACAGTTTTAAATGTTAGGATCTTCAAGTCAGGTGATGTTTTAGTTCAGATGGAGCAAGTGTTAGCTTCTTTAACACAACATTAAGATCCCAAGGAGGAACCACCTGTTTTCATGGAGACATCTTATGCAAAACCCTTTCAAAAACGTTTTCACATGAGACTGTATTGAATGAGGAGGTCTATCTGCTGGACAGAGGCACAAGAAACTAATCTAAGGGGGCGGCGAAAGCCAACACATTTTGGCTAGGCTTATAAATGCCTTCGGGCAGATAGCCTAGTACCTACCTATGAACCTATGAACTTATGGGCAGACATGCTGAAATGGCAAACAAATGAACCATGACAGAGGAGTAAGAAAGGGCATAGGATAGTAACTCACACACATTTTGTAAAACCAGAGAAATACTACCCCTGAATTGGTGCTGGTTCTGTTGTTGGCACCAGCAAACCTTTTCCATTTGCTTTTACATGATTTTATATTACCAGGCTTTCTTGCCTCCATTAGTACCCGCTGCACATCCTTAGTAAACAGGTGCCTTAAATGTATTAATGTATTATTTATTATTCAGGCAGTCAGCTGAAGTGGTTTGTGGTTGGGATTTATCAAACACCCCCATTCTGTAAGGGAGTATGTGGTAATTCCACCTGGCCAATTCCAAATGAAGGAAGAACCAGTCTATTGCCTGGCCCAGAAGGGAGTCACCCCAATCATCTTGGGGAATTTCTTCTGAATCTTCTGAAGTATCCTAGATATCAGTGGATATGGTGGAAACACAAAGGCAACAGTCTTTCACGCTGACTTGCATGGAGTGCTGGAGAAAACTTTTGCCAGTTGATTGTTCAGAGAGGAGGCAAAAAGGTCTACTTGAGGATCTCTCTACAGATGGATCATATCTTGGAATATCTCCTGATCTAGTGTCCATTCATTTGTGTCTGAACTTGTCCTGCTCATCTTGCCTGCCACATACTTTTGCTTTGATGGAGTGTAGGATGTCTGTAGAGTAAGATTGTGCTGTGAAGCTATATCCCAAGCTAACATGACTAGTTTTCATAGGGTGTAAGAACTTATTCCCCTTTGTTTGTTGTTGTACCACATCACTGTGTATTGTCTGTAAAAACCTGAACATGTCCTGGGGAACAATGGGGAGGTGAGTGCCTTGATCTTTTATATTGATTTGCTTGTGTCTTGCATTGTTTTCCCAAACACCTTACACTTTTCTGGCTCTTGGCACTGCTCCCCAAGCAAAGTCTCAAATGTCTGCAGTAACTGGTTACTCTGGAGCAGGGGGAGAGAAGGGGAGACCTGGATTTAGGGATATTTGATATCTCCACCAAATGATTTCACTCTGACATATCCTACAACTTGAAGTTGAAAAGATAATGGCTGCTGGAACTGGAAACAAAGAGACTTCAGATAACATTGCATCCTTCTCATGTGGAGTCATGCCAGAGATATCATGAGAATCATAGATGCCAAGAGACCCAAAATCTTGAGGTATTCCCATGCAGAGACTGAAGTCTGAGGAGAAAAATGGTCTAATATCGGTACAGATCTATTTTTTTTCCTGTGGAAGAAAAGCTCCCTGAACTGAGGTGCCCAGCAGACACTATAGTAATACAATCCTGTGTGATGGAGTCAAAAACATTTTTTTGAGTGTTCTCTTGCAAGGATGGCTTGTATAAGAGATCTCTCACTGAAGAGATAGATTTCTGACACTTGAAAAATACTCTGAGAAGATTAGTAAGTCATCAAAATATAGAAGCCAGCAATAAACTATAACTGGAGCTAGACAATTTGTGAGCACTCTTGGTATCACGGATAGTGCAAAGAGTAAGGCAGAGAACTGAAAATATGATGCAGACACACAAAATCTTAAGAAAGTTTGGAAGAATCAGAATGTAATGATAAGCATTTTTTAAATCTAGTTTTACGAGAAAACTTAAATGAGGAAGATGGGTTAACAGGTTGTGAGATGACAGCATTTTGAACTTGGGCGCAATCACAAATTGGTTTAGGAATGAAAGATGCAGAGTTGGTTGCCAGGATTTTTCTTTCTTTGGTACCATAACATCCTAGAAAAAAAACCTTGACCTCGCTGGGAAGTAGGAACTGTCTGTATTATTCCCTGAGGCAACATGTGATGTAGGATGGGGAGAACTGAAAATTTTAGTCTGCTGGATGAGGAGTAATTTCTTCCCACTGCCATCTATAACCATGACAACTGATCTTCAAAATCCATTTGTCCAATTGTAACTGTTCTCAAAAAGAGAAATAGAGATCCAAATGTTCTGGAAGAGACAAGGGACTGCCAGGGAGAGGGCGGAATGGTCCCTTATATAGGAATTCTGACTTGTTTTACTGTCCTTTGTTTTAGGGGGTTCCTGTTTTCCTTTTTGGAACCTCCATGCCACTGTTTTTTAAATGTCTTTTTACCAGCATTTTGTTGAGAATGTTTATTTTGTTTCTTGGAAAAACTGGATGAGGGTATAGAGAATCCCTTATAAAGTTTGTAAAAGGACAGCTGACAAATCTGAGAGATTCCCTAAATCAGCTTTCTTCTCTCATAGTATTTTTGATAACCTCTGCAGCTGTGTAGGGCTGGATTCAGTACTAGTTGACCTATAAAGCTGCCTAGGCCCCCGCTGACTGGGAGGGGCCCACTGGCCAGTGGGGGACTGCCACAACATTTTCTTTTTAATTTAAAATTAAAAAAAAGTCTTCTTTAAGAGTATTTGTCTTTTAGAAAACCCTATGCATGCAACATTTGCATCTTGTCATGCATTTGCACACACGTACATCTGATTATATTGCTCTACACTTGCTTATTCTTCTATTCCTCTTCAGCACTTTAAACTCCTGACTGTTCCCACTTCTTTTTCAAAGTGTTATTGGTAAGGTAAATTGCTGGTGTGCATAATACCCTAATTAGAGCTGACAGGAGACAAGAGCCTGAGTCCACTTCACCAGCTACCAGATTATGAGTTTCAGTGCATTTTCAAGGAATTGTGAGTTTCATTACAGTTTCGAATTGTGGGATTCAGTACATTTTCAAGGAATTGTGAGTTTCTATACATTTTCAAGCAATTGTAAGCTTAGTTGCATTTTCAAGGAATTGTGAGCTTCAAGGGAAGAGAATTTTACTACTGCTCATATCCTCTGTTTTCAATGTACAACGGTTTTGTTTGGCAGATGGTCATCACTGTTTGTTCTAGAGAATTCAAAAGAAGTGTTAGGAGCACAACAGTTACCATATTTGGTGTGTCTCTGCAGAAGTCTGTGGGTTCTTCTCCCTCACCATGTAGGTGAATTGGTGATACTGTGTTGTAATTTAATAAGGATGGGATGCTGCAGTCTTAAATGTATCTTCTTTTGGATCAAATGCCTTGTAACTGTAAACCTGTTGTTGGTTTATAAGTTCATAGGTTCATATGTTGGTACTAGGCTATTGGCCCTAGGGCCTATATAAACCTAGCCAAAAAGGTACCCTGGCTTTCGCCACCCAAGAAAATTATTTTCCTGTGCTCCTCTCAATCAGAGCCACAGAAGTGATCCCTGGGGTGAATTTCCCATTTCCCATCCAATCATCAAGCTTTTCCTTGAAGAGTGCTAATAAGGAGCTCTGTTTGACATAGATAGGTAGTCTGTTCCAGAGTATGGAAAATCTCAGGGACAGGAATCTATCCCTCTACATGTTCTGTTTATTGTGGTGACAAGGTTTAGGTCCCTAGAGCATGTAGCTTGGAGGGATTGGGATTTCTTTAAGTGGAGCATGTCCAACAGGTCTGGGTTTGACATAGCTTTGTATGTTAGGCAGATATGTGACAGAGTAAAACTGGAGTTTTTTGAGATGGTCTGCATAGGGCATCTGTTTGAGGTCAATAATCCTCTTTGTGAAGTATTTCTGCGGCCTTTCCAGTTGTTGTAGATGTCTTGTGAGGTACATACCAAAAGGAGCATTGTACTCTATAATGGGTCTAATGAGTGATGAGTAGAGGGGAACAATGGCCTCTTTTCTTCTGGATGAGAAACCTTTTGTGATGAGGTGTGCCACATAGAAGGATTTCCTGACCACTGCGGCGATGTGATTATCAAAAGAGAGACTACTGTCCACCTGTGTCCCAAGGTCTTTTATCACACTTTCGGTGTTAAGTAGACTACTGCCTATGTGGTAGTTCATGGGTACAGAGTTTTTACCAAAGGGGATGACAATGCACTTTTTGGCATTGAGCTTGAGGCCATGGCTTTGACATCAGGCATCTGTCTCAGTGAGGAACAAACTGAATAAAATGACAACTGAATGGCTTAAAGTTCATAGGTTCATAGGTAGGTACTAGGCTATCGGCCCTGAGGCCTATACAAGCCCAGCCAAAAAGGTACCCTGGCTTTTGCTACCCAAGAAAATTATTTTCCTGTGCCACTGTCGAGCAGAGTCACAGAGGTGATCCCCGGGGTGAATTTCCTATTTCCCATCCAATCATCAAGATTTTTCTTGAAGAGTGCTAATGAGGAGCTTTGTTTGATATAGACAGGTAGTTTATTCCAGAGTATGGGAAGTCTCTGGGACAGGAATCTATCCCTCTGGCATGTTCTGCTTATTGTGGTGACAGGGTTTAGGTCCCTAGAGTGTGTAGCTTGGAGGGATTGGGATTTCTTTAAGTGGAGCATGTCCAACAGCTCTGGGTTTGACATAGCTTTGTATGTTAGGCAGAGATCACCTCTGAGTAGGCGATATGCGATGGAGTAAAGCTGGAGTTTTTTGAGACAGTCTGCGTAGGGCTTCTGTTTGTGGCTGGTGATCCTCTTTGTGAGGTATTTCTGCGGACTTTCCAGTTGTTATAGATGTCTTGTGAGGTACATACCAAAAGGGGCATTGTATTCTATAATGCGTCTAATGAGTGATGAGTAGAGGGGAACAATGACCTCTTTTTTTCTGGATGAGAAACCTTTTGTGATGTAGTGTGCCACATAGAAGGATTTCCTGACTACTGTGGTGATGTGATTATCAAAGGAGAGACTACTGTCCACCTATGTCCCAAGGTCTCTTATCACACTTTCGGTGTTAAGTATACTACCGCCTATGTTGTAGTTCATGGGTACAGAGTTTTTACCAAAGGGGATGACAATGCTCTTTTTGGCATTGTGCTTGAGGCCATGGCTTTGACACCAGGCATCTGCCTCAGTGAGGCCCTTTTGTAGGATGCCCACATCGTTAGGACTTTCGATTATGGCTCCTAGTTTGCAGTCATCTGCAAACTTCATTAGCCAAAGACCTTCTGTGTTAGCCTGTACTTCAGAGAAGTAGATACCAAACAGGAGAGGACCCAGGACTGTACCTTGTGGTACTCCACTTGTCATTGGTCTGAAGTTGGATTTGGAGTCTGCTACTTTCACAGTGTGGGTTCTGTCAGTGAGCCAGTTGGCAACCCATCTTGTGACATAGGGATTTATACCTAGTTTAGTGAGTTTATCTATAATTCCAGAGTGGGGGATGGCGTTGATAGCTTTGGCAAGATGTAGATAGGCGGTGTGAACCACCTTACCCTTGTTTATGGCTTTGGTGACTGCTTCAAAGAAGTCTATCAGGTTTAGGAGACATGATCTGCCTTTTACAAACCCAAACTGGGTGGGATCCAGAGTTTGGAGATTATCAATGTCTTTGTTTATAAGATCCATGATGATACATTCCAGGGCCTTGCATATCAGGCTCATCAGGCTAATGGGGCGGTAGTTCCCGAGGTCCGTGGTGGCTCTCCCCTTGTGGAGTGGGATAACCGTTGCTGTGCACCATTCAGCAGGTACTTAGGTGGGGTACCAGTTAATTCTGTAATTCGTGTAGAACGCAGCCTGGGATGTTGTCTGGTCCCATGGATGCTGTGTTCTTGGCTTTGGAGAGTGTGGTTTTTACCTGTGCACTATGATTACAGGAACTTTGCATTCTTCCGGTATAGAGATGGGCTCTTTGGGGGTGAGAGGGGGGTAAAGTTAGTACTGAACCTATCTGCCAGGATGTTGCCAATATCAGTTGGGTCTGTATGTTTAGTGCCATTGTGCTGTAACTCAAAGCAGATCTGAGTGTTGCCATTGAGATTCTTGACATAGCTTTAGAAAGCTTTGTGGTTGTCTTTAGAATCAGTGGCGATTTTGTTTTTGTAACTAGCTTTGGAGGATTTTATCAGGGATCGCAGCTTCTTACTGAGGCTGACCAGGGAGCTCCTCCACTTGTGGGATTTTACTCTCTTTTGCAAGAGTTTCTACCTTCTGTTGTACAGTTTGTTTATGGCAGGGGACAACCAGATTGGCTTCCTTTTTTTGGAGGATAGCATCTTGGTTCTTTTTGGGATAGCATGATCCATGCACTCATATAAGTGCTTATAAAGTGCAATTGTGTAGGATTCAGTAGTCATAACTGTATTGTCCATCTGCATGGGTGTAATGAAGTTCACCACTTCTGTCTTAAGAAGCATGAAGTTGTCTTTGGAGAATTTTTTTACCATGGTTTCCTTAATGGGGGGTGGAGGCAGGATGTGGATATCTAGGATAATTAGCTTATGGTCAGATTGGACCAATGAGGCGTTGACTTCAGGTGTGGAACACTGGTCAATCATATTGGTAATGACTAGAACTAGGATATTGTTGCCCGTGGTGGGGGTGTGGATAACATGATCCAGGGCATTGGAGTTTATGAATTCCAGAAAGCGTTGAGCGAAGGAGTTGGTACATGAGTATTTTTCTCAGTTAATGGTGGGGTAGTTGAAATCGCCCATTATTAGGGTGTTTGGTTGAACCCTAATATTTTCCAGTACATTAAGAAAAGAGGAGTGGGAATCCTGGGGCATGGTGGGTGATCTGTAGCAAGCTACAATTTGGATTGTAGTTTTGCCCAGAGTTAGTTGCACTTGGATAGCCTCGGCTGCATTATGCTGAGCAACTAGCCTGGAAGTGTGGATATCCTTAATGAATATGGACACACCTCTGCCTTTGGTGTTCCGGTCCAGGTTACATGGCCGAAAAGTGTGGTATGAGTTATAGCCTGGTAGTGCAGGGGTGCTCTCTGGAGCCTTGAACCAGGTCTCAGTCACTGCACAGATATCGATGTTCTCCATTTTAAGGAGTGCCTCGAGTGAGTGCATTTTGAAATTTAGACTTCTAGCATTGAGTAGCATCACCCTCAGTTTTTGCTTGCCTGTTCCTGTTATGGTGGTGAAGTTGTCATTTGAACCTTGCCTAAAAAAGCCACTATGGGGACGGCAAGAACCTTAGCCAGTGTCCGGAATCCCAGGGGTGACAGGTGCAGGACATCTCTGGCAAAGCATTGTGGTCTGTCGACCATGTCATCCCAGGCAGACAGATACTGGATCCCTTTAGAATGGCACCAGAAGCTTAGCCAATTGTTGAAGTTGATCATTTTGTCCTTATACTGCGGAATCATTTTGGGTGATGGCAGAATGCTACTCAAGGCTAGAGTCATACCTGCCTGGGCTACAAGATCAGAGAGCTCTTTCATGTCTCTTTTCATGTAGTCCAGGGAGGTACGTCTCAGGTTGTTCACACCAACATGGACAATGACACAGTCATATTTGTACTTGTTGTGGAGTGACCTGAGTGCGTGGGTTATGTGGCGGATCTTGGCACCCGACAGGCAGCTGACAGTAACCTTCTCCTTGTTTAGCCTAGTGAGTGGGACATCAGTGTGCCTGACTATAGAGTCACCTATGACTCTTGTGTTGGGTACATTGTTTTGCCTCATTGGCTGTGGTTGAGTGGCACACTGAGTCTGTGGGCTATGTGGTAGTTCATGGGTACAGAGTATTTTAAAGAATTTTAAAGAATTTTAAATTTTAAAGTCCATTTAATCCACCACAACAGATTATATGATAAACCAAAACAAGATTTAACGCAAGTGCTTTCGCTGGAAAAATGTTCCAGCTTCTTCAGACTACAAACAGTAAAATACTTAGAAAAAACACCTTTTAAAACAATTGAAAAAAACGAACTGCCAATAGAGTTCTTTACCCCTCCTGATGTCATATACAAACATTTAAGAATTAAAGCTACAGGGGGTTAGTCCAACTTAAAACACACTAGGGTACTTAAACAACCTCATAGCACCATCATTAAAGAAAATAAAGATTTTTTTTTTTAAATAATTTTTTTAAAAATAGAAATAACAATAACGACAATACTGAATTTGAGTACTATAAATAACACCTTAAAATTATATCCTTTACATGGTCGAGATACGGCTAAGTTAAGTCGCTCACAGATCTAATATACTATATTTTTATGAAGTAAACTATGATATGTGAGATCAACAAAAAAAGAAATTATTTTAAAGACCAAGCTGTTGTGGTGGATTAAGTGGACTTTTAAGTCGTTCATTTGCCGTTTTACCCAGTTTGTTCTTTGCTGTTTTTTGTATCTGTCTCAGTGAGGCCTTTTTATAGGATGTCCACATCGTTAGGAGTTTTGATTATGGCTCCTAGTTTGCAGTCATCTGCGAACTTAGTTAGCCAAAGACCTTCTGTGTTAGCCTGTACTTCAGAGGAGTAGATATCAAACAGGAGAGGACCCAGGACTGAACCCTGTGGTACTCCACTTGTCACTGGTCTGAAGTCGGATTTGGAGTCTGCTACTTTCACAGTGTGGTTTCTGTCAGTAAGCCAGTTGGCAACCCATCTTGTGACATAGGGATTTATACCTCGTTTAGTGAGTTTATCTATAATTTCAGAGTGGGGTGTGGTGTCAAATCCCTTGGCGAGATCTAGATAGGCTGCGTGAACCACCTTACCCTCATCTATGGCTTTGGTGACTGCTGGTTTTGCCATCTATTTCCTGTTGCAATATTACAAGCTTACCATTTTTTAATGTAACATAGGCAATTTAATCTTCAAGGGCATCAAGCACAGAATTTGTAGATGAAACACTGAACTATAAAGTTGTTTGCTAGTAGCAACCTCTTCATTAGTTACTTATCTCTTTAATGTGGAATTATTCTGATGACTTTTACTTCTGCAGAGAGTGTGCATATTGACCGATGTTGGTGGACTGTAATGACAGAAGTTTGAGTAGCCTTTTATGGTTGAAACATTCTGAAATAGGCAGTTTTGTCATTATTGGTTCATATGTTTTTTCCCTTAATTACTGGAAAAATGTTCAAAACTACAAATTTAAAACACAATCAAACAAGGAACCTATGGTTTAAAACAGCCCAAAGGTAAACTTAATCTGCCACTGCCCAGACTAATTTTCTCAGAATGTGGAATTCAATACTGTTTTGATGAACAGATGTTTAGCAGCATCTAGATTGACTAAAGCTATAGCTGCTGGTTCAGGTTTGGGATGAGTGTATAAACACTTGAAAGACAGAGAATTTTTATACAATGCATCTGCTGGTTAGGAGCAGCAGTCTGACTATCAGCAAAACTATAGGCTGTGACTAGCACATCCCACAGCACTGGGAAGGATGGGTGAATGTTCTGAAAATTCCATTTGTAACAGCTCATAGTATTTTCTGAGAGACTGAGAAATCACATTGCTCTCCCAATGAACATGCCGGCACTTTCTGGAAATAGTTTAACAGAAAGAGAAACCCTCAAAGGGAGATTTGGTACCATACTGTCCTCTGAGTCTGAATCAGAAATCTGAAAACTCTGCTTCTGTCCCTTTGTCTTCCAGTCCAGACTGTGAATCTTGAATATCTTCACGAAAAGAGGAATCCCATTATACTTTTATCACAAGCCAGCTTATAAGAAGAATCAGCAGCCCGAACAGCACCCAATAAGCTACTCCTGTCTAGAGGATTTGTGCAGGAGTAGACAAAGCTTTAGTTTTATGTTTTCTGCTTCTTTTTTGTAGCTAAATTGAGGCAAACAAGTTTATTAATGGCAGCAACAGTTTCCCCAGGGATGGGCACAGCATTCTGACTAAACAGGGGAATCTTCCCTTTGCTTCTCCCAAGGCCGGCACGACTGGCCTACTGATGGGATTGCAACATCCCAAGATGATGTGGCTAATTCCAGTCCATACTGGTCTGTAGGTGCGACACAAGAAGGATACTGGGAAAAAGATGAATGGTCTGAGGAACCAGCTTTGAACACAGTAGAGTCACCTACCTGTGGCTAAGGCAAATTGCTATCCTGCTGTGGTGGCAAAGGCTGTTTGTTTAACCGTTTTATTTTTGGGGGACTAAAAGAAGGACTAACATGGTACCAGTAGTTTGTTCCATGGTCAGTCCTAAATTAGTGCCTCTTTCCTAGAGAAACTAAGCAGAACAAAACAGTAAAAAAACATAGTAAAACACAGTACAAAGCACATAAATACACTTTGACAAAAAATAAAACATAAGGTTTCTCCATAGAAAAAATGTTTGTTTAAGTGTTTTTATCAATTTTTAGACTGTTAGGAAAAAGTGAGCTCACATCTAAAGCATAGTTAAGTCTTATGACAGTCAGTAAAAACATAAACTCCTAGTAAAAAACACAACTTTCCAAACTAGGAAAGTAATTTTAAACAATTTATATTAAATGTGAAAGTTTTTTTCCCTAATGGAAACTTATCTGCCCAGAAATGGAACAGCACAAGCTGACTGCCAATCCTCAAAAGCCCACAGAGGAGCACTCTATTCAGTGACAGGAAACTGTGAAGTGCTTGTTGCTCAAACCAGACTTAGACCGTTCAGCTCAAGCTATGTAATGGTTTGGATGTGTGTAAGGTGGCCTGAAACTTTGA
Organism: Protopterus annectens; assembly: GCF_019279795.1. NCBI lineage: Eukaryota > Metazoa > Chordata > Ceratodontiformes > Protopteridae > Protopterus > Protopterus annectens. The sequence continues at coordinate 329,430,913 of NC_056736.1, forward strand.
AAGCTGGCCCCCTGTTATATACTTGGAAGGATATAGCCCATATTGCGTAGGCTACTCTAGCAGTAATGAATATGATGAGCATCACTAGCCACCAGTGATAAAAGTCTTCTGCCTTAATGGCACTTAAACAGTATAGGGATTGCAATTGGCGTAACCACTGAATGTGTGATACACAGAATGGTATGATGTGAAATATTCCATGACAGCCTAGAGCAGGGAAAGGAGACAACAGGGACATTGAGACAATGCAGTAACAGGTATGAGGTCTGTGGTGTGTGTGTGTGTGTGTGTGTGTGTGTGTGTGTGTGTGTGTGTGTGTGTGTGTGTGTGACGTGTGTGACTGTGTGTGTGTGTGTGTGTGTGTGTGTGTGTGTGTGTGTGTGTGTGTGTGTGTGTGTGTGTATGTGTATGTTTGAGAGAGAGAGACGTGTGTGTGTATGAGACGTGTGTGTGTGTGTGTGTGTGTGTGTGTGTGTGTGTGTGTGTGTGTGTGTGTGTGTGTGTGTGTGTGTGTTTAAATGTGTGCCTGTGTATGTATATGTGGAAGATGGACTGATGTGGGAAGGATGGCTGTGCGTTAATGATACAGCTCCACCAGTTAACTACCGCAGGAAGTGCTGATCTGCATTTTGCATTAGTTAACTGTGATTCATAGACATACAAATTAACTGATAATGAATTATTTTCTAATTAAGGCTAACATTTATGAATTACAAAATACTGTATCATGTTAGCAGGTCCTTTTCACAACAGCCCTTAATGCAATCCCCAAATCTATGTTTTTTAGGTACTTTAAATAAAGTGAAAATAGTATTAGTTTAGTGTAAGGTTTGTTTCATGCAATTCATATGTTCATCTTTGTGCTCATAATTTTTAGTTCTGATAAGAATTCTGGATAGGAAAGAATGGATTTTACACTAAGTGTGAGGAATTCCCAGATTTTAGAAGCTAGCACTTAGAAAAGAGGTCAGTGTATATAGTGGAAGGGATCACAAGCTCTAAGCTCTGTGTCTCACAGGAACAACGCTAGGCAAGCACTCCCAAGAACTATAAGTTGTCCCGGTCCCCGTCAATAAACACACATCACACCGAATGACATTTGACAACCTTTATTAAACTTTCATAACATAGCTTTGATAACCAGTATTTATTAATTACAACTAACATAGTATAGCTGATTTTAATCACTGCATAAACATCCATATAATGTTAATCAGGACAGTGTGACCTTACTCATCTTGACCTAGTAAGCAGCGTCCATACCTCCACTCACTTACTTTACTCACTTTACTTATGAAGCAGCATCCAACAACTCACTTCATGTACCATTTATTGACTTACACTTCCAACCATAATAAGAAGCATCCTTAAGAATGCTTGCTTATATTTACCATTTAAACATCCAACACCAGAGGGGGAAGAGAAGAGGGTAAGCCTGCCCCTCTTCTCCGCCCACCAACCTGACCAGGCTGTTCCCGCTCACTCCTGCCAGAATTCCACAACTGAACCACGCATACAAAAGGAGAGGGATGGTTCAACCAATCATTCGGTGTACCCATCTTCTCCAAAACCCACCTCGATCCCTATCAGCAACACCAAAATCCCTGTCATATGAGCACTCAAAGCCATCACTTGAGTAACAGTTAACCAATGATCCCTTTCCCAATACTAGAAGAACCATATCTTTACATAACTTCTGTATAGTAACTAACTTCTTACTCAGACCACCAATTTTAACCTCATGATCAACCGCAAGACATTGCCTGCCCTAGGCAACACCAAAACATTAAAGCCAATGTCAAATGAAACCGTGCAAGGGCAATTGCCTACCACCAACCTAACAGCAGTCCTATATCAAAATACAAATTAAACCTACCTTCCCCCCAACTGTCCAGTACAACGATATTGCATAATGACCATCAGAGCCTTTGATAACTCTCAAAACACTTTCGGAATGACTAAATATAGCCATAACCTAAATGCCACAGAAAGTGTAACCACCAGAGCTCATTATTCCAACACCAATCCCCACAACAAAACCCGTCTTAACAATAGTCAAAGTCTATCCATTTTCCCTTTCAACCTATCCCGCCCCTCCAAACCAATATCCACTAACCAAATAAATTCACCCAACCTCATCATTCATGCAACTGAAGTAGTCATAGCTATATCCTCCTGACAATTGAACTGCCTTACATTGCTCCCAAGCCTGACAAATAACTAAATCTGTCCATCAAAATTCCTCCCACTGACTGCTCCAACCCACTCCTAAGTAAGCCAGCCTCATCCTACCATATGTTTGACTTATAAAAATATGCCCTAAATGTCTGCAACAAGCCTGTAACCTTAATGCAATGCAATACAGCTCCACAAACAGACAACACAACCCATCCCACAGCCACATTACACAACTGAAATTAACCCTCTAAACCTAGTCGATGTTAAATTGAAACTCCAAATACCCAACATCCCCAATTGTACCTCCGTCTTATCATCCACAAAACCACAAACAACCCCGCCAAATTATGCCCCTCAAACCCAACACCTCCTATGAAAAGTGTAACAAAATGCAAATTCCCATGACCAACCCTGTCCATCTGCCCCAAGGCCATCCTGATGAATTAACCCAAAGGCAACACTATGATCACCAATCTAACCCCTACCAAAATAACCCACTTAAAATGGCCAACATGCAACTTCAGTAACCCATAACTCCCCCCCTCCAAAAAAAAAAAAAAAAAAAAACATTTAAAACAAATATATAAAAACCTCTATCCCTCTGCCAGACAACTGGGTGGGTCACTAAGCTCACCCTGGGGTTCGACCCAAGTCCCTCAAAGGGCAATAAGAAAAGTATGTGGAAATAAGAAATTGAACTTGGCTAGCCTATAAGGCTCTAAACAATTAACCTCAAAGCTTCCTATGCCCCTATGATTGTTGGGATTCTACCCCACCTGTAAACCACAAACTCCCTATAAGCAACACCTCTGCAATACCTTGACCCCAAACCTACCACCCCTCGCAACTCCATTGTGCACCCCCAACAAACAAAATCCATGCAAGAAGAATCCTTTACCTTTCAAAGCCATTTCATCAGGGCACTGACCTCTGCTCACTTAGCGCTCACCCATCTCTGATCTCATCAGGGCACTGACCTCTGCTCACTTAGTGCTCACCCATCTCTGACCTCCTTGTACACCACCCAAGCGACTGGGACATCCCTTAAAACAGGCTCCATTACTCCGAATCCTCTTCCTTCAAGTGATCAACCGGAGCCCACTCAATTTCACACCTCCTCAATCTGCAAAAGAAAACAGGTTAATCATCTTGCCTTTACCAGAACAGAGACAATGATAAACCTCAAACACTACCCTTCATGTCTATGTAGCAGACACCTTCTTTCTATGACCCCACTTTCACCGGCTACCCTATCTTCTGTCAGATATGAGAATCCTAAATGGCATCGCTGACATAAATCTGCCATGATTTGCTAGGACACTACAATTTATGAAAGACAGACCCAACTATGCAGCAAAATCTGGACATTCTGCAAATCTGTGCAGATGAAAAGGTATGACTCACCACCTGTGATCCCCTTCAAGAGGAATTCATTTCCAAGAACATTCCTTATTTGGGGTCAAAAAGGTCCCTATTCCTCAAAGTTTAGCATTGAAAATGTCTATCACACCTCGGTATAAATAAATTAAATATTATCAATAGAGTGAATAATGTTCCATTAAACGGCCTATTTACATAAATAAATTATCACATTTTAACCATCCTGTGATTTTCCTAATTAAAATTGCTAGTGAGCTCTTAGTACGTGCTGCACCCCTTACCCATTTGTTTCAAATTATAATTGTCAGCATTCTGCATCCTAGCAATGAAGGAAAACAAACAGGGTAAAGAAAATTAAACCGTTCCTTCATTTTCATAGGTTCCTGTTAGAAATACACCACACCGAACCATGACTACATACAGCTAAGATGCCTACCTCTCACGTCTGACATTTACCAGTTCCCCCTTTAATTCACTACTACACCTACTCATTTAAAGTATCGGGCTTACCAATTAATTCCCTGCATGCATACAGCTCTGCAACCTCACCCCATTTACCCCAACAAAGGTGGGCATCAGACCCTTTACCTTGAGTCAATGAGGCTCACACCATATCCGTATGCCCCCTTTTAATGTCTACCTTAATGCATCTGCCAAATCTGTAGTAAAATAGATAACTCAACAAAGTTTACAGACAGTCCCAAATTATGAGATGAATCCTGTCCATTCTACCATATCAGGGCAGCAATGTCCCCTTTACTGCATAATAGCAGTAGATGTGCATGCCGGCTTCCAAGTCTACCACATTCTATGTACAATTTTTATTTATTTTTTTTAATATAACTCTCAGCAATGTAGATGAGTCCATAGCGGTTTGATTCCTAGCTCTGCAGTCAGCCCAGTAAGTACTGCTATGACTACTGGTCACATCAAAATGTGATCCCTTAGCCAGCTACACTTGCCTAAAACCCCTTAGCCCCTCCCCTTATCTCATTTCCTCCCAATCATCCTTCCTTCCCATTTAACCCTTTCATCCCCCCACCCTCTTAACTGCCACTAATATCTATCTAACCCCATTCTGAACATGTCCCTAGGCAAATTGGTGGGTTACCAAACCTCATTTGCTTAGGCATGCATGTCTTTACGTATGTCCAGTTAAACTAGTTTCAGAAATGTTATAGTGCCTATGAGCAAAGGAGGGGAAGAACTGTAAATTGATTAGCTTATCAAATGTGATTAGCAAAGTAGATCTGTGTTTTACAAGGAGCCATTTGCTTTTGACAATAAGGAGCAGTAATTTCATCTTTAGGATACAAAGGATAAAAATGTTCATGTATAATTTGAGGTGATTTGTAGCTGAGAACAAAACTTTGTCAAGATGCTGGCACCTGGATCACTCTTAGTAAAGTTTTTCTCTTGGCTTCCACTCATTTATTTTCATTGTTTTAGTATCTGTAGTTTCAGAGACAGAACTATTATTTTATTTTAGATTTTTTTTCAGAAGAACACTAACAGAATTCAATGTCATCTGATTGCTGAGAATAATGTGTTTTGTAGCACTCAGTTGTCAATGGACTTATTTATGTCACACAAAAATGTTTTAGTGCCTGACATGGGAATGGAATTAACCTGGAAATGGCTGTGTCAATTATTAAACTGTGTGCTTAAAATATACCACATTCAGACAAATGTTCCTATCTCTCTTAATTGATGTATTTGTTTAATTGCTTTTTATTTTATTCTTCTTAGTAATTGTATTTTTATTTGCTGACACTGTGTATGCATAATAACCTTCTGATTACTAAACTTTTCAATATTCTCATCTTTTGACTGACAATATCATTTTACAAGTATTGTAACATGCAAATGAGTTGGTGTGTTGCTTGCAGTTTTAGCTAAATATGTTGAGAGCACAGTGGAAATAGACTTACTCATTACGTCTGATACTAATCAAAAACAAAGCATTTGGACCATTATAGCTAGTACAGAAGTTCTATACTAAAGTACATAACTGGTATATCAGAACATAGTCACTGCAGTGGAGACTACAGAAATGAGTTATGCAGTTATTGTTTCAATTATGTCAGTTAAATATTTACTTTTGTGTGCATATACTGTATTTGTGTTTATGTTGGATGGAGATTATGAGGATGCTACTTGGTGAAAGTTAGACAGCTTGGTTGTAGACACAGAGTAGTAGAGATGTGCTATTCTTAGATCCCTAGTAGGTATTTGTAGTGTAAGAAGAAGGTCATTATACCAATGGCCAGATTCAAAAAGAGTTGCTCGAAGTGTAAGATTGTCCTTATCCTGAAAGACCTACTACAGGGACGAAATTCCAAAACACCTGCTCTCAGCATGCTCTCAGTGTAAGTGGTGACTTACTCTGAAAGCCAGTCTTTGGAAACTGGAGACCATAATTTTCATTATCTGCACTAGGGGCTAATGTAGAATCCAGATTACTCTCTGCTGAATGTCTCTGTATGTCTGTGATTCATGTATTATATATTTGCACCGTGTTTTCATGTTGTTCAGTTCATGAATAAACCAATAGGGTATGCATGTTTGCTTAATTTGCATCAGAAGTGATCGCAGTATTTCTAGCTGAGTAAAATATTTCATCGTCAGAGGAAAAAGGGCTACGGGGGGAAAAAAAAAGATTAGAAATGACCTTTCAATCCAAGTAGGGGTTACATGCCCACTCTACTTCATTATGAGTAACATCATCTGTAAATTTAGTGCAACTTGGAGAAAATATATATGCTAGAGTTACATGCAGTATAGACTTTAAATTCCATTTACTGACCTGTCATTGTGGGAGGCCCATTCTCAGTTTACACGTTGAGCTATCATTACTGCCAGTTTTCAGTCCACTTCAGGGAGTCCAGTTAAGAAGAGTGACAGATATCTACATAGTATGAAGGTCACACAATAAACCAGCACCTTGATCATCATTAATTCTGCTTAATTAATGCAGAATATGTTCATACCTGAAGTGTTCCAGGGGAAAACATGATTTATCTGCTGAATGCTGCATTTCTGTACTGCAGATTCAGGTGAATAATGGAAAATAAATACACTGATATATTAATATAACTATAGGTTGACGTTGTCTGCCTATACCTTTGCAATTTCCTGAAGTGGGGAAATTACAGTTGTGTGTATTATGTTTTCAGGAGAGTCATGTTGTTAACTATTATCTAACATGGCAGCAACTCGCAATATACTGCTGGTTGATTAACTCATCTGTGGCTTTCTTCCTGACTCAGAAAAGATGAAAGCCGATGCTCAGTGATATGTTTATATGGCATTCTTATTTAATTGGTATGTAGCATATTTTTGGTTTGACTTCTTCATGGTAGAACAGAAGCTTCATATAAATGAGCCATAAATGCAAAGCTGGAGCCAGTCATTGTCATACGCTCTTCCCATTTTTCTAAAGTAAAATCATTTAATTTCATGTGTTGTGACAAAACAGTTGTTTTTGGTTACAACTTACTGACAGTCTGAAATACAATTTTGTTTGAGAGTCAATAAAAGTGACGGGTAATTCAGGTATAAAAACCAAGAAGTCATGTTTCTTTGAGGTGAAGTTGGGATGGTTGCACTCTATTACTCTTTGTATAGATTATCATCAAAATATAGTACACATATCATCAGCTGGTAAAACAGCAGTTGTTCCAAATTCATTTCTAGTACATAAAACCCTGCCACCGAAATGGTAATTTTCTCCAGTTTTAAATATTTTTTTGCTAGATTTGACTCTACTTTTTCATATCTCTGATAAAATTTTATTAATGTTTTTCTATTCTTTTGGGGTTCTTCAGTTCTCATAAACTGTGGATTACAAGTCTATCTGATCTTAAACTTTTTTTCATGTTTAGTAAAAAAACACATATCATTTGATTCTTTTTACAGCAGTGATCCAAGAGTGTCATATCTTTTATCACGCCTTCCTTCCAACGTCTCTTTATCCAACATGTTGATCAGACTTAATCATGCTGGATATTTAATAGATGTGCACCTTATTTTTCTAAATATCATATTACTTTAGCTATATTTCAAAGATATTATTACAGCATCATTTTAGGATTAAAACAGCAATAAGATTAAAGAAGAATGATTACTTAATGAGCTTTAGATGTATATTACACAGTAATAATTCCATGTCTAGATTAGGAAAGGAAAACAAAACTCATAGTAAAGAAAACAGGTAATGTATATTTATAATATTTCATGTCAAGATACTGAATAAAGACATCACTACAGAGATGGTGGAAACACTAGGCTTTATCTCATGTTGCATTCCCCCAATTAGTCATTATAATGCAGTATATTAAGGAATGTAGTTACTCACTGAAATTGTCATAGGATCCAGTTATCTTGCACTGATTATATTAAGGCTGTTATGTCATACTGTCAGTGTAGGACATTGGTATAACAGACTGGTGGTGTCACTTATTCCTGGCATTCAGAGTAGACAGGAATACTATTGCTATGCTATTCAAAAGGAAAAATAAAATACATAACCTGATCAGCTTACAGTAAGATGTGCTCTGACTGTGTACCTATGCATTATAGACAACCTAGCATTACTCATTCCTATCATTGCAAATGCAGCAATTGAATGCCAAACTCATTCATTGCCATAATAAAACATACCATTTAGTTTAAAATTATTGTTTGCTGAATAGAAGTTGACATTTGAGAATCGCATTCAAGTGGTCTGTTTAACCTCAAACAAAACTATTGGCAGTATATTATGATTATTCAGAGAAAGAGAAAGCTTAATGAAGGAATTATTTATAACCTTGATTAGGTCCAGATTGGACTTTGGAGTTTTGGTGTGGCAATCTTGGAGAAAAAGTCAGAGGGATAAAACTGAACAGGTACATGGGAGATGTACAATACAAATTACACAATTTAGGAGAAAGAAGTATTCTGACAGGCCAAAACTGCTTCATTTATTTTCCTTATCAGACACAAGGCTTAAGGAGATTTCATTATAGTACATAAATGCTATCAAGTCCCTTTTTATTTGAAAGTGCAGGGCTGCAGAGATAATTGGTTATGAAGAAGAATATCATCATTGTTATTATTTGAAACTGGATTTTCAAAAGACTGGTGATACAGAATGGAATAAATCACCTGATGACATTAAGATAGTCCCAGGTATAAATAATTATAAATGAAGTATGGACACTTATTTTGGGTCTCTTCTGAAACAGGATATTGGCTTAGTGGGATTAGCCCAGTCAATAGAATGTAAATAAAATAAAAATAACATAAAATAAATGTGGACAAACTTTATTGCTCCTTGCCCATTGAATTATATTGTATAGCATTGTAATAAACATATCTCAGATGTGAAAATAATCTAATTTTAATGCCAGTGTCAAAACATAAAAGGGCACAACATAATTGGTAGAAATTTCTGATTTGTAAATATATTTCTATTGTGGAAGGTACGACCATTTTTTCCAGTCTATTATTAGTGGGTTTTTTTTGTTTCTAAGGAACTTTATTTGCAGTTGACAGTCACTACATCTGTAAGGTGGCTCATCAGTTAAATAAGCATATTATTTCTTCATCCCCTTCCCTCCTCATATACTTCAATACCCCAGTTCTCTTCATTTTCCCCTCTCCTTCTGTTGTATATACCATATATAGAATCTCAATGCTTTATCCTACATACAGCACTTTATAGGCCATTTCTCATTTATAGAAACATTATTACTCTGCCTTACCCAAAAATGTGTGTTCTAGATTGAAAAAAGTCATTCTCTATTAACTGAAAAATGCTTACTTCTGTTTTTTTCCAGTTCTCTTATTCTATTGTTATTATGCTGTACTTGTTGTTTCATGCACGGTCTGGTTGTTTCTTGTATCCCCAGGCCAAGCCTGAAAATGGATCAGCACTCTGCCACATTCAACAAGCAAAAATAAGTAACACACAAGCTCATGTCAGCATCTTGTAAACCTGAACTCCTCTAGACAGCAATTCCTTTCTCCCATTCTTAACTAATAATAAAAAAAAAAAAAAATGCATGAAGATTTTCAGAGCATAATGTGTCATAGTCATGATCTGTGGAAACTGCTCTGTTGTTATGTCTTAATCTTCTATAATAGTGGTCATAGCTCAAGAAATACTTAAACAAATAAGGCTGAAAGAGCATGACCTTGCTTGGAGCCTCCTTTTATAAAAAAAGGCTTTGCATATATTTGTACATATCTTTTTTAGTTTGATTTGTTTTGTTCTCAATGGTAGATTTTTTTTATGTCAACTGATATTGCAGGTTGATTATGATTTTACTGGGGAAAAAGCAGATTATCAAGTTTTTTTTTTCATTCCAGCGTTTTCTTTCTGAAATATTTCAATATTGTTTTTTTTTTCATGACTTCAGCAAATTTATATATAAACCAAAAAAAAACTAAGGGCAAGAAAGAAGGAGGTAGTAAAGGCTGACACAAATGGACAGTAGTACTGAAGTAATGAATATGAGTAAGAACTTGCAAGAACTTAAAGCTGCAGTTGTTGACAAACAGGCTTGGGGTTGCTAAAGTCAGTTATTTGTTGTATAGTATATAACATTGTGTAGGCTCTGGAGAGGAGGCTGCATCTCAGAATGTTAGGACCAAGAAAACAAATTAATTAGGCAGGACACAGATTCCTGCTGTAGCATCACTAAAAGTTTTAAGTATAAGTAATAAGTGTGGCCTCATAAAATTATATCAGGGAGACAAAAACATTGACTGTAAAATGAAATCATACAGAATGACAGCCTCATCCTATTTTGGGGTAAAATAATTCAGAAAAATAATAATAAACCCTCAGAGTGATGCCTAGGTATTAATACTGGCAAAACGATCAAAATATGATAAAAAATCATTTTATTAATTTTGGGTTCAGTGGTCTTTAGAAATCTAAAGTACATATAAGTCTTGGAGGACTGTCATATATATATATATATATATATATATATATATATATATATATATATATATATATATATATGTCTGTGGCAAAGTCAGTGATTTTATAGAACTGTTCCTGTCCATTCACTTAAATAACACGTTTTATTTGCTTTATCTCTTAACCATGGTGGAGCATTGCTCTACATAGAGCTTTGTCAGACTTGACCAAGGAAAACTACTTAGCTGAGTGGCTTAATGAGAGACATAGAAGGCAAACTGAGGTTGAGGGAATGAAATCCTGGAGTACAAGATGAAAATTATTCAACAGCTAATAGCCATAATCTGCTGTGCAAACTGCAAGATGCATTCCACAAATAATTTTTGTCTTACATCTAGATAATGTTAAAGATGGATAAACAATACTGATCACTGCTTCATCGACCATAACGCACAACAAAAAGTGTTTTTGTAGGCAGCAAGCCCTTCTGCACTTTGTCATGAATGGGAATGTGCCCCATTATTGCATAAGCATGGAGAAATGTGAAAAATACAGAAAAGGAATGAGTCCTTGCTGGCTGTAACAGTATAAACAGTGCCAACAGTGATATTCAATAAGAAACTGTAATCAATGACATGCAACTGCATTTGAGATTAATGAGATGCAGCTTTATCCACTCCGCACTCCAGTAAAGTTTAAGAAGCAAAGTAGTGGTACCCTAGAATGTACAATTGTGTCCCAAAATAATGCAAAACAGGAAGTCGTCATAAGGTGGAAATATAATGTTACAAATATAACAATTTAATGCAAAAACAGCTTCAAACACAATGTGCCACACAAACCATAAGCCAGAATAATGAATACAATACAACAGATCTGAAAAAAAATAAGATAACAGAAGGCATCAGTGTCTTTACCTTTCTTCAGTCAGTTTAAAAGGCAGTCAGGAAACCAAACATAATTTAAATACAAGTTTGAAAATCACTTTACAGATATCTTGAAAGCAGAGCAGTAATGACAGAACACATCGAGCAAAACCTTGGTTCTCTGATAATGCTGCAAGAAACAATATACAGTTGAGCACAGCACGGGAACAACCGCTTCGAGTAACTCTGAGGTGTAGTAATAATGTAAGAAGCATATGTGACATCATACGACAGAAAAGAAAGATTTTGTTAACAGATGACAAACTGGAGGAGGTTGTAACTGAGCACCCCTTTTCTGCTTCATACTTTGTAAAAATTTTAAGGATTTGTTATGTATTGATCAGCACAGGGACATGCAGCCCCGAATGGGGCGACATGGTACTTTCCCATGTAGACATTGCAAAGCCTGTCAGCATATTAGAGGTGATAATGTGTTGACCCACTCAGTGTCAGGTAGGAAATATTCCTTGAAAAAATATGCAGACTGCCATACTAGGAATGTTATTTACCTAGCCCAATGCAGGATATGTTGTTCATTCTATGTTGGAAAGACAAACTGTAAATTAAAAGATAGGATACTACAACATATGCCAGCTATAACGACTGGCAATGCTCACAATGCTCTATTTCAACAGGTGAAACAAAACATGGATCATTCTTTTAATTTTATGGTGATACAGATCACCAAAATGTCCAGAAGACCTGGGGACCTGACCAATGAAAATGAATACAACGAAACCAGGTGGATCATTGAACTAGCTGCAGATAGATTCCTGGGTATGAATGGTGTCATTCCCATCAAACCCGCCCTAAAGAGGAAGAGGGTTTAGTATTGAGTTCTGATTGGACACTGTGTATTTTAAATTCTGTTTTACATGCTGTATATGATGTCTAAAGAAGGGTTTTGTAACCTGAAAGCGCTTACCTTGTTATATTCTTTATTTATTTTATAAAATTTTATTAAATTTTGATTTTTATCATCAGTGTGGTGGTCCGGATGTTTTTGTTGCTTTAAATATCTTGAAAGGAGGGGTTTGTCATGTTATACCTGTAAAGGGGTTATTTTATTGCCTAAATCCCCTTCTTTTTAAAACTGCTGCCAAGCAAAACAATTGCTGAATTTATGTATACTGCAGACCGTCAGCTGACAGTGCCATTTGGATTCTGAAAAAACAATAAATTATTATCATAATCTCTTCCTAACAGAATTTTTTATGACATACATAAGCCATTGATTTTGAATGAATGTCCTGTACCTTGTTAATGTCCAAAGCATGTTAATCATTTATCTTCTAACACGGGATTATGAATGGGTCACCGATCGTAACGAGTAGATTTTGTGTTCAAGACATGGATGCCAAGAAATTTACCTCTCAAGGTTAATTTTTGAGCAAAGCTCGAGAGGTGAATCTTGGCACCCATCTCAATAACACATCATACTTTGTTACAACAGAGATCCAATCATAATTCTTCGTAGTACATGAAGCTTTATGTGCTCAATGTACTACAAATTAGTCAAAAGTAGTATTGAAAAAATAAAAATGATGTGCTATGCTGGCTTTGAAAGACAGTAAAGCAGCGGGGAACTGGTTGCTATCCTTATATATTCCCTGTGTAAGAGAAGCAGTTGTTGTCAAAATAGGGAGTTTACTTTAGCAGACAGCAGGCAGAAACAAGAACTGAAACAAAGCCATTTTTTTGTCCTGCTGTTATTTACTGGTCAGCGCTGTTTCCTTTTGTGCAAATCTAACCTTAACAGTGTGTAGGGCGTGTTTAACAATTGTTAAATTGTAAACAAATTGTTAAACACCCATCTAGTGTCATTAAGTTCAGGTCTCACAATATAGCAGAGCTAAACCAAGATGTAATTTTAACGTGTTTTGAACCTAATCATGGCGCTCTATGCACAACATAAATATTTTTTTGGCATGCTAAAACTTTTATGGAAGCATTATGCAAATAATAAGACTGTTTAGATAAAACTTTCTCATAGAAGAAGAAGCCTGTTATACATTTCTAGGTCTAGAGCCCAGACTGCTTTTTTTCTCACATTTTTTTCTGTCATCGCTCATTCCAGTTCTATGTCAAATAACTTACATACTTTTTAACATGAGTAGAGCTTATAAAAATGCTAATTCTATTAAGAATAAATAAAACAGACTTGCTAGGCTGAATTAGGAAATTAAGTCCAAAGTGATAGTTTTTATGTTTTTTTCTTCTGCTTTGTTCATTAGGGAAAATCATTCTCAGTATATTTTACACTGGGGAACATTGTTTTCCCCTGAATAACTTACTTTTATGGCACAAAGTTGGTATATGCAGGAGGGGTTGCAAAAACATTTATGATTTATGCTGGACTAGGAAAGTTTAAATACCTGTTTACTTCATCCAAAACCCACAAATGAACCATTTCAATAATTTGCTTTCAATATGCTTTTATAGTCAAATTATGACAGTACTGTTTTACTTTGCCAAAAAGGTCAGTATGTCTACGCAAGTCACAGTCTGCATCAAAATCATGATCAGAACTGATCTCTGAGCCATGGCTTCATTAAATGTTGGCTTCCTGGTACTATAACATATCACAGCTAATGCTCACACTCTGTCACAACAGGTTAGGTACAGAGGATGAAGGGCTGAAGTGTGACCCAAAGGTTAAAAAGGTCTTATTTACCAAAGTTACAGAAGTTTAAGAAACCTTTCCTTATAGGTGTGGGAAATGTAAGCCTGGAATACAGCACAAATCTGAAGGAAACTTCAATAAAAAGACAGCCTCTCCAGCTCAGTAGTTTTCCTAACACAGACAAAGTATAACACAGCAATTAACCTGATTTTGTTTCATATTCTTATAAAATTCCAGTTTAGTGTCAGGTGTTAAATGTTTATCCATCACATATATGCTGTTCTTATGTAAGGGATGCTGGTACACCTCCATAAGTACGGAGTTGCCTGTTTCTGCACTAAATCTAGAATGCCTTTATCCCAAGCTCACTGACACAAACTACTTCCTACTGATTTTCAGTGATGGCATTTAAACTTTTTTGAACTTTATAGATTCTTGTTAATGTCTTAAATGCCTTGTTAATGGCAAATGATAGTTTAATAAAGATGTTTCTTGTTTAAAAAAGGGATGCAGGAATTGAATAATTTATGTAATGTTGGTTAGGTTAAAATGATATATAGAAATATATGTGAAGCATATTGTTTGTTAATTTTAACTTGTTAATACAGTTTGATTACTTTTCTATAAATGTAAATGTGCCTATGTCACAAGTGATAATTCAATAAAGGTATTTAAAAAAAAGAGATGTTTGTGTTCTACCCTATACAAAACAAGGTTACAAGTGATCAAAACTTCAGAAAGGCCAGACATACTGCCAACATCAGGCAAAGTGCACACTGTGCCCTTAGATTCCTCATATTCTTCACTATGTAAGACTGTGTTTTGTATTTTATCAAAAACTGCGTACATGGTATGGCAAGCCTCTGCATCTTCTAGATGGAGCAGAATACTGCAAATTATCTTATTGTTTTTCTTTAGATAATGGGCTAAGCACAGCCTCAAATGTTTGTCTTACGTTCTCCATTACAGAAAAAGTATTTGTGTTCAGATACAGAACAATGATATTAGAACCAGAAAGATGTGTTCAGATACAGAACAATGATATTAGAACCAGAAAGATACTATCACTCACATACAAAATACAAAAGATGTAGCAAAACAAAGATTTGAATAAAAAAAAATCCACCTGGTACTGCAACATTTACAGATGCTAATAAATCGGAGAGACACTCCAATAAAATAATGTAACTAGATGTTCATTTAGCAGACATGCATACAACAAGCACTGTTGTTCTAGTAGTAATTTTAGCACTTGACTTCATCGTAACTGCAACTAAATGAAAATTGTTTTCATCTAGTTCAAACTTTATGTTATTGGATCCAACCACATCTGACTTCAGTGTTTTTTTAGAAGCTTGGATCCAGGGCTCTGACTCATCCCCTACCCATAAATTTCTATATTCCCCAGAGTATCTTGGATTGAATTTATCTGCTTATAAACATGAGACAGACCTACAACCAACAAATGTAGGCCTGCTTAATAAGTTGGACAGAAATGGGAAGTCCATCAGGAAGAGCAAATCAGGCTTTCCAAAGCCAAGGCCCCTGCTCAGGTCCAACCATTTGATGGAAGTGTTAAAAAACAATTTAAGCTGTGGGACAGAAGGAGGGATGTTGAACTGGATGAAAACAATTCAACACAGATCTATCATTATGGAAAGTATATAACTTTCATATCTGATGTTGCCTGTTTCCATCTGGATCAAACTTTGGGACAGATTCTCAAGCTACAAAACATCAGGGACGGATAATCCTGAGAATGGTGGAGCCACAGGATGTACAGGATCTAGACTGTACATCCAGCTTGTAGTGTGACACAAAGGTAGCAAAGTACAAAGTGGACCAAGTAGCTGCTGCACAATCTCATCAGTAGAAACCCCACCCACAAAGGCAGTAAAATCAGTTATTGTGCTGGTAGAATGAGCCTTTGGTTTACTATGCAAAGCCAATCCCAACTTTTCATACATGAGTATTCTGCATTCAGAGAGCCGTCTGGATAGAGTTACTTTTCATACGCCAAGACCAAATTTAGCTTTAGCCACAGCAATGAAAAGATGAACAGATATCCTTAGTGCTGTACAAACAAAACCTGAATTGTTCATGAACATCTAGCAAATGTAGAGTATAATGCTGAGATTAATGCAGGCATTACACACTAATCTTATACATGTTAATATTGTTATAAACTTATATCAAACACTATAAATAGTTTACAATGAAAATAAGTGACCTTGGTGCTGTTTTCTGATACCTTTACTAATTTAAACTAAGTGCTTTCTAAGTTAGATGCCACACTTGCACAGATCCCCAGGGCCTTAATGCTTTATTTTTAACATTTTTCATTGTATTTCTACCTTAGCAATTATAGCTATGGTTCACTTGTAGATTTTTACACAGTTTCATTAATATTATGATATGTTTTTTACACACAAACCTGATGATGTATTTATTTGGTATTAAAAGCGATCTTTGTTAAAAGTATTTCAGTTTTTAAGTTATTAATATTTATTCTGATAGCTGTCTAGTGGCAGATCTTTTTGTTAGTTAATTAGTCATTTTGTTAGTGAGTTGGTTTCTTAATTAATAAAGTTTGGATTAATAAGTTAGCCTGAGTAAGCTGTTCTTATATCATATATTTTAATTTGTCTCTAGCTTTTTAGATTCAGTTCTAATGTAGCACAGTCTCAGTTCACACTATAGTGTTAAGGGGGAAGGGGGACTTGGTTAAAGGAATGAGTTTAATGATTTTATTGCTCTTAACAGAACCACGCTCTGTAACTACTCAATGCTCCAAATAACCTGATTATATATAAATAATAAATGCCTTTAATGCTTTTCATTGTACTTAACTAGGATCGCTTGTTTGTCTGTTTCAATAAAGGATATTTCATTTTTAACTCAACTGTGGACCACCTACTATTTTCTGTTTTATTACTTTGTAGTACGAATTTTACAATTCAACTTTAATGAGTGAACTAGGTGCATAACATATTTCAAGGAGTGAACTTCACACCCTCCACACTGCAAAGTTTCTTCTTGGTTTGTTTTTGACCCAGTATAGGTTGCATACTGGGTTTTCTGAGACTTCAAGGGATACTACAGATTGTTCTTTTTGCAAATGTAGAGTAGACTCTCCAAAACTTTGGGAAGAAATGTGGCAAATTGACAGTCTGATTAAAGTCTGCTTCAGAAACCACCTTTGGATGGAAGTAAGGATTTGTTCTCAATAGCACTCTGTCATAATGAAAGACTAGATATGGGGCTGACAAGATAAGGCCTGCAATTCCAAAAATGAGGATATGACAGCCACTAAGAAGGTTTTCCAAGAAATATATTTTTAAAGAAAAAAAAAAAAAAAAAAATGTTTTTGTATTTGGGATATTAACTGCATCTACTGTTAAGATTGGATTCTATACTGACAATTTACTTAGAAGTGTTATAATTATCCTGTAATTCAGTCTGTTATATGCTTTTTTTTCTGGTATTGTTTATATGCTTGATTCATAGAAATTAGTTAAATTAGCTGTATTTACCTAGGAGCTTTTCTCCCCAGGCCTCTACTGAAAATGGACATGTATCCAGTTAGACTAGCCCGGTAAACAAATGTAAAATAAATAAATAAAATAAATCCACTGTAGAGGCAAGCTTGAATGGAGCTCTTGTAAAAGCCTGAAGCATTATATTATATCCCAAGGGGGAACCAGATCTCTTAATGGTGGTCTTAAAAGGAAGGTTCCCATCAAAAAGGCGTTTGAAATCTTAATTAATGCAATAAAAGTCTCATTTTGCCCTGTGTGAAAATTGAAAAGGCCACTAATTGAACCTTGATAGTTAAAAAGCTGGAACCTTTGTGAAAAAGCTCTGCCAAGAAATCCAAAATGGACAGAAAAGAGTCTGAAAAGGGATTTAGACCTCTGGAACGTACCCATATGATAATTTTTTTCCCATTTACTGAGAAATATTTCCTTGTATTTGATATCTGTGAAGAGACAAAATGTGAATTACTGGGTCAGAAAGCCTGGCATCTCTGGCCACAATTAAAATTGGAGAAATGGGTGACTAAGAAGATCTGGACAAGGATCCAACACCCATGGTGGATGTGCTAGATGAGGTCAGAGGAAGGGAAACCAAACTTGCTGGGGCCAAAATGGGGCAATGAGGATAACTCTGGCCTTGCACCTTTTGAAGAAATTTTGTTGTGAAAGCATTGGAGGAAAGCCTTAAAGGAGACCTGAAAGCCAAACATAAGCTTGAACGTCCCTCTATGTTTGACTTTGTGGAGGGATTAAAGCAAAATATCTGCTGCACTTGTTGTGAAGTACAGAGAAGGTCAGAAGGAATTGCATTGTGTCTTTGTGGACTTAGAGAAAGCATATGACAGGGTGCCTAGAGAGGAGTTGTGGTATTACATGAGGAAGTCTGGAGTGGCAGAGAAGTATGTAAGAGTGGTACAGGATATGTACAAGGGTAGTGTGAGAGTGGTGAGATCTGCAGTGGGAGTGACAGATGTGTTTAAGGTGGAGGTGGGATTACATCAAGGATCAGCTCTGAGCCCTTTCTTATTTGCACTGGTGATGGACAGGTTGACAGACGAGATCAGACAGGAGTCCCTGTGGACTATGATGTTTGCAGATGACATTGTGATATCTAGTGAGAGTAGGGAAAAGGTTGAGGAGACTCTGGAGAGGTGTAGATGTGCTCTAGAGAGGAGAGGAATGAAGGTCAGCTGGACTAAGACGGAATATATGTGTGTGAATGAAAGGGAGGATAGAGGAATGGTGAGGATGCAGGGAGTAGAGTTAGCAAAGGTGGATGAGTTTAAATACTTGGGATCAACAGTTCAGAGTAATGGCGAGTGTGGAAGAGAGGTGAACAAGAGAGTGCAGGCAGGGTGGGGTGGGTGGAGAAGAGTGTCAGGAGTGATTTGAATAGTCTCTGCACGTGACCAGTAGATCCTTGATTACTGTGGTAAGGCACCAATCATCCATATATGAGAACACCTGGAATCCCTGCAGTTTGAGATATGCTGCTACCACCATCATGCATTTAGTGAACATCCACAGGAGGCTGTGGTGAGACCAAAGGGCAGTGCCCCGAACTTAAAATAATTGGTTCCCAGATGGAAATGGAGAAATCTGCTAGATTACTTTTCTGCCTTGATATGACAGTAGATATCCTGGAAATCTACTGAGCGTGTTGAGTTACCCTTCCTCTGAGTAGGTAGAATGGACTGAACCATGACCATCTGGAATTTTTCTTTTTTATGAAATGATAGAGGTAGCTTAGGTCCAAGATCAGCCTTAGGTTCTCTGTTTTCTTCAGAACTAAAAAGAAACTGGATTAGATGCTGGATCCTGACTGGTCTGGGTGGACCTGCTGGATGATTAATTTTTCTAGTAGCTTTTTTACTAATGCTGCTGCAGATTCCATCTGACTGGCGGGTACATCAGGAATTGTTCTTTTCTGTGGGGAGGGGTGCAATAATATTACCTCTGGTGATTATCCTCTGCACCCAAACATCTTGTGTAATAGCCTGCCATGCTTGAGGGTACAGGGATAAGTACCCCTGAATGCCTCCAGAGTGTGGCAGTTGGGCAACTCATCAGGAGATCTGATAGGGTTTCTTAGTGAAAGGACTGCATAACACCTGATTCTACGGTCCCAAACCATAACTTACTGGTTTCTAGAAAATGATCTTTGCAGAATGGAAAAATGGACTCCAACTACAGACAAAACCTTGACTTTCTGCTCACTCTTGGTGAACATTTCTTTCACCTTTGGTCCAAAAAGAATGGAACCATCAAAAGTAGTGTTAATGAAGGATATCATGATTGCGTGAAATTGCACAGGCACATTCAGGCATGTTGGCAGATAGCAATGCCAGTGGGTGCTGCCCCAGTCACACCATCAGCTGCATTGTATATCAAATGCATGGATACGTTCAACATAGCCTGGAGGGTGGACAACTGGGACACTACTGATTTCTGGATGTCCACAGGTAGGTTATCCAAGTCCTTCAGAAAACATGTAATATGGACAAGATAATTTGGCACTTTAAGTACAAAAGTCACTGAAATGTATGTCCATTTTCAAAATCTCTCCAAGACCATAGACTATTAAGGGGATGTACAGTTGTGCTCTTTTCAGAGAACAACTTTTTTGTGGCTGCCTCAAAAACCATAGCATATGCTGGGAGTCACTTGCTCCAGTGTGTTCTAGTTCTTCAGTTTCTAAACTCTTATTTGGCTTGCATGGAATTAGCTCTGCCACAACAGGTTCCTTCAACTCCTTCTGAGAAACTTAGATCTGTAAGGTCAACTGCAGGTGGCACCACTCAAGAGGATGAACATCCAGCCTCAAAAGACTTCAGGAACACACTCTTCTCAGGAGACAGCACTTTAGAGGACCAACACCTTGCTGCTTCATTAATTCTAGAATTTCACAGAAAGTGATGTCCTCTAGTGGGAATCATGGGTACCTTTCTCCTCATCAAGTTGTGTTACTTCAGTGATTGACTTCAGTGATGTCAGTGATGAATCTAAATGTCTCCTCTTACATGTATGCTTCTTTAGCACCTGCCCTGTGTTGACTTATTGGGGAGGTTCAGAATCAGACTGGGAACTCATGTGGTGAGCACCTATGAGGCTGAAAGAGGCTTACTCTCCCTGTCGACCATGATGATCAGATTACGATCCACCAGAGGTCAGAATAGTGCCAAACATGACAGAGATACTTCTCTCAATCTAGAAGGTTTCACATGCTGAAAATATAATCAGAGCTGAGGAATCGCTCCTCCAATCCAAAAGAGAGATAGGAGTGGCATCCTCTTTTCTGACCTGCCCTGGCTCTGAGGTCAGCAAAGGCATTGAACTGTTGGTTACTAAGGCACAGATGAGAAGGGATGGATCTGAAAACTTCAGAGTTGAGCCCAAACCCTGAGCCTCATTTCCGAGGCATCATCTCTGAAATTCATCCCAATCCAACAATGTCAGACTCGAGAGAGTAAGGGAGATTGTCAGAGTAAAAGAGGAAAAGGCCGTCAGGTCTGACATTAGTACTCTGATGGGAAGGCTCAAATTCGTAGGCTTCAAGTATGAAGACTGGCATAATGTTTAAGGTGTTGAGCACACATAAGGTACAGGGTTTGATTTGACCTTTGAAGGGAAATTTTCTAGACTTAAAGTGGCCTTCAAGGGCAGCTAGCTTAATACTTACCTAAGAGTAATTCTATGAGGTTAAACTGAAATGGGAGATATCAGTGGAGATGGCAGATAAAGCTATAAACAGAGCCCCCAAAGGGGGTTATGCTGTTATGACCCCAGTTGAGTCTACATTCACAAGAATCCAGAATGAAGGAAAGGACCTCAAAGATGAAACTATAGAAGGTGGTTGAAAAAAAACTTATAGTTCAAACATCTTTCAGTCAGCTTGTAAAATGGATTGTAACTCTTAACTCGTATTACATTTCAATAAATAATAAACACATAAACAGATGATTTTCATATCTATTATATATAGCAATGAAGTATCCCAAATTAGCATTACTTCAAATAATAATGTTTTGGAACTTACAGAACCAATAAAACCTCTATGAGTAGTTACTCATAACAAGGCAAAATTTTCCAAAACTAATTAAAAATTTGATATTTTGTACAAAAGTGATCAGTCAACCTCCATAAATACAGTCATGCTCTGCCCAATTTCTCTTACTCCTAATGTTATTTCATGCTGCTCACATATATACTAATATTAAAAAAAAACCTCCCCAAAAATTGGAACATGTTTCAATAACACTGAAAAATGTATCACAAAACTTCACAGCAAGCTTCATCATTTTGCTCTTGCTCTTTGGCAAGACAAATGGCTAGAACTAAAACATACTCTGATATATAATCAACTAAAAATGTCACAGAATATACTGTACAAATCAGATAGGTTTTTGATAGGTGTCCTGCTGTCTCCAACTAATTGTGCAGATATACTGCAGTCAGTCAACTAAGATAACAATATCTAACCCAGTTACTTACCTCTAGGTCTAATAACTGGGGGATCCCACTACACATTTTACGTAGCAAAACTTTGGAACTCAATTGTTCTAAACTGAAAGCAAAAGCTATCATAATCTCTCTTCAACATAAACAAAAGTTATACCTTACCTCCTCTTTGAACTGCTGATGCAGCACCTGAACTCCTGATAACATTCAGTCTCTATTATTGTCCTGTTAGACTCACAAATACAACACCAGAGCTCTAGTGCAATGAGCTATGATTTAAATCATAACAGTCCCCTTTTAGCTCTATCCTACTCCTTTCCTGCCAAATTTAGGCCATTGTATCTTTTTTATGCTGTTACTATTTTTAAAACAAAGTAATTATGTAACATTTTAACTTTTATAAAGGCAAAATTACTCACATTCATTTTTTTCTTCTACCTATCTTCTTGTTCATTTAACTGCAATGAAGCATGGAGCTTTTCACCCTGGAGCTTCATTGAAGGGCTGCTATCAGCCCAGTGTGGCTACCCTGGTTAACAAATGAAAATGAAATACTTAGTAGTAATTAAAATTTTAAAAAAATGTAACAAAGAAACTTAGTAAATAGCAGTAATGTTGCTCATTTGAATTCAAATCCATCGCTGGTTCAATTACTAAAATATAAAATTCATATGTTAAGCATACCAGTCAAAACACACTATATAATGTGAATGTCAGGTTAAGAGGATAGCAGGGGTTTTGTGAATCGGATACTATGTCTGTTCCATTTAACCAGTGTTGGGGGGGTCTGCTTGTTCTTCCTGACTCTTTCAGCACCACTGAAGCTCCTTAATCCCTGTGATGATTCTACTTCCTCCAACCGCATTAATGCTACTTGTGATACCTTGATTCTATTAGTATTACCGAGGGTCTCATGAATTTACTAATGCTGCTGGATACTAACTGAGATAGATCTGTGGGAGGACCATGTCCTCCGACCACATTAATACCACTTGTGATACCTTGATTCTGTTAGTATTACTGAGGGTCTCATGAATTTACTAATGCTGCTGGTTAGTAACTGAGTTAGATCTGTGGGAGGACCATGTCCTCCAACCACATTAATGCCACTTGTGATACATTGATTCTATTAGTATTACTGAGGGTCTGATGAATTTACTAATGCTGCTGGTTAGTAACTGAGTTAGATCTGTGGGAGGACCATGTCCTCCAACCACATTAATGCCACTTGTGATACCGTGATTCTATTAGTATTACCGAGGGTCTCATGAATTTACTAATGCTGCTGGATACTAACTGAGTTAGATCTGTGGGAGGACCATGTCCTCCAACCACATTAATGCCACTTGTGATACCTCAATTCTGTTAGTATTACCAAGGGTCTCATGAATTTACTAATGCTGCTGGATATTAACTGAGTTAGATCTGTGGGAGGACCATGTCCTCCAACCACATTAATGCAACTTGTGATACCTTGATTCTATTAGTATTATCGAGGGTCTCATGAATTTACTAACACTGCTGGATACTAACTGAGTTAGATCTGCGGGAGGACCATGTCCTCCAACCACATTAATGCAACTTGTGATACCTTGATTCTGTTAGTATTACCGAGGGTCTCATGAATTTACTAATGCTGCTGGATACTAACTGAGTTAGATCTGTGGGAGGACCATGTCCTCCAACCACATTAATGCCACTTGTGATACCTTGATTCTATTAGTATTACCGAGGGTCTCATGAATTTACTAATGCTGCTGGATACTAACTGAGTTAGATCTGCAGGAGGACCATGTCCTCCAACCACATTAATGCCACTTGTGATACCTTGATTCTATTAGTATTACCGAGGGTCTCATGAATTTACTAATGCTGCTGGATACTAACTGAGTTAGATCTGCAGGAGGACCATGTCCTCCAACCACATTAATGCCACTTGTGATACCTTGATTCTATTAGTATTACCGAGGGTCTCATGAATTTACTAACACTGCTGGATACTAACTGAGTTAGATCTGCGGGAGGACCATGGCACTAATACTCTTGACAGGTATCAAAAACCTTGAAATCAGCACTTTCTATTTCTTAGAGTATACAATCCAGTTTTCATACCGTTTTGTTACCCCAAAGTAACACCCACCTAATCTGTTCTTATTCTAGCTACTTTGTACTGATAATCTATGGAAGTTTACAACTATACATTTCTGATATTAATGATAGCATTTTGCACACTCGCTGTTTCACACAGCCACTGCTCATACACTTCCCTGAGTAGTGTTCTTTAGCCATATATCTTAAGGTATAATTCAAGGCATTTCCAGGCTGAACAGGACAATTATATATAAGATGCATGCATCTTATCTAATAATTACTTCTGTCTTTTGTATTATCTTAACTACAAATGAGTTCAAGTTTTTGCTTGCTATGAAGTACTGAAGCTATACTGACTAGAAAAAAAATACACCATTTTTAACTTCCTGCATCATTATAAGCACAACCTTCACCTTACAGGATCATGAACCTAATGGTCACAACTGCCATAGACAACCATCCCAAAAAATCTTTGGAAGATCTAGCATTACTGTGCTAAAAATGCTTTACTTTCTACCAATTGTTCTTTTTTTTCTCATAGTCTTTTGTGAAAATCAATGTTCATTCAACCAAAGCACAGCATGATTTGTTCTGACAAATATAGGAAGGATGTGTAAAGTATCTTCCACTCTGTATTTATCAGGAAGACTACCTATTCCTTCAGTTAGTCTATGAGATGAGGTTTTGTACTTTGCTGGGTCTCTTATTTCTTAAAATACAGTGCCATACAATTTCTAGGAACAGGCAATATAACTACCCCAGTGAAAGCTTGTGCATCCTTTCATACAAGTGGTAAATACTGAGAGTCACATTTTTGCAAATATAACAGATGGCCATAAAGCAAGCAAAATTACTTGTTGTTACTTTACTGGTATTATAGTTTGACCAAGTTGAAAAGTTCATAGGTAAATACTAGGCAATCAGCCTGAAGACCATTTCAAGCATAGCCAAAAAACCCTATTCAAAAGTCCCCTCAAGCCTCAAGGAGGGCAAGACAAGCTACACCAAGAGAGAATTTGAGGCTGCCCTTCCAGTTATCTAGGTTTACCTTGAAGGTGACAAGGGTGCTACTCTGCTTTACAAGTATTGGAAGTTTTGTTCCAATGGTGAGGGATATGTTGCAAAATGAATCTATCACATCAACATGTCTTATTTATCTGTTGATGAAGGTTTTGTTTCTTTAACTGAATATTTGAAGTACGATTAGTTTTGTAAGGAGCAGGAGGTCAAATAGGATTGGATCTTTCATGACCCAAAAGGCTAGACACAGATCTCAATGAAGAATTTGTAAGAGATTGACTACAGAGAAAAGACTGCCAGTCTCTCCTGAAAACAAAGATTTTTGAGGCCACTGCTGTTTTAGTTATGAATATCTGAGGTCTCTTAAGTTGTGTGATATGTTTAGTCAAATGCATGCTAAGAAGAAGGAAGGCATCATTTCCCTTTCAACTACCTGACTGTAACAACACAAAGAGAAGGAGTACAAGACAGATAAAAAGATTTACATTTACTTTAATTGCCTTGTTTACTTTGCTGTTTTGTACTTAATTTATTTGCTATTTATTATGTACTGTAGTTTAATTGGGTTGAACCCATTGATCATAAGGATCAATTACTGGGGAGACAAGCATCACACCACAACTCAAGGAGTACTTTATTTTGTGATTTTTATTATTTTTAACATTTTGTTTTATACAGAAGTAAAGCAAGATTATACAGCTAACGTCCTCCTCTTGTTTGCCCTCTGTCTTCTGCCTTAGCTGGCATATCCAGAATCCTGTTTTGATTTCTGATTGACAGTGCAGTTTTATTTGAATTTATATTTTATTTCTTACAGCTGTTTTCACTGTTTGTAGGAAGGAAGGGATATGTTGTAGACAAGAAGATTTGCTTTGATTTTTATTTTGTTGATTTACCTTTAATTTTCACCCTTTGTTGTTAGAAAGGGATAGATTTTAGACAGGCAAACTCCAGCAATCCTAAGGAACCTACTCATCTATAAATTCAGACAAACTGCAGAGAGGACAATCCAGAGCTTATCTAAACAATCCTGTAATGGTTTGTGATTGACTCTGCAGTAGTTTAGTAAGAGAAGTTTTTATTTTAATTCATATTTTATTTTTTGCACATCGTTTTTCATTGTTTGTAGGAAGGAATGGATAGCTTGTAGACAAGGAGATTTACTTTGATTTATATTTTGTTGTTTTACCTTTAATTTTCAGTCTTTGTTGTTAGAAAGAGATAGGTTTTAGTCAGACAAAGTGTAGCCAATCCAGGGGGCCTAATCAGCTATAAATGTACACAGACTGCAGAGAGGACAGTCCAGAGCTTATCTGAATAATCCTGTCTTGGGTTGTGATTTATTGATCTTTACTGTTAAAAAGAGATGCAACTGCAAGTGACAGTGAGCAGAAGCTACTGTACCATGTAAAGAAATTCCCGTTCTTGTGACTTTCACAGCTTAAACAGTCAGACCAACAACTTTACTGTACTGCATTTAGCTGCATATTGATTGTGTGACTTTTCTCTTTTAAAGTTGATTTAAGTTCTCTTTCATTTCTGCAGTAACTGATTTTAATTATTTTCTTTTAGAATTATTTATTGATTCGCAGCTGAATATGGATTCTTTAAATAAGTATGTCATTAATGATTTGTACAAATGTCTTTTACAGTTTAATAAATGCTGTGAATATTTAAAAGTAACACATGATAACATTGGAGATCTAAGTTCCTCATACCAAAATTTGGATGATTTGCTTACCATTATTAGTAGTAAATCTAAACTTACTGATGACGATTGTACATGTGCAGTTGGCATAGCTTGGAGAACTGTTGTTACATATATTAGTGACTGGACTGGTGAGATAAATAATGTTAGGCAAAGAGGAAATTGAACACATTTAGTAAAGGATATGTTTAATGTTCTGAAAAGATCACTCATCCCCACATAAAACAAAATAATGTCACCGACAGTTTTGGAATTTTTGATACAAGTCTTCAGCAATCTGACGATACAGAGCATATAGAAGAAAATAAAAAAAGAAAGAAAAGAAGACGTTCACAACAAGTAACAAAGAAGAAAAATAAACTGATAAATGTCTGCAAAGCAAAGAGAGTACATTCTAAAAAGGACACTGTTTTGTTATATAACACGCAGATTACAGTGAATAATAACATTTTTCTTTTAGAAAACTTTCACTCTACAGAAAAAGGCATTATTTTTCCAAATGAGAATGTAGAAGAAAAAAAAAGAGGCAAGGGGCAGGTGAAAAGGAAGAAATCAAAACTTAACATGGATGGATTGAAGAACATTACTGTAAGAAAAAAAGAGAAGACAGACAGAAACCTTGTAAGAAAATAAGCAAGAGTAAACTGGAAAGCGTACATGTGAAGATTTAAGTTATGAAAAACTAAAATATCTGAACTTGTACAGTGTCTCTTATAGATATCTAAGATCTTATTCAGATATATAGGGCATTTAGAGATGAATATCTCTGTGATTGTTTGGGGTTATCAAAAAGTACTAGAGAATCATCAGACAACATATCTAGATGATTCTATAGGAATGAGAAGTGTACTAATTGGTTCTCTGAGAGAACAGCTGATGTATGAAACAGACTACCAAATTACATTAAAGCAAGTACTAGTTTAGATATTTTTAAGAATAGCCTAGACACTGATTATGGGAGCATTTTCGTATATTGGCAGGCTAGAAGGGCATTAATGCCCATGCTTGAAATGTCTGTATGCATGTATGTATATTAAAATGCCCATCCTGGATTATGTTATGGCAAATTAAGTTATAAATGGTTCACAATAACCCATTTAATATCAGTATGCAAAGTTCAAAACATTAATAAAGCATTGTAGGACTCCTAAAAAAATAAAATGTGGCTCAACATGTGCCAAAGTAAAAGTCCTGAAATTCAAAATGGCAGGAAAATTAAAGAATAAAAGTAAGTGGAAGTGCTGGAGGAATATGTGAGAGAAAAGTGAAATATGCCATCAAAGAGGCAAGAAAGATGAAACTTAATAAAGAAAAATGATAGATAAGGTAATAGATCACTGGACGTTTAGATAGTTAGACAGACAGACAGATACTTCCTCTGAGTTTCTCCAGTTTTCAGCTAGCTGTAGGTTCAGATGAATGAACTAATGGATAAACCTTTAACTCACTGAAACCCATCAAAAGCCATATTTTGCATGGGCAAACTCTCTCTGTATCCCTGTGTGGGGAATTCACCCTAACTTAAATATGTTAACCCCATGAAGCCCATCTAAGAGTAGTAACCATCAAGACAGTCATTAGATAGAAGGCACAGTTCCCATAAATGGATGACATGATGACTGTTTACCAGGCTAATACATATGATTGCTCCTATTCAAATATCAGAATTATTACCAGCATCCTGGATGAACAATAGAGTTTTTAAAGACAAGTTTACACAGAAAGTAATCTCTAGTGCATGTAGGTAAGATTTCCAAACTCCCAACTGCAGAATCTATAACATGTATATCAGCTAATAACACAATTCACATCCAGACAAGAGTTTTTTTTTCATAATCCCAAAACAGCAAGTTTCTCCTGATCATGGCAAAATGAATGACGTACCAAAAACAGGGCTCCCACTGAACAATCTTTTTATTGTGAAATGGTAAAAATACAATAGTTAGTAAGAAATTTCATCTTTCTACATTTATTTATTTTATTTATTATTTACTGACATTTGATTACCAGGAAAGTCCAACTGGATAGAAGCCCATTTTCAGTGGAGGCCAAGGGAGAAAAGTTTCAAATTATTACAAAACATTTTAAGAACAAT
This sequence comes from Protopterus annectens, assembly GCF_019279795.1. Lineage (NCBI taxonomy): Eukaryota > Metazoa > Chordata > Ceratodontiformes > Protopteridae > Protopterus > Protopterus annectens. The sequence goes on from NC_056736.1 coordinate 329,459,841, forward strand.
AATTTTACAATCTTCAAATATAAAACAAAAACATATGCAGTTTAAATCATTATACTAAATTAGACATAATATAAACACATTGGTTAAGAATCAATACAAGGTAAATGACAATCATTTAATATTTAGAGAAATTTTAGACAGTTTGTTGAGAAATTAAAGGTAAGTTAGTATAATAAAAATAGGAATTGTAATATGAAGTGAGGGAAAGACAGGTTTATGATATATTTAGAGAGTAAATCAGGGGATAGAATTAGATAGTAGTAAGAAAGTCAGCTTAAATGATATTCCAAAGCATGTGATAAAACATGTGATCCAAAAATACATTGAATAAATAACACTCCAAAGTTCTTAAGATTTTTCTAAATTGTTTGATGTAACAGCTACAAAATAATGAAACAAGCAAACAATCAAACAAAGATAGAAAAAAGTGTTAATGGTCTACTCTTTAACAACACACATTTCAAATATTTTTGTGACACTCAAGGCGAATTTCACAAAAGACAGTTTTATTATGACCCCAGAAGAACGGCTCATGAATAAGACACTGAAGACAACAATAAATGCTGATGTGAAAGTCATGTCACTGAGACAAAAGTGATAGGATTTACACACTTCCAGCACCATCAGCCAGTCGAATATTTAAATTTGATTTTAAAAGTAAGAGTATGTGTTGTACTGAGCCAAGATAAAAGTCAGATAAAGATGTTTGAAAGAATGACTTGGAAGAAAAGTGACAATCAAAACAGGCCAGCAACTGTATCTTCCAGAAAGGGCAGCCATTTTGTGATGAAATGAAAAGTAGAGAAAACATTCTTCATTGTATAATCCTGAGTCATATATTTTGAATGACATTAACAAGCCTGTGGTAAATATAATTAACAAAAAAAAAACATACTAAAATATACATTTTTGTTTTCAAAGCTTTATGGAGATGACTTTAATAAATTTAGATGCTTTTCATGAAGAACAGTACATAGCAAATTACCGAGTAACTTTGTCAGTAACAGATTTTTGCTCTCAATGTCACATATTTAAACAATGAACAAGAAAATAGAATGTCTATAATAACTGCATACGTCTCAGCCTGTTAGTGCAGGAAATCTGGACAAAGCTAAAAATAGTGGGTGGACAAAGGCTCAAAAATAGAGACACATTTTAAATATCGCTCTTGTAAACTTAGAAAGTTGCTACAATAAAAGGTGCGTTAGCATGCATTTTCTGAAAGATAGGAAGTCTGATGCTCAAATGTCTGTAATTATTTATTTATGAGATCAGTCCTCAATGATTTGACAGAAAAACACACATTTTATGAGGAGCAGACCAAACATATGAGTCAAAAATGTGGCCATTTGAGAGGTATGACCAACTGCTTATTGTAGGAAATGCACTACAAATTTTGAAACTGTTCAGAATAAAATTCTAAAATGTGTTTGCAAATCTAAAGTCTGCAAGCTTAAATAATTAAAACAATGTAATCCTGTTGATATTGGCACTAAACCCCTGAAATAATGTGTTGGTGGTTCATAGATGAGTCTCACACTAGGCAACATCTTTAATCATTGCCAACCTCATAAAGTGTACGCAAAAGCAAGGTTTTTAATGTTATAGCTCTAGGATGTCAAGAGTCTCTGCTGACTTCAGCTGTAGTGATGTTAATCCTCAGTTAAGAAGACATGAGCAGTTAGTTAGTTAGTGCAGAGATCCAAAAAGCAAAATTAACACCTAATGCCATTGAATTAAATATAAACATAAATGTTGTTAAACTTCTCGCTAGTAGTTAATTACAGAGAGTTCAGAGACTAGTGTTTAAAAACATTTTGAAAGTCCTAAGTTTGTTTTATCTTCAGAGCTTGGCATTTATTTTAGGTATGACTTGTTTCACAGCTCTGCAATCTACTTAGTTAAATAACAGCGCACTTTAAAATGAGGTGCAGTATCGTCTGTATTAGTCAGCAGAAATGACACCCCTTCTGTGTATTCTTTTATTTTCCTGTTGCACTGTGTTTAGCACAGTAATTTACATTGTAAACTACAGCAAATTTACAGCAAATACATCACTAAACAAGAAGAAGGAGAAAGACATGCTTCCTTTGCACTAATGGGGGCAACCGTATGGTAAGGACAGAATCAAATGACAAGTTGAAATGACTGCAGCATAATTTGGTTCCAAAGATTTCTTGCAGAGAATTGACATTTCCTTAGATGTAGCCTGACATATTGTGGCATGTTGTACTATTGGACACTGACCAATGTGTCATAGGTTCTTGAGAGACATCCTCATAGAGAAGTATAGCAGAATTGCTACAAAGTAAAACAGAAAGATCATATCTCATATCGTCTCCCTCATAGAGAAAATGCTTTCCTGTCCCATGTCCAGCATTTCTACCACAAAAACATTCTTTTAGAAGGATGATAGATCTAGATTATGTTGGCTACCTATGAAATTAACATCAAGGAAACAAGAAAAAAAATCACCAGAATAAAGGCATTAAAAAACTATGCTGGATGTGGCAGTCTGTTGGTTGTTTGCATATGCGGATGGCCTAGTTTCTCAGCAAAGCAACTTCTTGGCTTATGCATGTGAAAATTACTGTTCAGCATTAGTTGACTCATAGGGACTCCCTTAGAAATGTAAACACTCTTGGCTCATCTGAAAATTAAACCTGAGAAATCTACTATGTAGCCTGTGAAGGGGAAAATTTATTTATTTTATTTATTTTCTCTTTGTTGACTGAGCTATATTTAGACCTTTTTTCAATAAGGTCATAGGGAAAATGGCACATAGTAAAATACATATAAAAGTAAAGCAGAAACACAAAATTAAAATAAAGTAAAATTATATTTATATACATACAAGAGTTGTAAGTGTACAATGGCACATTAGCGAATAAAATGTAGTGAGATTTAAGTATTATTGCAGACATCAGTTAATAATGCCAGATGTGTGTGAACAGATGCATAAAAAAAAACAGACCACATGAAATAAAAAAAAATGCAGAGTGTTCTTCATTATAGACCATTCAGTGTATTCAGATTCTAGGCAAATAAAGGAGATTGTTGCAGAGTGATATTTTATATTTGGAAAGGAAAGGTAATGGCAGATGGAACAGTTGAAAAGTTAGAACTTTTTTATAGAGGAAACATTCAACTGGCAAGAGTATCAATACACAGATGTACAGAAGTGTGTTAGAGGGGTTTAAAATGAGTTTACATTATGAGTGTGTACTGTTGGCATTAAATTATATATTGCTTTAACTTTGAGATATATTTAACAATATTTATTTTGTTTCTAATATGTAATGGGATGTTATTCCATCTGAGGTCTTTGGAGTTCAAGTAGAGTGAATCCCTATATCTACTGTGTGATTTGTTGCTGAAATTTTGATTTTGGGTGAGTAAGCCTAAGGGTCTTTGTGGGGTACATCTCTATACAGCACTTACTAGAGCTACGTACCTGAAAAGTTTGTAGACAATGGCACAGAGATGCCTTAATGGATTCAGCATTATTGGGTTTTTCAGTTTTAGCCAATCAATTTTTTGTAGTGCTTGGCAGTGGAGGGGTTTTGGAGATAAGTTTAAATTGAGAAAGCATAAAGGATTGATGGTAGAAGTAATAACTGGGTGAAGATTGATAGGGTTCGATGTGACATATAGTATTTGGATTTATAAAGTAGGCCCATTTTCTGATTAGTTTTGCTGATGGCCTACTCTTGAGTTGTCAGACTTGAGACTGTACTCTGTAATTATACCCAGTAATTTAGCACACTCTATTGCTTCAGTAAGCATATTGCTGAGGTTTCTGATGCAGAAGTGTTGCTTTCATTGTATTTAAGAGTTATTACCTTGTTCTTTTAAGAAGATTGACTAGCCACTGTTGAAATGTATTGAATGTTTGCTGTACAACATTAAGAAGATCATGAAGTAGGGTTCTGTTACATATTAATATACTCTCATCTATGTATTGCACGAATGTAGCCAAGGGTCCAGATTTGCACATACTATTGATAAATATATTAAAAACTAGCAGATGCATCGTAAATGCTTTTGTTAGTAATATAGTAACAGGGAAATGAAAAGATTATTCTTTTGTCATCTGATTGTCTTCTTTGAATGAGATAACATGTGAACCATGGATTAGACTCTCTATTTAAACCTAAATTACCAAGTCTTTGAAGACGTAAGTTATCTTATATGCTATCAAAGGTTTTGGAGACATCAAGGAAATTTGCATAGCAAAATGTTCTAGGTATAGGTCTTTATTTATGTGGTCTATAAAAGAGTAAGTAAGGTTGTTTGGGTTCTATGAATTGGTCTGAGACCATGTTGAGTATGGCTTATCTTTGGTCAAGAAGTTCTTTAATAAGGTTATGAAATCACTGTGAATAGGTTGCACAATATAATAACAACACAGGAATGACATCAATAATCTTTTTGATGTGGTCATTGATTGTCATAAGTTTCAGAACATGCCCAGTCTGAGTGTTTTGCATTAACAGCAACATTACCTTCTCTGCCTGACAGAAATTCAGAATGAATTTCCCTTTCTCTATATCAGGAAGCTCAAGGGAAAATAACCAAAGAACCAAGAAGAACTGAGCAGTTGTCTTTCTTTAAAAATATTAGTTTTGAAAGGCTTCAGAAGGCAGTAAGGGATATCATCAGAATTAATGACAGACCCATGGCAGTCAGTCTCCAGTGTAATGATAGAGTAGTATTCATAATCTCAGCCTATGGCCCAAACCAGGGTTGTGATAGTGAGGAAAATAATGCATTCAGACAGCAGTTGCAAGACCTACTAGATAAATCAGGACAACATGAATTGGTGTTGATAATGGGTGACTTGAATGCACATATCAGGGCAGACAGAACAGGATATGAGAACTGCCTGGGTCCACATGGGTGGGGCAACAGCAATAAAGAAGGAGAAGCCATTCTAGACTTCTGATAGCAGCCAACACATGGTTCAGAAAGAGAGACAGTCACAAGATCACATACAAGAGTAGTCAACATGCAACTCAGGTAGACTTCCTCCTAGTAAGGAAAAGGCACTGGGGTAGAATCCATGACTGCAAAGTCATCCCCAGTGAAACAGTCAGCCCACAGCATAAAGCCCTAGTTGCCAAAATCCACTGCAAGCAGTGGTCAGAGAACGATGTAAGGTCAACAGATACCAGGCTGAAGACCTGCAAGTTGACTAGAGAGAAAGTACAACAGTTCAAGGAATTACTAAGGGTTCTAGCACCCCAAGAAGAGGAGGAAGTAGGTTGAGTTGAAGATGAATGTCAGCGCCTAAAAACGGCATGTGTTAGGACTACAAAAATGATATGTGGCCAAGCCAGGTATGGAAATAAGGTACATAAGGAACGCTGGTGGTGGAATGCAGAAGTCCAGAAAGTCAACGAAAGAAAGAAAGAGTACAGGAAGAAGTGGGAGATAGAAAAGGCTGTCCAGGCTAGGAAGGACTACTGGTTGGCTAACAAAGATACTAAGAAATAAGTTGGAATAGGGCATTGGAGTCGCTGTACCAACTTCTGGAAAGTGACCCAGTAAGGGGCGCAAAGAAACTATATTAGGTTGCAAGGCAAAGACAGAAAGATAAAGAAGATAGTCAGACACCCTTCATAAGGGATGCCAGCAACAACCTGATCACCAGTCCAGAGGATATCACAATCAGATGAAAGGATTATTTCCAGCAGCTTTTGAATGAAGAAAACCCCACAAAAGCTGAACTGCTCCAGAAACAGTCTACAATGAGAGAAGAAGAGGAGCTCACCCTAGAAGAAGAAATAAGAACAGCACTAAGGAAGATGAAGTCAGGGAAAGCAGCAGGCTTAGATGAGGTCACAGCAGATATGATAAAGATGTTGTGTGAGATGGGGAGAAATGGCTCCTGAGGATACTAATTGCAGTGTGGAGAGAAAGGCGTATCCCAGATGACTGGAGAATAAGCATACTCATGCCAGTGTACAAGAACAAAGGGGACATCCACAACTGTGGGCAGTACAGAGGCATCAAACTCCTACCACATTGCATGAAAGTTCTGAAGAGGGGGATTGATAAATTGGTATGTAGAGTAGTAGAATGTAAGATGGGAGATGAACAGTTTGGATTCAGATCAGAATGCAGCAGAATTGACCCAATGTGTGCATTGAGACAGATACTTGAGAAGAAGCTAGAGATGAGGAGAGAATCCAACTGGGCATTCCTAGACTTGGAGAAAGCATATGACAAGTTCCCAAGAAAGCTGATCTGGGCAGTACTCCAGTGGTTTGAAGTCCCAGAAACATTGGTAGAGTTAGTGCAGGCTATGTACAAGGACCCAATGACTCAAGTACGAACAGTGTTTGGCCTCAAAGCGGGGTTTCCAGTGGGAGTGGTTGTACAACAGGGTTCAGATCTGAGCCCACTGCTGTTCATACTGGTGATGGACTACATTAGCAAACAGGTTGGAGGGGACGGATCACCAAAGCTGCTTTATGCAGATGATGTGGCAATACAGGCAGACTTTGAGCTAGAACTTCAGCAAAGGATAGGAGAAGGGAATGCAAATCTGAAGGCACATGGGATAAAACCAAGCACAGATAAGATGGTGGTAATGGCAGCAAATTGGAGTAATCAGAAGAAGCTGAGAATAGAGATAGAAAGGAAGATAGTCGAACAGCTTCAAGTATCTGGGAGGTGTAGTTGAAGAGAAGGGTAGTCTGAATGAAAAGGTCAAAGCTAGAATCAGAGGGGCTGCAGCCAACTGGCATAGAGTCTCAGGTGTAGTCTATGACAGAAGAATGCCAAAGAAGTTGAAAAGTAAGGTGTACACGACAGTGGTGCGATCAGTATTACTGTATGGTACAGAAACCTGGGCAGTAAAGGCAGAGCAGTTGAAGAAGCTAGACATGATGGAAATGAAGTGCCTGTGAAAAGTGGTAGGATGCACACTGTGGGACAGACAAAGAAATGAAGACATAAGAGCAGACGCCAAAGTAGCTCCAATTGCAGAAAAGATCAAAGAGAACAGATTAAGTGGTTTGGGCACATGTAGAAAAGTGGAAGACAAACTGGTAAGGAAGATTTGGGACAGACAGGAAGAAGGTAAAAGGAAGTGAGGATGTCCAGCAAAGAGGTGGATGGATTGTGTGAAAGAAGATCTGCGACAGTCAGGCATGAGTGCTGAAAAAGGTAGGAGTGTGACACTGAATTGAGAGAGTTGGAGACAGTTAACACGATACCCTGAGCCCATGTAGAAAAAATGTGGAAAAGGGGGGGAGGCTGATGATGAGATTTTTGAAAGGCTGTGAAAAACACAGTATGATTCATTCTTAAAATATATTCAGCTAATTTAATATTGAAGAAGAACACAGAACAAACTGTTTCATATTCTTTAGCAACATATTTCTGTGACTTGGCAATGCTTTTGTTTAAAAGTAACATTTGAAGCAATCAGCACCTGTGGCATAGAGGAATAAAGCACCAACTACAGCCCTAGCATCCCAAGTTTGTTTAGTGGTTCATGCACTCCAGTGGCAGTGAGGATGGGTAGGCCCAACCTTGGGGAAGGGAAGCTTAAAGCCAGATGCACATACTACCACTATCCCTTGGAGAAGGTGTGGAGATGCAGAAGGGCAGCCTGGGGCTGGGTATTATGCCCACCAGCCTTCAGACCAAGTATGTATAAGTGCACTTGCAAAGGGAAGAAAGCATGGGCCACCATGGTGATGACTTTCATGTATTTCCCTCCCCTCACAGAAGATGGGGTTAGGTCATGAAAAATGTTCTCCTTGTTGGGATCCCAGCAAGAGCAAAAAGGTACCAGCATGGCTGCCTGAGTGATAGCCCTATTTTAACAGTTTTTCCTCAGTTCTTGGTAAATTTCTCAGGATAGTTGGAAGAATGAATGGGCACTGCCCAGTTGTTGAGAGGCTTTATGGTCATTAGGCATGGATGCAAAACAATATCATGAATAAATAACATTTGAAAGAATAGGAATAATCTGCCCAGGATAAGAATGCAAGACTGTCGATGGCTTTAAAAAGCATAGTTTATCAAATGTCATACACAAGGCAGTAGGCTCTGCAATGTTTACTTTTGACACAATTGAGGAATCAACTTCTTTTCAACTACTTTTTAGTTCTACTTCAGACATGATGAGAAAATAATCAAGGTAGTTAAAAACTATTTTCTGTAGTGCACAGCAGAGAAATTGAACCAAAAGAAACTGTAACATAATATGCAATGGACTGATGTTGTTTATACTACCTTTGCACATCCTAACACCTCATAATAAAAAAAGAAATTACAAAATTACAACATAAAAAGACCAAACAGTTGAGACATCTCTTCCATAAAATGCAGCATCATCCCTTTATTACATGGTCTGTACCAGACGCAAAACTAGTTTAAATATTTAAGTAACTGTTTTACATTACTTATAGGTTCATAGGTTCATAAGTTCATACTAGGCTATCTGCCCTGGGGCAATAATAAGCCCAGCCCGATTTTGTTTGGCTTACGCCACCCCTTGATTTGAGTATACTGTGCCCTTTATAAGGTTTAGTTTGCTGTGCCTCTGTCTAATAGTGACATGGAAGTAATCCCCGGGACAAACCTACGATCCCCCATCCACTCATCAAGATTCTTCTTGAAGAGATTCAGTGAGGTGCTCTGCCTAACATGGATTGGAATTCTATTCCAGAGTGAAGGGAGCCTCTGGGTTATGAATCTGTCCCTCCAGCAAGTTTTATTTATTTCAGTGCTGAGGTTCAAGTCCCTCGAGCGTATGGCTCTAAGGGATTTAGATTTACTGAGGTGGAGCATGTCCATTAATTCTGGATTGGACATAGCTTTATATGTCAGGTATAGATCGCCTCGAAGTAGTCGGTATGCAACTGAGTAGAGCTGGAGTTTTTGTAACCGAGCAGCATATGGCATCTGTTTGAGTCCCTTGATCCTCTTGGTGAGGTACTTTTGGGGTCTTTCTAATTGCTGCAGGTGTCGGGTAAGGTACATCCCAAAAGGGGCATTGTATTCTATGATGGGCCTGATGAGGGATGAATAAAGGGGCACGATTACCTCTCCTGATCTAGAGGTGAATCCTTTCATGATGAGGTGGGCTATGTAAAAGGTCTTTCTAACCACTTTAGCAATGTGGTTGTCAAAGGAGAGATTGCTATCAACTTGGGTCCCCAGATCCCTAATTTCTTTCTCTGTATTTAATGGGTTACCGCCTATGTGGTAATTTGTGGGCATATTGTTTTTGCCAAAGGGTATGACTATACACTTTTTGGCATTTAGCTTTAGACCGTGGCTCTGGCACCAGTTATCCATTTCTGTGAGACCTTTTTGAAGGATGTTTGTGTCAGCTGGAGAGTTGATTATGGCACCTAGTTTGCAGTCGTCTGCGAACTTGGTGAGCCATAGTCCTCCCACGTTGGCCTGTACCTCGGAAAAGTACATACCGAACAAGAGCGGTCCCAGGACAGAACCTTGTGGGATGCCACTTGTGACCGTTTTCAAGTCTGACATGGCTCCAGCAACTCCCACTGTGGGTTCTGTCTTTCAGCCAGTTTGCAACCCATCTTGTGACATAGGGGTTTATATTTAAGCTGGATAGCTTATCTATGATGCCCGAGTGGGGTATTGCATCAAATGCCTTTGTTAGGTCCAGATAGGCTGTGTGGACTACCTTCCCTTCATCTATGGCTTTGGTGACTGTTTCGAAGAAGTCAACCAGGTTCAAAAGGCAGGATCTGCCCTTGACGAAGCCGAACTGGGTAGGATCTAGTGTCTGTAGGTCCCCAATGTTTTTGTTTATAAGCTCCATGATGATCCTCTCCATAGCCTTGCAGACTAAGCTAGTCAGGCCTATGGGGGATAGTTTCCAGGGTCCGTAGAGGCTCCACCTTTGTGGAGTGGGACCACTGTTGCTGTACGCCATTCTGTGGGCACATATCCTGTAGTGAGGCTGAGATTGTACAGCTGTTTTATTTGAGGGATTAGTTCTTGGAGTTCATGTAGGACGCAACCCGGGATGCCATCTGGTCCCATGGAAGCAGTGTTTTTTGCTTTGGAGATGGCAGCCTTCACCTGAGCATCAGAGATGTTTGGGAGGCAGCCCTCTGCCGGGATAGATACTTGCTCTTTTTTAGGGGTGGAGAAGTTTGCACTGAACCTGTCTGCCAGGATATTGGCGATGTCTGTGGGTTCAGTGTATTATTTGTTGTTTAGAATCAACTCAGAACAAGTCTGGGAGTTGCATCCCAGATTCCTAACATAACTGAAAAAAGCCTTATGATTGTCTTTAGTGTCCTGAGCAATTTTTCTCTCGAAGCTGGCCTTGGAGGATTTTATGAGGGATCGTAATTTTTTGCTAGTACTGATCAGAGATGCCTTCCCTATTAGGGATTTTGCTCTATCATGTAGTATCTTCCTCCTTCTGTTGTACAGTTTATTTATGGCTGGGGTCCACCAGACCACCTGCCTTTGGATGTTTGGGTTTTGGTTTTGTTTGGGATAGCATGATCCATGCATTCCTGGAGATGTCCGTAGAATGCGTTTATATAGGATTCTGCAGTTTGGCCCGTAGTTTCCACTGGCCCTGGGGCCTTGAAGGATTCCACTTTGGTTTTGAGAAGTGAGAAGTTAGCTTTTGAGAAGTTTTTCACTGTGGTTTTCTGGGCTGGGGGGTGGGGTCGGGATGTGGACATCCAGTGAAATTAATTTATGGTCTGATCTTACCAATGAGGGATATACTTCAGGTGTGGAGCATAGAGTCCCCATGTTGGTAATGATCAGGTCTAGTATGTTATCCCCTCTTGTGGGAGTGGTGACTAGTTGTTCCATAGCATTTGAGTTTATAATTTCCAGGAACCTTTGGGCTAAGGTGCTGGGGCTTGAGTAGTACTCCCAGTCTATGTTTGGGTAGTTGAAGTCACCCAGTATAATGGTGTTTGGAGAGATCTTTATGTTCTCCAATGTTTTCAGGAAAGCCGAGTGGGATTCCTGACTTTGAGAGAGTGGTCTGTAGGATGCTATAAACTGAAAAGCAGTCTTGCCCACTGTTAGTTGCACATGGATGGTCTCCGATACTTCGTGCAATGCCACTAACCTGGAGGTGTGGATATCCTTGATAAATATGGAAACTCCCCCTCCTTTTGTGGTTCGGTCCAGGTTTTGGGGCCGAAAAGCATGATATGAGGTATAACCTGTGCTGGAGCATTGAACCAGGTTTCTGTCACTGCACAGATATCGATGTTCTCCATACTGAGGAGAGCTTCGACTGTGTGCATCTTGAGGTTAAGACTTCTGGCATTTAGCAGCATTACTCTTAGCTTCTTGTTTCTTGTGCTGTCTATGGAGGTGGGTTTGACTTTAGAGCCTTGCCTAAAAAAGGCACTATGGGGGTGGCAAGAGCCTTTGCCAATATCCGAAAGCCCAGTGGTGACAGGTGCAAGCCGTCCCTAGTGAAGCAACGTGGCTTGTCGAGCATGTCATCCCAGGCTGGCAGACACTGGATCCCCTTTGAATGACACCAAAATTTTAGCCAATTGTTAAAATCGATCATTTTGTCTTTGTACTGTGGCATCATTCTGGGTGAGGGTAAGATGCTGCTCAAGGTCAGGGTCATACCAGCCTGGGCTACATGATCAGAGAGCTCCTCTATGTCTCTTTTCATGTAGTCCAGGGAGGTACATCTCAGGTCATTCACACCAGCATGTACAATGACTGAGTCATATTTGTATCTGCTTTGGAGTGACCTGAGTGCTTGCGTTATGTGGCGGATCCTAGCGCCTGACAGGCAGTTCACTGTGACCTTCTCTTTTTTCAGCCTGGTGAGTGGGACGTCAGTGTGTCTGACAATAGAGTCACCTATTACAAGAGTATCAGGTGTGTTATTCAGCCTTAAGGGCTATGGCTGCTTGGCACACTGACTTTGTGGGCTATGTGTTGTGCGTGTTTTGTTTTGGGGTAGCGTTTGCTTGGATGTCTGCTTTGGAGGTCTCTGTTGCTTAGGTAGATTTTTATTTAGAGCCTCCGAGTATGTTTTTGTGTATTTATGTGTTTGGTTCACTGATGTGGTGGGACTATGTGGTACTGGAATTGTGTTGTGTGAGGTTACCTTCTCCTCCTGACTGGTTTCACCAGTTTTGAGATGAGAGAGCTCAGCCTCCAGTTTGGCTATATGGTTGCATCTCTCACATATATTTGAACCTGTTTTGAGGAGGAGAGGGTTGTCCATGTACATGAGACAGTTGTAACATTGCCTCAAAATTCTCAGATTCACCAGCTAGACTGGAGAGGAAACCATTGACTGACCTTTGGACATGCTAGAGTAATATAGGGAAACTGAATTAAGACGGACCGATAGGGGACAAGGTAATCGTAGAGAGTATAAGAGTAAGTAGTGCTTATGGTTTAATAGTGCTAACTTGTAAGATTACTTATTTGGACCAGTGAAGGGCCTTAGAATGAGAATATGGTGTTTGAATTGAGAGATAGAGCAGTTCTAAGGGAAAAAGTGAAGAGCAGACTTTGTGGAGCCAGGAATAGTTTAAACCCAATTAGGCGGTGCTGCCCGTTGTTGCACTATGCACAAAAATGCGGAAAACCGCGCAAAAGAGGGATTTAAGAGAGGAAGATCAAGGAGTTAGGAATTGACCCAAAATGGCCAATAGAACTACAGTTTCAAGTCAGTAACCACTCCCACAGGGGCAGGCAGGCTGCTCAATGTTTATCACTGCCACTGATGAACAGAGAGACCTTCCTTTAGCCCAAGCAAAAAATGGCCTCCAAGAAACTTACAAACAGTTCAGAACAGCAAGCCTGTAACTGAACTTTTTTAAATCTCAGAAAAGTGGGAAAAAAGCAAGATTTTTTTGTTTTTTTTGTTTTTTTCAGAGATAGCAGAGGTTCACAAGTATCAACAAGTTATAACAGTGCAGTAAATGACCCCACACTTGAGTGCTAGGCCAGAGACAGATAAAATGCAAGTTTAGAGAAAAAAACAATTTTAAAAATAAGTGCAAACAGGAAATTCAGTAAACAGCTCTAGGTTGTGCTCTAAATACAGTTACTAATGCAGAAATCAATAACAAGCCAGAAAAAGCTCAAAGTAGGCAGCTATGCAAAAAAACATAGCAAATAATCTGAAGAAAAATACTTAAAATCTCAAAAGTGGCTCCTTTCTTCTCTCAGCGTTTTCTCCTCTTGGTGGGTGCTTCACACACAAAAAGTCTTGTATAATAGCTGTCTCAGCAATGTTAATATAATAAATATCTGCAGGCGGATGATGTTGAGAACTCAGCAAGGAAAACCAAAATCTTTGGTTCAGGTGTATCTTCATATAATGCATTATCTTCTAGTGACCAGTCTTGAAACTGTGTGTATGTGTAACACTGTGTAAGAGCTTATCACAGACAAAAATACATCTGCTGGCAAATATCAGAAAGAGTGGAATATAAATAAGCTATACATCATGAATGAGACACAAAAGAAATGAAAATGTGCCTAAAAACATAACAATGTACTCATAACTGCAGATATCCACACTGAGGAAGTCATGTCGGAAGTCTACATCAAAAATATTTGACTTGGTGAAAATCATTAATCATTTCAGCAACTATGAGATCTTCCTGGATTTAACAAAGCAGTTGACATTGTACAACATAAAAAAGATAATAAACCAATTAGCTCGTCTTGGAGATGGGTCCCAGAATGGTGGCTTGAATACCTGACTGGCTACATTACAGTAGTAGACATCCTAACTGAGCTCAACAAAGTTCAGTAGTGTAACCAGTAACATTTGTCTTTATGGATAATATTGGAGAACTGAATAAATGCGTGATTCTTTGGGGATACCACAAAGATGTGCAGTAGGTTTGATATTCCAGGTATAGTGAGAGGCTGAAATTGGACTTGAAATGTTGCTGGAATAGTCATAATAGAATCAACTAGAGAATAAATTTTCCAGCTTACACATGCTTCCTAGCCCTGTAAAACCAGACATTAAAATGAGCAAATTACAAGAAAGTAAGTTGCTTTCATGCATAGCCAACCCTCTCCCTCCCCATTCAGTGACTGAAATCATCAGTGATTTGCCAGAAAAAAAATATTTAGCAAAGTTAGGGGCACTCTTTGAAATTAGGGACTGCTTAAATTTTGTTTCACACAAACAGTAGCCAAAGAATAAGTATTCCACCTTATTTCATACAAATGCACACTAGTCCTGTAAAGCCCTACTTTAAAAGGAACCAGCAAGAGGGTAGGTTGATTTCATCCAGTGCCATTGTCCCCCCATTTGTTGACTGCAGTCCTCAATGATTTTTGAGAAACCATCACATTTTTATTAGACACAGAACAAATACATAAGGCAAAGTCTGGAACATTAGGCAAAATAAGAGATATATTCAGCTTTGTTTTATTCAGGCAGTAAATATTCCAGCTTATTTCACATAAATGTACACTAGTCTTTAAAGTCAAAAGTCAAATTGCTTTCATCCAAAGCCAGAACCGCCTCCATTAGTGACTGCAATTCTTAATGCCATCTCTGGCTGCTTGCTAGTATAAATAAAAAAAAAAAATGATGTTACCATGACCCACTGCTTCACTTTCAATAGGATTGCCACAGGGAGTGTATTCTTTTTTTAAGTAAAGAAATTTTTTTTTGCTTAAACAAAGAAAGAAAGAAAGAAACTTTAATGTACAAATGGCAGGCACTGTAAGTATACAGAGGTAAATACTCACTGTGCCTATGCTTCTCATAGCTCTCAACATCTTAGCACAAAAGATCTGGATAAAGCCGAAAATAATGGGAGGACAATGCCCCAAAAATAGGGACACATTTTAAATATTGCTCTTATAAACGTAGAAAAAGGTTTTGTGTTACCATACATTTTTGTGAAGGATATGAAGTCTGAAACTCAAATGCTTGTCATCATTTACTGAATTCAGTCCTGAGCAATTTGCCATAAACATCCAGAAAAATCACATATGTGATGAGGAGCAAACCAAAAATATGAGACAAAAATCTTGACATTCTGCAAAAATCTGGACAGTTGAGAGGTATGATTGCTTCTTCTTATTAAAACTAATAATCAGTATGTTTCTTTAACCATAATTATATGTAGCACAATAAGCTAACTACCCAGGCTGTGCCTGTAAATAGTCTATTGTGGTATTACCCTGGTAAACAAACTAAATAAGTAGATAAACTAAGATTTAAGACAAATGCATTTCAAAACAGGGGAGGAGTAAATACAGAGAAGGCATGAAGGAATTGAAAGTACTCATTTACAAGATCCTGAAAAAGCAATGTTTGTATGCAGTAAAAGGGAGAAGGAAATATTTGTATTATTAGGGATCAGGGTCATTCTTATACATAGTTGAACTAGGCAACTGCTTAAAGTGATAGACTTTTTGGGATGCTCTTTCTCATTTTATTTATTAATTTTTAGTGCAGTGATTCTTTGCTCTAAAAATTAAAAGGAAAGTGCCAAAGTAGAAGAAAATGTACCCCCGCTACAGCATGCACTCCTTGGAGGAGGAGAAGGTGCTCCAGTTGACTTGACAATATTCAGGTCAAATTGCAAGGTCACAGGAACAGACACCTTGCAACATTCAAATGTAAGAATGAAGCCTTTTTTATTTATTTATTTTTTTAGTTATTTATAGAACAAAATAAAATGGGGACTTTCTGCAAAGTTTGGTACACCGATGATAAGAATGGTGCCGTGAGTTCAGTGCTATTTACTCTAGCAGTGATCAATCAGATATTTCTGGTAATGTTTTTGGCTTTGTGATTTATATATACACTTGAGATGAGAGGAATGGTGTGGTGAAATAAGTGCTATTATTATTTCCAATGATGCTGGCAGTGATCAACCAAATATTTTTGCCAATGTTTCTCTGGCTTTGTAATTTGTGTGGAGCAACTTGGATTGGAATACTTTAATGTGCGGCAACTTGTTAATGTGTACACTAGAGATGAAATAATATCAGATGTCCATCAGACATTGTGGCTATAACTGCTGTTTTGGGGTTGGTTGGATGAAATTATCTGACCCTGTTGACATTTGGTCAGTTTAAACAGTCATTATCTGACTTGTGAGAAGAAAGATCAACTCCTTAAGTGGGTACCTGATATGAACAGACACAGCAGGTATAATTGCAGTGGTTGTCTTCTGTGGAGGAAAATGGCTTGTCTGCTGTTGTTTGCTTATTATTATGGCTTTGCATGATGTTATGTGAAGAAATCTGTAGTATTCTAATGTGTGGCAACTGTTTGGAAAAAAGGTGAAATACATTACACGGTCATCCTCTGTTATCGCAATCAGACCTCTAAACTGAATTTAGAAATGGCTATAATTGCTTGGTGGAGATTGTCTGGATGAAAGTTACCAATTTTATTGTCACTTGGTCAGTTTAATAGTCATCTTTTTTTTGAGACCTAAATGCATCACATAATACCCAGACCAGAACATCAGGGGGCTGGTGGCCCCCAAATGCCAAGGCTGTATAAGCGGATTTTAACATGAGTTAGTAATCACCTCTACCCTGAACACAACAAAGTAATTATTTCTTTAGCATTATACCCGAATCTCAGAAGTGACTGTGTCTTGTGTTAGGCTGGGGATAATGTGGTCATTATTTTTTAACTTTCCTCACAGACATCAGAGGGGTGCAGAGAGGGTCACTATAGCCCTTATTGGTGCACTGTAGTGTCTATAACAGTGATGGCGAACCTATGACACGTGTCAAAGGTGACATGCCACAACATTTTGGGTGATACGCTAGCATTCGCCAACAGCTGAGTTACCTAAGAAACTGAACAAATGAAAATGTAAGAAATATGAGACCATGCACCACCCAGAGCTTAAAATGGATTCTCACCATCTGTATCAGCACATAATTTGTCATCATGGCAGCCGCACAGTTCAGTTGACTTCTAATTGCTGCACCAGAAGCACAAGTGCAATATCTACAACTGCATTCTCCAAAATGAGCACCCTATCAGAGTTTGTGTGAAATCAGCTTTTGCATTCATTGCTCGTGTGAATTGCTTTGAATAATTCTGTTCCAGGGGCTAGGTCAACAACACTGCTGTAGAGGTAAGGAAGTTATTAACCTCAAAGACTATGTCAGTATACTGTCTCGATAGTGTCTGCAAAGGGCAGTGCTGACATTGTTTTCTCTTCGTAGTTACACTTCTTCAAAGGGCAAGTAGTCTGCATTTCTAAGCGTGTGCTGTTGTACATTCCTCTCAACTGTCCTCCTTAATGCCTCCTAAAGCTGGCATATTTTCTGCCCTCTTCACCACTGTGATGATAAGCAGCACAAAATCTTTACAGTACACGTGTGTGTGGACAATAGCAATAGGAAAGTGTAACAAAGCATGTCTTTGTCAAGCTTCCATCTTCAGAATCTGGAACATTTCCTTTCATACCTGCCAACCTCTTAGCAAAAGAAATCTGGACAAAGTCTTAAATAATGGGGTACAAAGGCCTACAATAGGGATATAAATATAACATTGCTCTTATGAACTTACAAAGTTGCTAGAATAACAGGACTTATGTTAGCATGCATTTTTGAAGGAGAAGAAGTTTGAAATTTAAATGTATGACATTATTTAGTGACTTCAATCCTTAGTGATTTGCCAAAAAACCACAAATTGTATGAGAAACAGAAGAAAAATATGAGGCAAACGTCTGGACAGTTGAGTGCTATGTCTTCTTTCAAAAGTTGGAACAAACTGGCAAAGTGTGGGACCCTTGTTAACAATGTATGCTAGAATACTTGCCAAAAGTAGTTTAGATGAATAATTGACTCAGTATTATTTACCATGTATATTTGATTTTAACAATACCAAATAATACATGGCAAGCGTCTACCAAGGTCCTTCTTTCATACTCCAGCTAATGATTATTTATGCATTTTTTTGTAATTTATTTGAATTAAGTGATGTATTTGTTAATAAGAGAAAAGTGAAAATCAGCTTGGAAATTGTTGCTGTTTCACTTGGATTTCTTGTCTGTATTCAAATGGGCATAATTTGACGATTGATCATATTAGGATACACAGGGATACACACTAGCAAGTCCCATCCCTAGTGTGATGACAGCAGGCATTCTAGTTATAATTTCATACCTCTTATTTTTCACAAAATGAATGTTTGTGATAAACAAGTTGTTTTTAACAAGAAGAGAGATTAAAAATCTAGAGAGTTTAATGTCCATCAGGGGCTTCACACCCCCAACACTGTAAGAGTACAAGGCAGTGGAACTTAAAATTGTGTATAGCAGGGAGTGCAGGGGGAAAGTAGCCACCTTGCTGGATGTGTGTAATAATTTACATACTGATGGGGTCTGGTTGTAAATTTATGAGACACTTTGCATAAAAAAAGCAAAGCCCTCCATAAATGAGCAAATGGAGTCATTTGGCAATACACCTGTAGAGGAAAAATGTTCTTTTAACATTCATCCTCCCAAGTTAAAGTTAAAGCAAAAACAATAGACCCTGGCCTGTATGATTTATGATTAAGAACTTTATGAAATTAAAATACTAAATTGTACCATTTATTGAATGTAAATGTGACACTGTATGCATATAATTGTATTATTTGTAATTATTCTGACACAAAGTCATGAATGATGAAACATCAGGAGAAATGGATTTTGAAATTGTGAGAAGTCTTAGAAAATGATAGAAGATGTACATTTTTATTTCTGTAAAGTTCTAACCCTGTTATGGAGGAACCTCAAGTTAAAAAATCCTGATTGAGTGATAAAGGAAGTGGTCAAAGCTTTCAATATGCATGGACTGAGAAGTATGGCGTTATTGACAGAAACAGCAAATTGTTGTGGCTATAAACAATAGTAAGCAGAACATGGAATGTAAAAAGACATTTTGAAACAAATCATCACTGGCTTTTGGAAAAAGTGAGGATAAAAGGAAGGAATACATTTCTCAGCACCACAATGAGTGTCAATCAAATAACTTCCTTAAATTTTTAAGATGCCCTACAAATTTAACATCAGCAAGTTTCAGCGTAGCTCACTCCATAGCTCAGCCTGGAAAGGCCCTCAGTGAAGGAGAATTTACTAAAGAACCTCTTCTAAAATGTGCACCTTTTTTGTTTCAAGATATGCAAAATAAAGACGCTATTATTAAGTGTATTCCTGATTTACCACTTAGCAGAAATACCATTAAAGACAGAGTGATGACAATAATCTCTGACATACATCAGTTATAACAAGACTTAAAGAATTGTAAAAATTTTTCGATTTGTCTCGACAAAATTACTAATGTAAGTAATTACTGATGTCACCTCATCAGCTCGGTTGGCCATCATTACTAGATTTTCCAATGTTCAGACAATGAGAGAAAAGCTGGTTAAGCTAGAAACAGTGCCAATAAGTACATTAGGGAATGAAATATGCAACATTGTTCTAAAAATATTCCATGACCTAAGCAGTGATATGCCTAAAGTTGTGTCTGTGACGACAGATGGGGAACTCAATATGGTAGGAAAAAGGTTGGATTTGTGAAGTTGTTTATGGAAGCTATTGGACATCCACTTGTGCTATTTCACTGCATTATCCACCACGAGGTGATGATGGTAAGGCAATATTTAGAGAACTGCATGATGTAATGGCAGTTGTAACAGAAATAGTGAATGTAATAGTTGCTGACCCCCTTCACAAGCGAGAATGTTCTGCACTATTGCAGGAAGTTAAATCAACTTAAAATGGACTGCTGATGCACAACAATGTGAGGTGGTTGAACCGTGGAAAAGTCTTTGAAAGATTTGTGGAGTGCTATGAAGAAATTAAGTTATATGTTGAGAATAAAAATTTAGAACAGTTTCCTCAGCTCATTGTATATAGGTCAGCACACTGATGTTTTTTGCAGATGTCTCATTTCATATGAATGAACTGAGCTTTAAGTTACACGGTTTTGTAAGAAGTACTAATGTTATATTTGGATACTTAAAAGCCTTTGAAACTAAACTTTAGATTTTAAATGAAATGTGGGTACCATAACTAAATATTTTCCTTGACAAAAAATATTTCAAGGAGGTCTGTTTGGATGTGCAAAATGAAATGGCACCCTTACATATGAAGTACAAGCACATTTTAAACTCAATAGCTGATCAGTTTGGTGGAAGATTTAATCTTTTCTGAAGTTTAGAACAGACAATTAAGTATCCGGATGTAGTATTCTACATTACTATGGAAATAAATGATTTCCAATGACTACAAATTGAAAGATTAGAGCTACAGTTAGCAGAGTTCCAGGCTGGCATCTGGACTCAAGTGTTTGTCGACCTGAGATCTAAATTTGAGGATATAGAAAAAAATTGTCTGCAGAATGAAGGGTGCCACTCCATACAAGAAATTTTGAATGCCTGTAACTGAATACCAGAAACTTTTAGCACCCTTTAAAATCTAGCAATGGCTTTACTCACATATTTTCCCTCTATATACTTTTGCAAGACCTTATTCTCAGAGTTAAATAAGATTAAAATGAACAAAGAAACTGATTGATAGTTAATGCCGCTTGCTTGGGTTTGAAGTGCACAAAGTACCTACTTTTCAATTTCAGACTTATCTATTAAAACTCAGCGTCAAAAAAAGTCATTAATTGATGTCAAATCAAGATTACTATTAAATGTAGGGTCATTTTTAGTGCACTATTTTAAGCCCAATTGTCAGTGCACATATAATTTTCTCTATTGTAAATCATTGATTTTTCTTTAACTTTTATAATACATTGCACCACACTTGATTGGGCTATATTTTTTTAAATAAATGAATATGTAAAGAATATTTTCTCTTTTGTTTGGGGATTAGGCATTTTCAAAAATTTTGACACACCAAGCCCAAAAGGTTTGCCATCGTTATCTAGAAGTAACAATTTGGAAATGTTATTGCAGTTATTTTTCGCCTTTTCTTCACAATCCTATGCACCTATCTGATGACTATCTTTTGGGAAAGACTAAATAAGCAATGCTTATACATGTCTGTCAGCAAATGTGTTATGTTCTATATGTTTTTTTTTCAGTTTTGTCCCAGTCAGACATCAGAAGTATGCACAGAAGGTAGCTATTTTTGGGGGGTAGAGGTGAAGAGGCATGCTATATATAAATATGACAGCAGCAGCAGCTTGAAATGTAAGACTTTGGACATCTGTGGTTTAATTTTAATCCCAGTTTTACATCAAAGTGTGAGATAAACAGAAGCTGGCAACCTATTCCTAGATATAATACATGCATCCTCAAAGCATTTGTCTTCTCAGTTTATTGTGAACTGGTGTTTGGTCAGCTTTGAATATTAAAACTTACATACAGCTTATTTATTCTTTGAAATAAAAAAGTAAGATTGAATTTCTTTTTTATAAGCATGACTTTTGTTCAGGCCGCCAGTGAATCAAAAGCTTAGAAAAAATATCTAAAATGAACCTCAGAGCATTTCTAACTTGATAGCCTCTGTATGCTTAGCAGTCTCAGACCCCCAGCTTAATTTAACTATTCAGTGTCAGACCCTTGCTTAATTTAATTATTCCATGGTAGTCTTGCTCACTTAGGGTATGTTGAAAGGATTTAGGGAAATCAGAGTTGAAGAATAAGACTGAATTCCTTTCCCTAATCCTAATTTTAATTCAGGCAATTGTTAAAATGCATCTCAGAGCACCTAGAAACCTTGTGGCTAGCAGTCTTGGCTGACTTCAGTCACTTCCATTGCAACTATTACAGTGTAGTCTTGGACGGTTAGGATGTGCTGAAAGGATATAGAAAAAAAAAAACAAAGTTGAAGATAAGACTGAATTTCTTTCGTTCTTTCTTTGATAATGACTTTTGTTCAGGCAATCACTGGATAAATGATTGTTTAAAATACACTAAAATGCACCTCAGAGAATCTAGAACCCCCTTGGCTATCCCCCGTTTGCAGATACTTTCTCTACAGTTATCAAAGTGTAGTCTTGCTTAGGTGATGGACAAATGAATAGCTGCAGGAAAAAATATGAAGAGTAAGACAAACTGTGCGAAAAAGTAAGGAAGAAATGCCATCTTGATAATGTGAGTAGGGTAGGCCAGGATGTACTGGGCAGTGTATGTTTATGTGTGTAAGGAGGGGTGGCGGATCCCATGGAGCCTTCTGCCTAGAACGTCACTTTACCTAAGGTTGGCTCTGTTAAGGATGCACTCATTTCTACTTGTGACAAAGAAATAATTGTTTTTGTCTACAAGATCTTAACAAGACATTGTATTGAATATTATATTCCCTTCTGGGGTATGCATCTATCAAATGGTATAAGAAGGGTGAAGAAATTCAGAAACAACTAAAACAGTACAAGGTCAGTAAAGGAGTTCATATGAGAGGAAAATTCAAGAAATTATAATATACATCCTAGGGAAAAATGAGGCAGTATAACGCCCACATTCATTTAAGTCAACAGTTTTATACTGCCCAGTA
Organism: Protopterus annectens; assembly: GCF_019279795.1. Taxonomy (NCBI): domain Eukaryota; kingdom Metazoa; phylum Chordata; order Ceratodontiformes; family Protopteridae; genus Protopterus; species Protopterus annectens. The sequence goes on from NC_056736.1 coordinate 329,482,301, forward strand.
CAACGGTACACTGGAAATAAGCCTTTAAATATGAGGTACATGGTGTTAATAATGGGAAACTAATAACTGAGGGACACTATCAAGAATTTTTTTTTTTTTTGTGAAATAGATGAAATCTAAAAATCTGCCATATGAAGTAATCTTGCAGAAAACATACTGTGATCAGAAGCAGAATTCAGGAATCTATATGGCAGATGTAACATAAGTCTGGGAAACACTGGATAGAGATACATTGTTTTAGCTGATGTGGATCAAATAATGAAAAAGCAGGCAGAAATAAGCAGACTGGTAGCTGAAATTTCCCTTATCTGTTTGTAAGAGTCAATGTCATGTAATAAAAGGGGATTTCATTTTGGCATGTACTTCAGTGATGCTGAAATTATTTCTCCTCAGCCTCTATTACATCAAATGTAGCTAATATCTGCTTTATCTATCTATCTATCTATCTATCTATCTATCTATCTATCTATCTATCTATCTATCTATCTATCTGTCTGTCTAGCTAGCTATCTGTCTAATCTATCTGTCTATCTAGCTAAGCTTTAATTTATCAACACAAAACATCTGAACATTTTTTAAACTAAAGCTAAAATATTTTTCTAGCATATAAAATTGCACTGTAGTCTAATATTTTAAAGATTCTATTAAAAGATTTACAGGTCTTTTACATCAAATGTGTGAGGTGTAATCGTGCAGTTATGTGTATATACAAGAGAGCATATTATGGCTTATTAAAAATCGGATTCCAAAGGTAGCAGGTGGTATTTCATTTGCTAGACACATAAGTTGCAAAAATATATGTGCACTTGGTCTGTCAGGGAAATATGATGTGTGACTGCTATTGCAACTAGATGTCACTATGTGACAACAAATCAAATAACATTGTATGGTGGCTAATGCCAACAACCCATTTTCCACAGTAGGAGGGGAAGTTTTTCTTTTCCAATTGTCTGTTGGGTAGCTTGCTTCATCCACTGAAAGACAGTTAACTGAAACTGTCTTGTCATAATGGAAAAAAAAAACACCTTTGTTCATCTAATTAATGAAGCCTAGTAATTTCAAGTGGAAATAAAATGGCAATTAGAAATTTCTATGAATTATTATAATATAAGTAATGTGGATGTTTTTGAAGCCATACTGAAAATGTGTGTGTGTGTGTGTGTGTGTGTGTGTGTGTGTGTGTGTGTGTGTGTGTGTGTGTGTGTGTGTGTGTGTGTGTGTGTGTGTGTGTGTGTGTGCGTGTGTGTGTATATATATATATATATATATATATATATATATATATATATATATATATATGTATGTGTGTGTAGGTTATACTTCAGTGGGGGCAGCTGCATGGGGCAGTGTTTGTTTACAGGCAACAGAATATCACCTGTAATTAAGTTCATTGTCCATGGGAGTTCATAGTGCCTGAACTGATTTAATACAACTGTTAAATGAACAATGTCCTCCTCTGAATGCGGGGTGCATTAATTAACTGTAACAAGTGAGTAGGCATGTCGCCTGACATACACTGATTTTTTAACAGGTAGAACTTCATTGCAGTGTCTCATTTTCATTTAAATAGGCACAGCATTCTGGCAGAAGCAAAATAATAAGGGGGTGTATTAAGAACAGAAAATTCTTTCATATTTTAAATTCCCTGACTTTAAAACATTTTAAATTTGAGCAGATCCTCAAATACTCTATGCATCTAAGAATCACTGGAGCCCAAAATTGTTAGCAGCAGACCATTCATAATTATACTTTATTATGCTCATTTTAATTAGGTAAGCCAGATTTATTTAACTTCTACCAAGATAACAGTATGCCACCATTCTTGAAAGCAACTGTTTGCTAAATAAATAAATAAAATCCATTACAAAGAAATAAGGTTCTTAGAGAAAAAAAAAAAGGTGAAACCCACATCTACCCCCATATTTTTCAAGAAGAGATGTGCTTTAGTTGCTTATAGATTCTCTCAGCCTATGTGAAAGGGAGGATGACATTTATGAGCCAAATAATTGTGCATGAATGCACAAAAGATCAAATATGCACTCATTATGGAAGCAGGACCAGAGGCGCAGTTCCTGCATGGGGGTCTGATGGTGTTTTACTTCTATTTCCTCAGAAAAGCAAAGTTCAGATTTCATTTATTTCACAAAAAAGTGGAATTTTGTGTAATTGTTTGCTTTGGTGCAAACTATACTTCTTTTATAGAGAAGTGGAATTTAATGTAACAGTTGTTATACAGATATCCTAGAGGTAATTCAACTTTTTCTACAAAACATTCCAAAAGCTATGTATATATTGCCATGCCTGCTAAGAATATTACAAGAAGACTAACAATTAACTGTGAGAAAAAATAAGACTTATTCAGCATGCAATAATTCCAATGAAGTATAGTCTTTATCCAGAAATGCGATAATTCCAATAAAGTATAGTCTCTGATGAGGGAGCTTTGCTGTAGTGTCTCAAAGTTCCTTCAGAAGAATCTACCAGCAGTACAAATGGCATAAATCATGCCTGCAGGGAACTGATTATTACTTAGGAATGTTATTTTTATATGTCTTATTCACTGCAGAATAATAGGAATCACCTGGAGAAAGGATGTTAAAGTAAGGACTGAAAGCCCACAATGGTACAGATGTTTGCCTCTTACACAGAGGGACTTTGAGACAAGGAGTGAGGATTCCTGCTGGATGCTGACCAGAAGGAATACTTTTAAATGTGGTCCTCTTCTCTCCAGGCCTCTGCTGAAAAGGATATCATCCCAGCTGGAATTTCCTGCCAAACAAAGATAAATAAATAAAGTCCTGCAGATCTACTCAAGAGGTACCAGGAGCCTAACTGTGGATTTATTTAAGGAGTATCAGAAAGTTAACTGTGGATGTATTTGGGTTTGGAAGAGCTACAAGTGCCATTTGGGAAAACTGCCACCCAGGCTAATTATTCCATCAGTAAGATACCCCTAAGAGTTGAAAATACAAAAATCTAGAAAATACTAGGAAAAAAAAACAGACGCCACATGCAGATAAAACGTTTAATGCTCCTGGTACCTCGGCCTCTTGCCTTCAAGGGATGAACAGTTCAATCTGCCATCACATTAAATGTATATATATATATATATCTATATCTATATATATATATATATATATATATATATATATATATATATATATATATATATATATATATATATTACTTTATATCAGTTATTCAGCTGAAACCTAACCTCCCAACACAGCTATGTGATCTACTAAAATGGGAACAAAACAAATAAACAAACAAAAAAAATATCAGTATCAAGCCCCCCTATGCATCCCACGTACCTTATAACAATAAATGTACTAACTACAAGATTAAACATCAATGGGGAAAGAGGCTACATTTCTACAGTTCCACTGTTCACTGATCTTATATATATGTACATATGCATATATATATATATATATATATATATATATATATATATATATATATATAATATACACACACACGTACACATATATATAAATATATATTTATATGTACATATATGTGTTCATACGTGTTTGTGGATGTATATCTATATTGATCTATCTATAGACTGATAAATATAAATGTAGATATAGATATAAAAATAGATATAGATAGATATATAATGTATTTATATGTGTTTCTTAACCAGGTATATGGATTGATCCTTGGACCCTTTTGAGCCATGAATGATTTTCATATCACATAAAATTACGTGGACATCACATTTTTCATTTCATACCTCAAAATTACATAACAATCAGATTTTGATTTCATGGTAAATAGTTTACAATATTGCATGCAACTGAAACTGTTCAAGTCTTAACAAATAATGCATAAAATTAATTATAAATTATCTATGTCATTGCTAAAGAGTTCAAACATATATGCATATAATTTGGAAGCACAGAAATAATGTTGATTATATAATAAAAATGTCAGTAGACTGATGCAGTGGGTCATAGCTTTCATAACTGCCTATTGTATAATGTATAGTACTAGAAAGTGCTTTAGGACTTCTGTGGTGGTGCAGCAGTAGCATTGTTGCCTCACAGCAAGAGGTTCTCCTGTTCGATTCTCGGCTGGAGTGTGGGGAGTGCCTTCTGTGTGGAGTCTGCATGTCCTCCCCGTGGTTGGGTGGGCGTTTGAAAGACATACGTAAATGGGCGTGCCTTCGTTGAAGGTTGAACATCGAGCTGGCACCTCGGCATTCGTGAAAATCTACTGCCAATCATTAGCGGACCGGAGTTCCGCTGTGGCGACCCCTAACCGGGAAAAGCCGAAAGACAACAACAGCAACTAAAAAGTGCTTTAGATTATTGGGAAGGCATTTAGTCTGTAAAACAAGTAAGGCGCAATTTTTCCAAGTAGACAAGCTTACCAAATGAACCCATTAATCGTTACTTGCAGTGACTCTACAAAGCTGTATTATATTAATTTTGTGCATTTGATTTAAACATGACTTCCTTGATTGTTAGAGAATTCAATATACTTACATTCAGGACATTACTGCATTAGTTTGTTTAAGTTAGCATTACATAAAAGTTTAACATTATGTATCATAATCATTAAAGTGACATGTTCTGTTAATGTAAGCATGCTAAGGAAAACAACGTCAAAAATATGTAGATGGACCCTAGAATTTCAAAACAGAATTGCTTAAATTGTAAATTCTTAGTCCTAGAATTATAATCTAAGTGTGCTGTGTACCTGACCATCCAAATAAAATTATTAAAACATTTTACCAACAAATGTCACTGTCTGAATTATCATCTTACATATGTGTGGATTAAATTGAAACTTGCAGAAGTCAGGATGGTCTGTAGTGTACTGTTCTGTCTAACTTAATGGACGTGGCACAGTGGTACTGCAGTTAGTGCAGCTGCTTCACAGCATTTTCTTCTTCAGTTTTGGCTAATGGTTTTGATGCCTTCTTCATAGAGTTGAATGTCCTCCCTATGTTAGCATGTTTTTATTGCTCCAATTTCCTTCTGCATCCCACATAAAAGCATGTGAGCAGTTAGACATGAGGAAATGAGTTTGTGTGTGTGTGTGTGTGTGTGTGTGTGTGTGTGTGTGTGTGTGTGTGTGTGTGTGTGTGTGTGTGTGTGTGTGTGTGTGCGCATGTGAACGTGTATCTAAGTGTGTGTGAGCATGTGAATGTGTTTGCAAGTTTGTGTGAGCATGTGCACATACTGCAGTGGACTGACATCATACAAAGGATTGTTTCTCTGAGTGCCAGTATAACTCCAGCTGTATGCAGGTGACCTTCAAAATGATAAAAACAATTACTCTTTCCCCACAAACTTATCAAGTCTGCTGAGTATGGCCTGTACTCATACCATGCTGCTAAGGCCGAGAACTCCTTACCTGTAACCATCAGGTCAATATCCTCTCTCCAGTCCTTTATAATCTTTCTGAAAGACTTTCTAGCCAAAATCTGGCTGTGTTCTTGCCCAAGCCCAAAATAAACTATATTTCTAAATACAAACAAGTACCTGTTCATACCATACACTTCCTTACTCCCCGTCTTCACTCACTTCCAGATTTCTATCAGTTCCTCTCCACTGACTATCTAAGTATACCATAAACCTGTGTTTTTCCTCTCATTTCATATTTCACTTCCTGTTTGCATTATATTTTCATTTATTGTTTTCTAAGCTGGATAAAATTCTCTAAATATTAAATCATTTTCATATAAGTTGCATCTATTCTTAACCAATGCTTTTGCATTATGTTTGACTTGGTATAATTACTTAAAATGTAGATATTTTTGTATTATTTTGAAGATTGTAAAATTATTGATCTTAAAAGGTTTTATATTACTTTGGAGATTTTCTCCCCTAACATCATTCTCTTCGATCATCTCTTTCCATTTCTTCCTATCCTCTGCATCTTGCTCTGTCACACCAACTCTCACCACATCCATAAACCTTATCTTAGGCCTTCCTCTATTCCTCTTACCTGGCAGCTCCATCCTTAGCATCTTTTTCCCAATATACCCATCATCCCTCCTCAGCACATGTCCAAACTCTTGCTTTGTCTCCAAACTGTCCAACATGAGCTGACCCTCTAATATACCGATTCCTAATCCTATCCATCCTAGTCACACCGATTGCAAATCTTAACATCTTTAACTCTGCCACATCCAGCTCTGACTCCTGCCTTTTGTCAATGCCACTGTCTCCAACCCATATAACATAGCTGGTCTCACTACACTCTTGTAGACCTTCCCTTTCACTCCTGTCACAAATCACTCCTGACACTCTTCTCCACCCATTCCACCCTGCCTGTACTCTCTTCTTCACCTCTCTTCCACATTCACCATTACTCTGAACTGTTGATCCCAAGTACTTAAATTACCAACTCTACTCCCTGCATCCTCACCATTCCTCTACCCTCCCTCTCATTTACACACATATATTCTGTCTTAGCCCTGCTGACCCTCATTCCTCTGCTCTCTAGAGCATATCTCCACCTCTCCAGAGTCTCCTCAACCTGATTCCTACTCTCACTACAGATCACAATGTCATCTGCAAACATCATAGTCCACGGGGCCTCCTGTCTGATCTCATCTGTTTTTCTCCCCTAACATTAGTTGAAAATGGTTACCTATTCAGTTGGACTCTCCCAATGTAGATAGATAGATAGGTCTAATAATAAATAAAGCAGGAAATGTAAAATAAATGAATGTATTTGTGACTTTTTTGTAGGGCAGAATAGCAATGTATGCCCAAAACATAGCTAAACTGGGGAAGGACCCAACACTGAAACTTACAGGCTCAATACAGATTTAGCTGAACATCTCAAAAATGTCAAACTGTTTCTAAGATAGAATTGCCTATTCTTTTGATACCACCTGTAGGCCTGCATAGCACAGGCTGATTAGTTTCAGGCTACTGGTTTTATAAGAAACATATACATGTAGGATTTGTTCTGGCTGACCAATGCAGAAAAAATGAAAGCCCATTCTACATTGCTTTAGTAAGTTTTCAGAAGTAGAATAATATTGGTTTCTAAAAAAAACTGGACTGTTCTATCATTTAAACAGTAAAACAAAAACATATTTTGGTAAGTTCAAACTGAGAGGCAGACCTACAGATATAGCTATATACTTGCCCTTAAAACTAAAAGCTGATGCTGTAAACAGTATACACCTGACTGGACAAATCTCTCATCTCAAAACTTTGAGAAAAAGGTCTAAAAAGCTTTTATACTTGTAACACTTTGTACGTAGGGCCGTGAACAAGTGAAAATGTGGATATCATATGGACAAAAGAACAGTGATCCAAGTAAACTAACCAACTAACCATAACAGTACTTGTTCGACTGATCACTGCTTCAGTAGCCTTGCCTATACAGATTATCCTACCAAGGATATACAGTGGGCTAGATTTCAAAGCTTCAAGGCACCTCCCACTTACCCAAACCATTAGTCAGCTCAGAGACAGGTTTGGTGGCAAGCCCTTCAGAGCTTTCATGCAGTTAGAGGGAGGGAGGCTGAGCCTTAAAAGGGCAATGGTAGGAACACACCCTGGCATAAACAACACACCAAAAACAAAATGGATGGAGTGACGGAGCAGCTACAGCATCAGTGATCATTTGAACCATCTACTGTTATGATAAGTTTACCTACACAACCGTACTATGTTCATCACACTGATCACTGCTGCAGTAGCCTTAGCTATATGGGTAGATTACCGTAGCTTACTACATTTGGGGGCTGGAAGGGGAAGGTCCAGGAACCGCTGGAGAATGGTCCCAGTAAAGCCTGATCTACACCTAGAAAAGGAATCAAGCTTGTAAAGGCTTGCAAACATATAAACAGTGGACCAAACTGCTACCTCGAGAATACTTCTAGAATTCAACCTTTTCCAAAAAAACATAGATGAAGCCAAGGTCCTGGTAGAGTGGACCTTGACTTTGCCTATAATAGTTTGGTTAGGGTGAGTATAACAAAAGTTAATAGCCTCCGTCCCCCACAACCCCCGGAACTTAAATATACCAACTCCGAGATCGCACTACAGGGAGGAAGATGGAAATCTTTCCATTCCACACTATATGGAGATGCCGGTTCTGCATGGTGAACATTTTGAATGTAGATCATATGGTCTCGGCCATATGGTCTTTGACATTCTGAAATGTCGACCATGTGAAGGGGACCCATATAAACATATTCTAGAAAATGGTGACAGACATATGTTTAAATTTGTTATACTGGAAGTATGCATAGCAGAAATACAAGGTGGTGATGTTATACTGAAAACTGAACTAGCAGAGAGAAAGTGGATAATTAGGCTCAAAGCTCATATACTACCAGGTCTTAATGACATTGTCCCTTTAAAACCTTTGGTAAAACATAACCATAATTGCATCTGATTCACATAATTAATATGTCATGTGACTGTATTTAAGTATATAAGCTATTTTAATCTTGTTCTTAGTGTTTAACGCCTGAGGAAGCCTCTAGGGTGAAAGTTTTTAACTTGCGTTTGTATTGGAAATAAATGCTTGTCATGGTTCCAGTGATTTTGTTTGTTTGTTTTATTTCATTATTGTGAAGTCAGCTAGATTTGCTGGTGGTTTACTCATTTGTTTTGTGTGTAATGTCTTAGGTACACTAGAACATGGTTGACACATATTAGTTCATATTGCTGTTAAAATTTATTCATTAAATAGTTCTCAAATATTGTAATTCACATTATGACAACATTCAAATGGTAAATGTTCTCCCTTAATATAAAAAATAACCACTATATTCATTTTAATTAAGTAGATAATTTTCTGCCAATGTATGCCATTATAACTGTGGTAATTCTACTCTAAAACTGGATGCTAAGATTTTTAAAAAAAATCTGAAATAACACCACATTAGGAAAATTATTAACTTATAAAGACCTTAGGAGTCTATCCTTTGCTCTTATTAAATTGGTACGTGTGTTTTACTATGTATCACTCACTTGGCAAAACAGCAGGAGGTCTATCATTCCGCACACATTATCGCCTTTCTTATATTTGATTGTCTGCAGTTCAGTCACTGTCAGCATCACATAAAATTCAATAGAAAAATATTATAGATTTGTAGTTGTAAAAAAGTTGAGTACATGCCTTAAAATGTAGAAATGGTAACTTCAGTAGCTTTTCTTTCTGACTCTCTTAGGCATTATGATCACTAGCAATGTTTACAATGTGTGAGCAGCTGTACTTTTAAAAGGGCTGACTGAATCTGATACTTTAGGTAATGCTGTTTAGGGTTACAATGGTCAGGAGAATAAACTGGGTGCAAAGACATATTATTCTTTATTTCCTACAAGACAGTTTTAATAGATGTACTACATTGTCAGCTTCAATGTGCCAGTCAGAAGGAGTACAATAGAGGAATAAACAAACAAGACTAGACTGGTTATGAAGACCTGAGGTGTGGTATAAGAGAATAAGCTATCAGTCAACCACTTTTCACTTGAAAAGGGTAGAGAGGAAGTTATGGGTATCTAAGGCACTGATGTGAAAATGTGAGAGAATTAACTTACAGTAAAAGAACAGGACAGGGTGGAGCGAGGCATCGGCAGCATCATATTTATTTATTTATTTATTCGTTTACATTTATTTACTGCGAAAGTCTGACTGGGACAGAATCCAATTTTCAGCAGAGGCCCGGGGAGAAAAGCTCCACAGAAATATAAGGAAAATACAATAATTAGTTAGTACAATAGTATATATATAGTAAGAAGCAGACTATACATCATCTAGTTAGTCTATACAAAGAAGTATTCAATACAGTTTTCTACTAGATAGAGGTTCAAAAAGTAAAACACAAGCATTTCAGTAAAGATCATTGGGAGAAAAATAAAATTAGTACTGTGTACATATTAAATAATAGTTATGAACAAATGAGATATAGGAACACTTTTTTACATAAATGATTTTTATTCACTTTTTTAAAATGAAATACAAATGTATGCAGTATAAAAAGTGTACCATCATTTTTACTGTTCTTAGTCCTGTATGAAATATATTGCTGTTTATTTCCATTTCTAGATGCCTACACTACATGCTTCTACCAGTCTTCCTGTTCCCCAACTCCCATGATATGTTTCTTCCATCTACTTTATTGTTCTTCAAGTTAGCCTCCATATTTTCATCCATCCATCCTTCTCCGTTTGCTTCTGTCTGATTGGTTGTCTGTTATTTTCAGGGTAATGCTTATTTCATAACTCAGGTCCATTTTGTCCACTTCATCTGAGCCTTTTCTCCTCTTCTCAGTTTAAGTTCTCATGTGAACTTGCTTAATCTATTTGTATTGTTGCACAGGTGCTGTGTTGTCTGACTCTGCTTCTATAACTATTTCTCCTTTATTCTTGCCTATACCCACCACACATGCTCATTATTAAGATCATCTTTTTCTCTGTACTTAATATTTTCTTTTAGTGCATGTCTAGTTCTAGTAGGCATATTTACCAAATTCTATGCCCCATACCCCACTCCATTATTTTGACTCTTTATTCTATGACTGTTTCCCCTTTTTGCACTGCCAAAACTCATGGATTAACCCTACTTCTCTTGCACATCTCCAGCATGTGATGTTGCCTTTCACTGTTGATTTAGCCTACTCAAGGTTAGGTGTCCCCTATTTATGGATTCTTAATTATGTGTCACATTCTCTTCGTAGCGCTTGGGATTTCTTTGTCATTACTCATGCTTCCACCCATTTCAATACTTTTTTTTTATTAACCTCTTCATAGGTTTCTTCATCCCTCCCTGTTATGTTTGGCTCCCTGTGTTCTTATCAGTCATTTCCCCACTTATTTTTCCTTCTTGTACAACCATATTCTCTTGATCCTTTTTCCCTGTTTCCTGAGTATGTCTCCCTCTCCTATGCTCTGTAGTCATCTTCCTTCTTTGCTGTCTCGTGACTGTTTCTATTCATTCTTCTCCGACAGTGATAGTCCTTCCTCTCCATCTGTTATTACCTGCCCTAAAGTTATCTGACCTTTCTTTGCGTGACCTCTTTTCTCTCTCCTCCCTTGCACACCTCCCTATGGCAGATCAATCCTTTTAAACTTAGTAATAATAGGAAGAGATGAAGGACACATAAGTGTTGTCAGACATGTCTTGAGTTTCTTTCTCTTACTTTCCTTGATTCTCACTGCCCTTACGTCTTCATTTATTTTCCCATTCTCTCTTTTCTAAAAGCGTTCTGCCTTAAACTCGATGTAGTTCATCTGCTTTCTCCTCATTGCTGTCTCCCACGCCCCCCATCCTAGGTATTTCATTCCTGCATTTATCAGGAATCTTCAGTCTTTCCTCTTTGCTGCCTTGTTGTGCCTTCCCTTCTAGACTTAGAATCACTGTTGTTTTTCAGATTGCACAATAATCCTTCTGCCTCTATTAGGTCTCTAGGTCTAACTGTCATGCTTGCTCAGCATTTTAATGCACTTATTAAAATAGGACAACCCCCCCTTCTTTCAAAGGTCTACCAATGTCTGTCTCACTTTCCTTGCTATCACTTCCATCATTAGGATGAACAAGCTTGGGGACAATGGACATCCTTGTATTTTCCCTTTCTAAATCTGAATTTGGGTGTGCAATTTCCAGTCGCCATTTTATATGCTGAAAGCTCACTACACATTTCACTGATCATTTTCCAAATGCTTCCTCTGTTCCTTGTTCTTTTGTGTTTAAACATGAAGCTTCACTTTAGGGAGCCCTAATGTCAAGCAATATTATCCTGATCTCTCTAGCTCCCTTCCTCTGATGTCCTTACATTCACCACTGCAGTATCCATTATGTATGTGTTTCCCCACTGTGGAAGCCCGATGTCCAGCCAGTCTAGCAAAGACTACCATTGCTTTACGGTATGTTGAACTTCACCCAAATTCTCCTCAGGTAGCTCAGGGCATAAAGGTAACGTTCAGACATACCATCCACAGAACCTCTTTGCCGCCAGTCCAAATGCTGTTTCTAATGTTCGGTCTGTTTGCCTACATCTGTTTTCAGCTATTTTTACTGCATTTTTGTATTCTGGTGATTACTTCTGTTTGCTGACATCCTCACCATTGCAGACAAGTACCCAGTTGGATATTTGCTCTTTTTCTTGTATTTTTTCTGCTGTTTGGGGTTAATGTCATCCAGGAAGGGTAAATACCAGTGTGGGAGACAGAGTCTCCATAAAGACTGCCACAATAAGTGCCCTTTTTGCCTAGGAGTTTCTCATGACCATACGTCTTGCTAGACTTGTAAGGCGTTTGTCCCTAAAACCCTTCGTAGTCGGCTTTCTTCCCTTTCATTGTATCTTGAGAACCAGCATCTTAAGCTTCTTCTAAAGGTACTATGGAATCCTTAATATTGGACCTCCCAGGAAGCATTTTCCTCCTCCCTAGGATTTTAATTTTGTTCTTGAGAAATTGACTCAGGTTCTTTGTTCTTGGAAGACAGTTCTTTTGTTAGCTCTTACTTCTGCCAGACGGGTGTCTGAGTTGCAAGCCATTATCATGGCTTGTCCAACTTTTTTGATATTTCATGAGGACAGGGTGTCCAATATTAAGGATGCCTTTAAGAAATTGGTTAGCCCAAATCTAGAAGCTAAAGGAGGAGTTAAAGGCAGACAAGAAGAAAGAGCTGATAAGTGGGCCTTAATAGAAGAATAGGCCAAACCAGCATTGAGCAACTCAGTAAGTGGGTCCAGGTTACGAGAGAAAACAAATAGAAGACCTCTTCCACTTAGATAAGTAGGATTTTCTAGTAGTAGGTTTCCTGGCCTCCTGCAGGACCTGCAGCACTTCCTCAGAAAAAAGGTGTCTATGAGGAATCAAAACCCTATCACCCACAGTGTCAGTTGAAGCATGGACTGGTGGGGGGGGGGGTAGATGAGAGATCCCTTGTCTTGTGTGAGTGAATCCAACCTGTGAGGTAACTTGCGATGATTTCCCTTGGCTAGATGCAGGAGTAGAGGGAACCAGTGCAGTCAAAACGGAGTCACCAACAAGATTTTGGGAGCATCCTGTTAATGTTGAACAGGCCTTTCTGAATGAGAGGAAAGGGGGGGTAATGCATAAAGAAATATTGCCTTATAAGATAATGAGATTGCATCCACCTTCCACACCAGAGGACCTGGGACTCTGGCAGAAAACAGAGGGAGTTGATTGTTCAGAGGGGAGGCAAAGAGATCTAATTGAGGAGTACCCCACTGGTGAACAATGTCGAGAAACACATCTCTGTGAAGCATCCATTCATGGGATTGAATGAAGGACCTGCTCAGAGTGTCTGCCACAATGTTCTGATCTGAACAGATATAAACTGCCTGAAGAGTCGCTTGATACTTGACAGCCAGATTCTATACCAGCAGTGCCAACTGGCAAAGAAGGTAGGATCTTGTTCCCCTCTGTTTGTTGATATACCACATAAGTGTGGTATTGTCTGTGAATACCTTGAGAAGTCCCAGAGAAAAATTAGGATGAAAGGCTTGAATAGCCAGCATAAGCATAAAGGGGAGGTTGGCATATGGTTAAGGTGTTTACCTTACAGACACAAGGTGCAGGGTTTGATTCTCACTTGGGGCAGTTGGCTAGGCTCAAAATGTACCACAAGGGCAGTTAGCTTAGTACTAAACTATGAACTATGAACCTATAAGAGCTCTCATCTCTTTGATGCCAATGTGCTCCTTCTGCTGACGAGGTGACCACGATCCCTGTACCATCAGGGAGCCAGAAGTTGCTCCCCATCCCACATTTGAAGCATCTGTGACAGATCCTGAGAGGGAAGAGGGGGATGAAAAGGGATCCCTGGATTCAGAGACAACAGCTGAATCCACCAGAGAAGTTCCTTCTTGAGACAAGGAAGAAGAGGAACTGTAAAGTCTAGAGGATGTGCATGTTGTAGCCTCATTGACTTCAGAAACCACTGGAACTTCCTCGTGTGGAGTTTGGCCAGAGGGATCACCAGAATGATGGAAGCCATGAAACCCAGAGCCCTCAGAAACTCCCTGGCTGTAATGGAGAACATGGGAAGAAGAATTTAAAAGTAAGAAATTAGAGTTAAAGCCTTTAGAGGAGACAGAGATTCCCAGCATTGTCTTTGAATCCTGCAACCCATAAAGACATGATCCTGAGAAGACTTTTTGAAGTTTATTATGAACCCCAGGCTCTGAAGAATAGAAATGCCAACATTAAAGATTTTGCAAAAGGATGTCCAGACAGGATGCCTGAATCAGCAGGTCATCCAAGTAAGGAAATATATGGATCTCTTGAACCTTGCAAAAATCAATCACAGGAACGAGGGGTTCGGTGAACACCCTTGGGGCAGTAGAAAGGCCAAAGGGCAAAGCACAGAACTGAAAATGCCAGGAAGTAACAGAGAAATGCAAACATTTCCTGAAAAGAGGATGGATTGGTATATAGCGATAAGCATCCTTGTGGTCCAGAGACACCAGAAAGGCCTGAGGGAGCAAAAGAGGAAACAGAGTCTGATGTGGCAACATCTAAAAGGAAGACACCTTCAGAAAAGTGTGTAGATGAGAGAGGTCTAGACTCAGTCTCCAGGTACCCTCTTTTCTGGGCACTAAGCCCCATTCCCCCTTTGTGACACAGGAACCTCTTCAATAGTATTTTGAGGCAAAAGATCTCAAAGAACCTCTAGGGAAAAAGGAAATTCCCAAGGAAGTTGAGAAATGCCCATAAAAGGAGGATGGGATATCTACACCATGAAGTACCCCTGACGGATGATTGACAGAACCCAATAATCTTGAGTGATTCAAGGCCAAATAGGAAGAGAGATAAAAAGCTGAGGAGAAAAAGGAATGTAGCTGGGAACAGGAGGATAGTCAGACAGAACCTGGTTTTTCAGGAAAGGAAGGCTTCTGAATCCCTGCAGTCTGAATGGCTTTAGCAGAGCAGCCCGTTTATCACCCTTTTTACATTTAGCAAGAGGGCGAGATTACCTACAAACAAAGGCTGGCTTAGAAGGGTAGTTTCTCTGAAATTTAGGCACAAGGGAAACAATCACATGTTTAAAATTCTGTAAGGCCTTCCCCTTGTCCTGAACAGACTTAAACAAACCAGCAGCTGTGTCCCCAAACAAAAGTTTATTATCTAGAGGAGCATCCACCAACTTATCCTTAATATCATCAGGTAAAGGTTGAAGGCTAAGCCAAAAATACCATCTCATTACTGAATGAAATGCATAAGCTGTAGAAGAGGCATCTGCTACATCATAACTACATCTGATAGAATGACGGACTACTTGAGAGGACATCCTTAGCAAGGAAAGAGCAGCAGATTTGCTCTCAGAGTCTGGAAGATCAGAAAAAAGCTGACAAGCCTGAGAAAGAAGAGCCAGCACATGCCTAGATATATGGGGTCTGATAGTTAATTGCCCTAAAGGCTAGGGTGGCAAAAGTATAAACTTTCTTACCCATTCTGTCCATGGTTCTGCTGTCCTTGTCAGAAGACAGTAACTTGGATGAAGAAAGCAATTGAGACAGCTTATCAGAGGTTACAGACACCACAGAGGGATCAGCAGCAGGACATCTGAGCAAAAAGGAACAGTCCTTAGGCACCTTATAAAACCTGTCAGACTTCTTGGGAGCAGGGGACAGGGAATCAGGTGCTGTAGAGGCATTGGGGAAAACAGTCAGTAAAGCAGACAAAATCGGAGGAATGACCACAGGTTTAGGAGATTCCATCTGCAGTAACTCATAGTACCTTTAATGGATTATACATACGTACACACACACCCACACACACACACACACACATATATATATATATATATATATATATATATATATATATATATATATATATATGGGTCTACCTGATATCACCGACATGCCGAAACACCGACAACGAAATAACCGACACGACAAAACCGAAAGAAACCAAAAGTTCAAAAACACGAAACTTCACATGCCCGACAAACCACAATCCCCACAATCAACAAAACAAATATCTTTCCCAAAAAACACACACACAACACAAGCACACCAAAAACCTTACAAACCTACACTAAACCTTACATATACAACTATCTATGCACTAACCTTAACCCAAACCCTAACCCTAAGGTCCGTCACTATTGCACACTTACCTTACCCGCAACCTAACCCTAACTCACTTAACCCACCCCTAAACCTAAAGTCCGTCACTATCGTACACTTACCTTACCCTAAAAGTCCATCACTATCGTACACTTACCTGACCCGCACCCTACCCTAACTTCCGTCACTATCACACACTTACCTTACCCATACCCTGACCCTAACGTCCGTCCCTATTGCACACTTACCTTAACATGTCGGTGTTCTCACCGTCGGGATTCTCAACTTTCGATCATTTCCGTTGTCGATCTTCTGGTGTCGGTGTTCTCATTGTCGACGTTGTGGACTTTTGGCGTTTTCAGGTAGACCCACAAACAATATATATATATATATATATATATATATATATATATATATATATATATAGGTTTACTATCATTATGTCGAAAATTTAAAAAAAAGTGTACTTATCAGCAAAGTGTTTCGCCGAAAGTATACAATTCTGAAACTTTCTAAAGTCGAAAAACAGCTGTTAAAGACATTTTCGACACTTAACAGCAATCCCACCCTTCCCTTAACTCCCTAACTAGCCTAAACTCACATTTATGCAGGGGGGCAAGCCCCCCTGCACCCCCACACCCCCCCTAACTTAATATTCCAAGTCCGTGATCGCACTACAGTAAGGAAAGGGATGTATTTCCCTAACCGCACTGTACCGTGATCCCCTTACATGAGTGAACGTTATAATTGCGAATGCACAGTCCATTTGCAATAATAACATTCGCTCACATAACCTGCCGAAATATGAAGTATTCGAACATCTGTTGTTCGAATACTTCATAGATGTGCAATTGCACGGCGAAATTATAATGGTAAACCAAATATATATATATATATATATATATATATATATATATATATATATACTGAAATTCAGTTCCTGTGCTGCTATGTTGTAAAACTGAATTTGATAGCTGTCTTTTCTAGTGCCCTGTGTTCCATCAGCATGATCATGTTCCTTACCTCCTATTTGGTGATTGATTTGTCCAATGTTCATCTTTCATCCTCCCTCATTTTTAGTCTCCCCATTGCAGCCTTCATAGATGTTCCCCCTGCTGCATGTTTTGTAGACAGCATAGAAGTACTTACAGATTCCTCTTTCATTTCCTGCTGTTTTTCAGCTCCTGACCCAGTAGTCTTTCTAAGTCTCTAGCCCAGGTTTTACCAGTCCGTTCCCCTTGTCCTCTTTGTTTCTGTCCACTAGAATTTCTTTCTGTGATTGGCTTTCTCTTTTCCAAATGCATATATCCTTGTACAGTGTCTTTTATCCTAGTTTTTTTTTTCTTTTTTTTCTTTTGAAATTCTAACTTAGTGACCCCTATTGTCATTTCTTCTTGTACTCTTCCTGCATTATCCATCCCCTTACTGTGGCTTTTCCTGCATTCCACCACTGACCTTTAAGGTGTTCATTTACCTTGTCAGTTTTCTGCTACAGATTTCCTTTACTCATCTGTGAAGCATGCAGCTATGCATGCCACCTTATTACTTAACTCACTTATACAAGAATCAAGCTCATATGACTTTGTTTGTATTGCAGAACTAAAAGAGGACTACATAGATTTGTTTAGGGTTACAGTGTTTAAATCTGGGTTTTATAGCTGCTCTGTTAGACTATTGCAGTAAGTATATTTGATACAACTAATCCAGATCTACCTGCAATCACTTAATGAGGTATCAAAGTCTAGACGTTCAGAGCAAATGGCTGGAGCATGGAGCCACAATAAATACATTCATTTAGCTTAATAAAGCAGCTTTTTATCTTAGCTTTTCCAATTAAAATCATCTCAGCTGCCCCCATGTAATGCCAGGAATAAGCTGCACTCAAACAAGAGTAGTGTGTGTGGCTTACCTTTCAAACACCGTACACTTGTGCAAGACCAGACAAATCATACTATTACTGATACAGGTAGGAAAAAGCACAGTTTGACTGGTGTTCTACCCATGACAGAATTATGCATTTTTATGACATTAATTGTCAACAAAATTAAGACATGACATTATCTGCACCTCTAATTTTCTCAGCTATATCAAGCTTCAGCTGCCAAATTACCATGGCTATTAGTAAATTGAACAAAAAGATGGGAGGGCACAACAGTTACTGATGGTCACAGGTAATGGGTGTATCTTACCTTTGCCCAAATATCTAGCATTTACCTTTGTTAACAATAGCTAAGTGGCTTTTATATCCAAGCTTGTGTGCGTCCACATTTACCTCAAACTGTTTGAATTGTGGGGTTCATTGTCATGTGCTGGTTTTCATTGTGTTGGTGGAATTTTATTCTCTTTGCTGATTTCCAAAGCAATGTTTCTTCCTTCATTCAACTTGATCAAATGTTTTCGTCTTTTTAAATTAATCAAATCTCATGTGCTAGTTTATTAGACTTCTGATGTTGCCATTACTGCTAAAGTTGGCAGCTGTTCAGCCCTATGACTAGAGCATTTATGCATAGCTGGTAAACTGACCCAACACCCAGAACCATTGCACTTTCATACCACTCTATTCTGCCTCCAAACAATAGAGTGAATTTTGCTTGCCTGATTTAAAATCACTATATGGAGGTCTTACAGCATAAAGTGAAGATGATATATCCGTGTGTATTTATTGGGTTTACTGCACACCTCTGAAATATCCAGACCACAGAATGCCTATTTTCTTGTTTCCTATTTTTGGTCTCTTAGGAAATGTGTGGTTTTATGGCCAGTGGATGACGGAGGTCACTATATGATATACATTTGAGTTTATCATCATATCCTTCAGAAAATGCATGTTAATGAAAAACCTGTTTTAAGAACTTTCCAAGTTGGCATAAAAACAATTCATGCCTGTGTTCTATGAACATAGCATTTGAGAACCATGCAGGGACAGCAGAAGGGGTGTGTCTTGGGGGGCGGTGCATAATAAAGTCACATACATAATATTAACAGAGTACTGAACCTACTCAAAATTAAATACTTCCCAATCATGAATAAAAACATGCTAAAGGAGTATGCCTTGGATGATGGTTGGCTCAGGTCTATGCTACACTATTACAACAAATAAAAAAAATCTCAGACTTAAGCTACTCTTTTAATTGCATTCATTTGCAATACATACTGCACTACCTAACTGACTGTTATACCATAATACCAATATGGTAACTTAAAATGATGTGCTCATGATCTGGGATACATACCCCCCAATCACTAGCTATACCAGCTCACTGTATTTTTCATTAATTTTGTTTGTAAGGTAACCATTTTCTTTCAGAGCTATATACAGTATGTCTGTGGCTGCAGACAAGGATCACTACAGGCAGAAATTGAAAAAAAAGTCTGTATTTGTCTTACCATGAAGTTATACTCAGTCAAAACCAGCAAGTACCATAATACCTGTGTTTAACCCCCATCCCCGAATGTGCACATGGAGCTGACAAGTAGAGGTAAAAAATTGCATGTACTGCTTATGGACAATGGGAGCACAGCTGATGCAATTACACATACTATGATCTGTTGTCAGACTACAGCACCATTTACTTAAAATGGAAGTAGTGAGAAACTGCAAAGATTCAGATTTACCAACAAAAATATCAGTCACTTGTCTTTTGCAATGGCTTGTACTTGTTTCCTATAGATGTTGCATCATCTATGAAAAGATCTTGAAAAACAAAGAAAAATAAGAGATAATTTAGCCTTTTAAAAATAGATAACTTGTGAGTCTGAAGTCCTGTTTTCATTTCCCTGAATCAGCCAAAGAGTCTTATTACCAAGTTTGCAGAGCTTATTTTCTTGTCACCGTCTCCCAAGATTAGCTGTAAAGTTGCTTCCTTTTAAAATATTTTTGTTATTATCATCTCCCCTCTTCAGTTTTCTTGGCAAATTTTATTGGAAAAAAAAACTTGGATTTTCACATAATTTTGCATTTTAGACAAGAATAGTCATTTGTTTCATCCTGCAGTTCTTCTCATACTATACTCCCCATCCATCCATCCATCCATCCATCCATCCATCCATCCACATCCCCTTTCTTTTCATTTTTTGCACATGAGGTTGCGGTGTCACATCAAGAGTGATCACCATCTACAATCACAGCTAACCCTGCTATGGTTGTTCTTCTATACCACACACACACACAAACACATACACATGCACACACATCTATAGCCAATTTAGAGTGTCCAATCAACCTACTGCAAGCTTGCATTATTGATAGTTCTATACCAACAATGTTTTAATTGTTTTGTGTGTGTGTGTGTGTGTGTGTGTGTGTGTGTGTGTGTGTGTGTGTGTGTGTGTGTGTGTGTGTGTGTGTTTACACACACACTGACACATGCAAACACACATCTATCTGTTTGTCTGTCTATCTATCTATCTATCTATCTATCTATCTATCTATCTATCTATCATCAGCGAACATCGTAATGAATTTGTGGTAAGGACCAGAAAGTGCATTTAAAAATCACAAGCATAATTCCCAGATTTCATCAAATGAAAACCAAATGCCATTTTTTTAGAACTGTAAGCCAGTGTCTCTGCTGATATGCAGTTACTGTAATGTGGTGCCTCCACCCTTCTATCCCTCAAAAAGTGCAGTCTAGTATTCATAGCCAGGAATTGCAAAATACAAACCAAAAAATGTTATCACACCTCTTTTAGGTATTTCTTTTTAATTTTGTTCATTTATTAACCACATAAAACTACTAAGCACACACCTCTTTTTAGGGGCACTGACTGTTTAAGTGTGAGTGTTTGAGCAATTTTCTCTCAGTCAAACAGTAGGCCAGCGGAGGCTGAGAGGCTCAGACCTTGGATACCTTTAATCATCTGTTCTAACTGCCTGACAGATTTCCTTTTAGAGGATCAGAAGATCAATGTTAGGAATTAATTTGGTTAATGCATTATTTTTGTGCTAACTGTTCCTGATGTACATTAAACTCCACTGCATGTTTACACTTACTGTACTGTGCCATCTGCTCCCACGTTTTATCTCCTTGATGTCTGCTATCTTATATATATGGACACTGTAACACAAAATGTAAAACAAAAATAAGGTTACAGTACTCCATTTATATCTTTCCCAACAGGGTACTAGAAAACCATTGACTGTAATGACCCATAGTTAGTGCAGTAAATGTTTACTGGAAGTCCCTGCTGTCTTTTAAACTCCATTTACAGTTTTGTTGACTTTATCTTTTGAGCTTTTATGCCCATCTAGACCAGTCACATGATTTTCAGCCATTATCTCCTTCTTTCTGATTCTAGGGTTGGCCCATTAAGGACGTTATATTTTGGCATGTGTTCTGTGCTCATTTCACTTCCAGATCAACCCATTTAGCTATTCCTTTTGTATGTTGTCTAGATCCTCTTATCACTTCTAGTGTGGCCCTCATCCACCCATATTTCACTCTTGCTTTGTTCTTTCCCCCTTTTCCAGTGTGGTGATACCTGTAAGCACCTGATTCTCCTCAGTGTGCTTTTTTTTTCATTGCTGTGCATTCCTTCTGTGTAGCTGCTCACATTTCTGTTGCTGGTTTCTGTCCAGCATGGCACTGTCATTCTCTCTCCCTTCATTGCATCTGAGTCATCTTTTTCATGAGGCACTGTTTTTCTACTGCTCATTTTTATCTCTTATCTGAGCTGGCATGCACTGTTGCTCATCAGTTAACTTCCATTTTGCAATCTTCACTGCCACAGGGGACTTGGAGGTGGTCTCTGTTATCTGGTTGGACCACTCAATAATTTGGTTGTTGATCAGCCAACTCTAAGATACCCCAGACATATCCTGTGTGCAATGCAGGAGACTTGGTTTGATCATCCAAGAAAAGTCCTTTCAAGCAGAGACAGAGAGACAGAGAGAGAGAGAGAAATGTTGGAAGACTAACCTGGATGATCATCTCCAGACAGCACCTGAAAATATAGATAGTGAAACCCAACATGAGGTAAGATGCCATGGATATTCTGGACATTTATCCAGCTCCAAGATAGGGTCATGCTACATGTAGCACACAGGGTACTATAGTACCACATCAGCCTACAACCTGGTGGATGCCCTTCAAATGGCACATACCCCCTGGCTAGACAGGCTGCAGTGAGAGCCAGCTATCTGCCATAACAACACAACAGGGAACATGGCCACAATCCCACATATGGAGCCCACATATTATGGCTTTCCCTGATGCATGAGCCTCCACACATCTCTCTGTAGGAACAGCTACTACACCTAGCCAGCAGTCCACTCCTGAAAGTGCCACACTATTACCTGTGGACATGATCCATGGCATTTCACAACACTCCTAGCCATGTGATGGCTTACTGCAGGCACCACAGATGACACTTGCACATATGGTAGTGTTGTTGTTTCTATTCACTGTGCCCCAATCCTGTGAAAATGATGATGACTACAGTCTGTCCACCCCCCCTAGCTTATTTGGGTTGATGTAATGTTTGATGCAATGTACTGCATAGCTTGGATGTATAAATGCATACATCACTTTTGTTGTGTGTTTGCCGTGTCATGGCTTATAGATATAACCGGATTATGCCTCTTTGCTAGTTCCATGACATATTGCACTCACCTCTGCCTTACATGGGTACCAATTAAGTCCTCTTATAACTCCTAACCCAGCTCCTTCTCCACTGCCAGCATAATAGTGTTGGCCATTGCTACTGTAATTGCTTACATAGCAGCATGTTGTGCAGCATGGCATGTACCACAAATAGATCACTGCACATCTCAGGAGTGTACTGCTGGATGTAGGTTTACCTTTAAAACCGTGAATTGTAGTGGTTCAAGTGCTCATATGAGTAACTCAAAACCACAAAACTGACAATGTCGACAAACCTTCATGTTTAAAAAACAGCAAATTGAACAGCAGATTTGCTGTTTTTTGAACATGAAGGTCAAAGAAAAAAAAACAGTGTAAAGCAGGGGGGCAAACCCCCCTGCACCCCCCATGTGGGGGCCTGCTCCCCCCATACACCACTACTTTATTATTCTAACTCCAAGATTGCACTACAGTGGGGAAAGGAACCATTTCCCGATCCCCACTATAGTGCAATCCACCCCTGAATGTCGAATGTGCCATGAGTGAATCTCACTGTGCATTCGCTCATTGCACATTAGAACATTTTTTCGTTCAGCGTTTGCAAATCTGGCAGGCTGCCTTTCGGAAATGTTCTGTTCACCCTTCTGCAAAATGCGGTTTTAAAGGTAAACCCTGGATATATCCAGGCAGTGAAAGCAAGACTTCAGCATTCCAAACAAACATTCAGTGTCGTTCCATGTCTCAACTTCTGCAGTGTTGTATGCCCTCTCCATCTCTGCCTGGAGGTTGCAGATGGGAACATCAGCCATGGCTACAAGCTAAATGTGAAATCAGATCTTATACACAAAAGCAAATACCATAAGGAATGGCCTGCTCCATTTCATCATGTCACTGGATCATCATGGACTCTGGGGTTGTTAATGTTTATACCTATCAATTGAATGACTCTGTGGAAGTCTCCCAATATAAAACACTGGCATAGGGCACACACTTGCTTGATACAGGAATCTTAGAAATTGTGTGGATGGTACACAGACATGGTGTATATAATACACTGTGCATTGTACAGCACTTGGGAGTTAAAGTGGAAACCCTTCCAGTTTATATACAGGATGTCAAGAAGACCATGTAGAGCCTTGATACCAACATGTGTCCAGTCACTGGTCACCAGGACCTCTGTGAAACAGTCCAGGTTGTAGAATGTCTGTACAGTGGTAGTTCTCTTCTCTGCTCCTTCACATATATCAGCGGCACATCCATGGACAGGAGTAATATATGTGTGAGGTCTATGACTATAAAACTCATAGTGCATCCTTAGATGGATGCTGGACGCTCCTCTCCTTAAAGGAGGGCCAACCACCGATCCAGGTAACTACAGGTACATAAGTCTGACTAGCCTCATATGTAAGGCCATGGAAAGAATCATCATGAACATGATAAATGAGGACATAGGTAACCTACAAACTCTGGACCGATCACAGTTTGGCTTTGTTAAAGAAAGGTCATGCCTATTAAATGTGGTGGACTTCTTTAAGATGGTCACCATAGCAATGGATGAGAATACAACTGTGCACAGCTTACCTCGACCTGGCCAAAGCTTTTGATACAATACTCCAAGCACACATTATAGACAACCTCACTAAATTATGTGTAAACCCTTTTATCACCCACTGTAAAGCCAGCTGGTTCACTGATAGGACCCAAGAGGTTAAATTAGGTAAGGTCACCCCACAAAGAGGCCAGTCACTAGCAGAGTCCACCAGGGCTTGGTGCTGGGCCTGCTCCTTTTAGGCATCTATTTCTCTGAAGTGAAAGCAAACATTGAAGGTTTATGGCTGACTAAGTTTGCAGATGATTGCAAGCTGGGGGTTATCAATGACTCCCTTGCAGACATGAGCATTCTTCAATAAAGCTTGTCACTGACTAATAAATGGTGTCAAAGCCATGGTCTTAAACTCAATGCTAAGATATACATAATTGTACCCTTTGGGAAGTCAACCATCCCAGCTAATTACCATATTGATAATACACCCCTAAGACCTGACCCAGTGATCAGGGATCTGGGTATGCACATAGAAAGTAGCCTTACTTTCAACCATTATGTGGCCACAGTAGTGAGGAAATAATTTTATGTTGTGCAACTTATAATTAAGGGCATGGCATCTAGGTCCAAAAAGGTCATTGTCCCACTGTACTCTGCTCTTAGGTTCATAGGTGTGTACTAGGCTAATGGCCCTGGAGCCTTTACAAGCCTAGCCCATAGATGTGCCCTGGCATCATGCCGCCCAACATTAGTTCCCAGTGCCTCTATCAACTAGAGGCACTGGAGTGATCCGTGGGGTGAACTTTCTATTTCCCATCCACTCATCAAGATTTCTCTTGAAGAGGGCCAGTGAAGTGCTCTGCTTGACATGTATGGGAATTCTATTCCAGAGCATGGGCAGTCTTTGAGTTATGAACCTGTCCCTCCAGCATGTTCTTTTGATTGTGGTAATGAGGTTGAGGTCTCTGGAGTCTGTAGTGCAGAGGGATTGGGATTTCTTTAGATGTAGCATTTCTAACAGAGCTTGGTCAGACATGGCTTTGTAAGTCAAGCGGAGATCGCCTCTTAGTAGATGATATGAGATAGAGAACAGCTGGAGTTTTTTTAGTCTGTCCATGTAGGACAAGTGTTTAAAGCCTAGGATCCCCTTCATGAGGCACTTTTGTGGCCTTTCCAGCTGTTGCATGTGTCTAGTGAGGTACATGCCAAATGGGGCATTATACTCAATGATTGGCCTAATGAGGGAAGAGTAGAGAGAGATGATGACCCCTTTCTTTCTGGATGCAAAACCCTTAGTAATGAGATGTGCTATATAGAAGTACTTTCTGACCACAGTGTCAATGTGGTGGTTGAAGGAGAGGTCACTGTCAACCTGTGTCCCCAGATCTCTTATAATGCATTCAGTGTTCGGTCGGCTCCCATCGATGTGGTAATTAGTGCAGACTGAGTTTTTCCCAAAGAGGATGACAATGCATTTTTTTGGCATTAAGCTTAAGGCCATGGTTTTGACACCAGTCATTGGTCTCAGTGAGGCCTTTCTGTAGGATGTCTACATCCCTTGGGGAGTTAGTAATGGCTCCCAGCTTGCAGTCATCTTCGAACTTCATCAGCCAAAGTCCCTCCATGTTGGCCTGGACTGCTGCGATGTAGATGCCAAACAGAAGAGGACCCAGGACCGATCCCTGTGGGACTCCACTTGTGAATGGTCAGCAGTCTGACTTGGAGTCCACTACTTTCACACTGTGGGTTCTATCTGTGAGCCAATTTGCAACACACCTAGTAATATAGGGGTTGATGCCCAGTTTGGTGAGTTTATCAATAATTCCTGAGTGGGGAATGGTATCAAAGGCCTTGGCCAAATTGAGGTAGGCTGTATGAACTGCCTTGCCCTCATCCACAGCTCTGGTGACTGACTCAAAGAAGTCAACCAGGTTGAGCAGGCATTATTTACCTTTCACAAAACCAAACTGTGTGGGATCTAGAGTTTGGAGATTCCCTATATCCTTGTTAATTAGGCCCATGATGATGTGCTCCATAGCCTTACATATCAGACTCATCAAGCTAATGGGGTGATAATTCCCAGGGTCTGTAGTCAATCCCCCTTTATGGAGAGGGATGACTTTAGCAGTGCACTATTTGGTACAGACAAAGCCTGAGGTGAGGCTGTGATTGAACAGGGCACACAGATGTGGTGCCAGTTCACTTTGTAGTTCATGTAGAACACATCCAGGGATATTGTCGAGTCCCATGGAAGTTGTATTCTTGGTCTTGGACAATGCAGCTTTAACCTGTGCTGCAGTAATGCTGTGTTCCTGGCATTCCTCCGATATTGTGATTGGTCCTTTGGGGGGAGAGAGGGGTAAAGTTGGCACTGAATCTGTCAGACAGTATGTTGGCAGTATCTGTTGGCTCATTATAGGAGGTACCATTGTGCAGTAACTCAGAGCAAATCTCGGTATTGCCGTGGAGATTCTTTATATAACTATAGAAGGCTTTGTGGTTGTTTTTAGTGTCTGCTGCAATTCTGCCTTCATATCTGGCTTTAGAGGTTTTGATGAGGGATCTCAGCTTTTTGTTGAGGCTAATAAGGGAGTTTTTCCATTCTTGAGACTTCACCTTTTTCTGTAGCAGTTTCTTTCTTCTGTTGTAGAGTTTATTAATGGCAGGAGACCACCAGGTTGGCTCTCTTTTTTTGGAGGAAAGCATCTTGGTTCTGGCTAGTCCCATGGATTTATGTATGTGTTCATACAGTGCATTGGTGTATGATTTGGCAGTCATGCATCTATTTTCCATTGACACAGGTACTGTGAAGTTAACCACCTCTGTTTTCTGGAGCCCAAAGTCAGCTTTGGAGAAGTTTTTCATGGTGGTTACCTTTGTGGGGGGTGTGGGTGAGATGTGAATTTCCATGGTGATTAGTTTGTGGTCGGATCTAACCAGGGAAGAATTGACTATTGGTGTAGAGCAGCAGTTGCCCATGTTAGTAATAACCAGGTCAAGGATGTTGCTTCCTCTAGTGGGGGGTAAAAATGAGCTGGTCCAGGGCATTGGAATTGATGAATTCCAGGAAGCGTTGGCCCCATGTATTGGTGCATGTGTAGTTTTCCCAGTTGATGGAGAGGTAGTTGAAGTCACCTAGTATAAGAGTGTTGAGTTGGACCATAATAGTTTCCAGAATGCTTAGGAATGTGGAGTGAGAGTCTTGGGACTTGGTTGGTGACCTATAGTAGGCTATGACCTGAATCGCCATCACACCCAATGTTAGTTGTACCTGAAGTATCTCAGATAAATTATGCTGGGCTACTAGACTTATCAGATTAAACATAAAGTACAATGCTATCTTTGGTATGTACCTGATCAGTCATATGCAGCAACTAGTGTGACCTCAGAGTTTCTTTATGAAAAGAGTACAAGGCGTAACAAATCTGACTTATGGAGTGCACTGTAAAGCCCTGCCCTCTACTCAGTGTGCTATAGATTGGTGAGGGGTGATCTATGCCTGGATTACAAGAAATCCGCAAAGCCCACTCTTATACATCTCTTGCATATTTTTAAGTCAAACAATACCAGAAATACAAGATTTAAGGATCTGAATGTTGTCTGAAATTTAAACAGAACATGCTGGGGAAACAGATGTGTCCCAGAGACTGCCCCTCCTATGGAACAGGCTTCCTCCCATGTGAAGCTGAGTTCATCTGTTACGCAATTTGAGTGCAACATAGACCAGTGGATGGAGAATAGGAAATTTACACTGTGTCTGGCACCCATGTCTCTTGTGAACAGAGGTAACTTATACATTTCTGGCCCTCAATGTCCTATTGGATACAGAACATAATTATTCTTTCGGAAAAATCTGGAAAAGCTTAAAAAGCCCCCCCCCCCAGATCATTAGCCTAGGGACAATCTATGAATCTATACCAAGAATGCTTAATGCTAAAAAACCTTTGTGTCCACTGGGATAGGCATTCCTTGCATCCCCCTTATAGCCCATGTTAAGATAGCACTAGTCATCCAGTTTCTCTATGATACAAAGTAGCTGCCAATTTTGTGTTGGTCATGGCAGTGGTGGTACATCAGCCAATAACTGAACCTACTGTGATGCAGAGGGCAGCTGCATGCAACATCTTGGTGGTATCCACAGTGATTGCTAATATATTTTGGGTGTATAAAGTAGATGCTACTGGCACCATGGAACAACTGATAACCATGTTCTCCGAGAAATGTTAGTGTACAGAAAAGCTGATTGACAAGCACTTTGCACTGTTTTATATAGTTTGAATCATGCCACCATGTCTGCTGTTATCATTTGCATATGAAGAACCTTTCATTATCCTGCTGATGCTGTTTTGCATGTCATATTGGAGTTATATGCATGCGACTCAAAAAACACTATTTTCTATAGTAGTGAAGCCACTCTACATGTGTTTCTGAATAGGTCTCATCCTGTGATATGCTGATCACCATGCTGTTTTGCATAATGCAGTGTGTTAATTGTTCTTGAATACTCCCAATATCACAAAATTAGCAACATTAAAAGTATTAAAACTTACTCCACAGTTACTGTAGAAGACCATTCACAACAAAGCCCACTGATAAAAACCTTGGTAACTGGCATAATGCCTTAATTAATACACAAACTGTACAATTACCAGATTGCTTTAAAGTGAATGCAAAACGAATCCAAGCAGAAAAAATGAAGAAAATAGATAAAAGCAATAATTCAGGTCCTATTACAAGTGAAATATTGTGTGGTATAGATGCTGGGAACAGGTTTCATAACTAACCACTTGTCATAAAATCTGTTCTCTAAACCAATATGCTTATCTGTCTTTCTATATACACACACGCACATACATCTATATATATATATATATATATATATATATATATATATATATATATATATATATATATATATATACACACACACACACACACACACACACACACATATATATATATATATATATTTATATATATGGATCTGCTTTAAATAATCAAATTACCACTTTGTCGAATCGCAGAAGATTGAGACCACATCGCTGAAAACTTAATTCAGCAAACTCCTGGAACATCGTATTTTGCCGCTGGGAAACTAACCACTTGATCATCATGATGACCTTTGCCTTTTTCTCAACTGCAGTGCAATCTCGGAGTTGGTATATTTAGTTAGGGGGGATGTGGGGTCAAAGCCTCCAAATTTGGTGTGTTTAATTTTCATTGGTTTATATTTTGATTATTGGCAGCCAAGTGGTTAGTTTCCTGGTGGCAAAATATGATGTTCCGGGAGTTCGCTGAATTAAGTTTCAACAGCATGGTCTTGATCTTCTGTGATTTGATGAAATGGTAATTAAATTATTTAAAGTAGATCCATATATATATATATATATATATATATATATATATATATATATATATATATATATATATATATGTGTGTGTGTGTGTGTATGTGTGTGTGTGTGTGTGTGTGTGTGTGTGTGTGTGTGTGTGTGTATGTGTGTGTGTGTGTGTATAATAGTTGACCAATCATTTTTTGTATGGGGTTGCCC
This sequence comes from Protopterus annectens, assembly GCF_019279795.1. NCBI lineage: Eukaryota > Metazoa > Chordata > Ceratodontiformes > Protopteridae > Protopterus > Protopterus annectens. The sequence continues at coordinate 329,512,010 of NC_056736.1, forward strand.
CCCTGTACCCCCACATCCTCCACTACTTAAATATACCAATTCAAAGATCACATAACTTTTGGGGAAATGGACAAACTTCCTTTCCCCACTATTCCAAGATATCAGATGAAAGCACAGTAAAAGCAGCAATATACCAATCAATTAAAAAAAGAACAGCAAACTGCATTTTAATCAAGTCAACTAATGGCGATATCCTGTAGCTATATATATCTATATATATATATATATATATATATATATATATATATATACATATATATAAAGAGAGAGAGAGATATGTATATATATATATATATATATATATATATATATATATAGAGAGAGAGAGAGAGAGATAAATAAATACATATAGATACACATAAATACACTTCTTGATTGTGTATGCTTAAAAAGCTGGCAATTAAATGAATAAATAATGGATATAACCACTATAATGTCATCATCATTCAGGGAAATGTTTATTACTATAAGATACATGCAACTCAAAAATGTTATAAATACAAAACAGGACTTTGACACCATAAACTATGTGACTTTTACTAGAGTGGCATGCATTGCACACAGGATGTAGTTGTAGTACTTCTGCAGGGCTTTAATATTTATTGAATGGTTGGAGTGGAACGTGCAAAATTTTAACTACAACTTGCTCTCTTAAATCGGATTTTATTTTATTTTAGTATAACATTTCACATTTCAACGCTTTGTAATTTCCCATTTTGAAGTTACCGCTAGAAGAATGTGTAAAATAAGCCAATGATGAGTCTGTCAATTAAAGAAGTGATACTAAAACATGCAATATCCATGCCTTAATAAGCACAAACAGTCCAAAATGTGTTTTCCACCATTTTATCATAATTATACCTAAAGTATAAAGAAAGGGAAGTAAAGCCCTATTGAAATGTTATGAATTTTATTGCAATGATACCATGACTGAAAGTCATGCCATTTGTAAAAAATAAAAAAAAAAAAGCTTGAAGGAAAACCTACAATTCCTTCATATTTTGTACATCAAGTAATCTGTTTTATGCATCCAGCCTAGAACATTTTATGTATGACCTCGCATAGTATCCCTATAGCACTGGTAAAGAGTTTGATCTGTGTGTAAAAACAGCCAAAATTCAAACATAAAAGTGAACTGATTGCATCTAGGGCATTCTTTGATTGACAGACCTAGATTTTTTAGCTAGTTGCTTGAATAGTAGATTTCTTAGTTAGTTTCTTGAATAGTACAGTAAACTCTCAGTTAACTGGAACTCAAGAAACCAGAAAAAAAATTTGAAAAAATACAGTACAATTTTCATGTGTTGCACTCTTTCCCCCCGTAGAAACATATGTTAAGTTTTTAGAGTTTTAGAGTTTTAAAAAGGAAGATAGGAATAAATTCCCTCTCTCTCCAACCTATGGTCAAGTCAAACCAAACAACTAGTATAGGGTACAGTATTAGTCAGGTCTATGTTTAATAGTAACTCTCAAGCAACCAGAAATTACATTTATCTGGCATCTACCAATCCCCATGAGTGCAGTTTAACCGAGAGTTTACTGCAGATTTCTTAACTAGTTACTTGAATAGTAAAAGTTAGCAGTACTATACTAAATAAAACAATGCAACTCTAAGGCTAAAGAAATGTTCAAAATGTTGTGATTATACACGAAATGAGTCTTCTGCCGCCTTGAAGTGATTTAAGCCATTTTGACAGTTGAGCTCTATGGTTTCTTAATGATGGAAAACCAAAATCATTTAATATATTTAAACACTGTGACAAATCTTCCTCAAAGCCTTGTCAACTCTCCAGTAGAATTATAGAAAGGTAATGGACATTTTAAATATTCTGATGCACAACAGACATGCTTCAAATTGCACTGACACACACAATTAATGAAAGGCAAATCAAGCACCTGCAGTGTTTAATGCATGAAAATTTCAGCTTTGGGATCCAGACCTGACCAAACATTCTTATGTGATTATGTGATTAGAAACACAACAGGATTGTGCTGTTCACTTACGTCATTTTCTGTGTTTTGTACTAGATGTATTGGTTATGATACTGCATTTTAAATGTTTTCTTAAATCAATAAGTATTTAATGCCAAACTCAACCTGATTTATGCTACAGACATTTTTTAGCAGAAATCATATTTGTGTTGCTTATTAAAACTAGGCTCAGAAATTGGTTGTTTGTGTCTCAGTTAACTAGATGCGCTACACTTTGATCTTCTCAGGATGTATCAGTTTTTTTCCTACCAAAAAGAAAATAAGGTGGCAACTGAATAAGACTAAAGAAAAAAAGAAATAGAATGGCATAACAGATGTCAATGCAAGTTTTCCTGTTGGGGTATAATAAACAAATGATTTCATTAAACATAATTTGGCATAGACTGACATTGTAATGTATAACTGTACATGACAATTTGGGGGGTGATGTGTTCAACAACATAAAAATTATTACGGAACAGATTGTGATATGAGCACTGCAAACACTCAACTCCCAAGTGCTTGAAGACAACTGGATAGTGCAGCTATTGAAACACATTATTTAAGCTCAAATGAGGTAAGTGTGGTGGTCATGGTGAGGGAGGGGGTTGAGAGTATGGATTAGGACACCATTGAGAAGGGGAGTTTCAGGTTTTGTTAGCAGAAGAGGAATTTGGGGTTTAGAGAGTAGAAAAGGGTTTTTAGGGTTAGGAAGCAAGAAGGGGGTCTTAAGGTTAGGGTGCAAAATGACAATCTTAGGGTTAGGGGGCAGGAGAGAAATTTTAGGTTTAGGAAGTGAGAAGGGAGTGTTACAGTTAGGGAATAATAAGGGAGTCGCAGTTCGGAAGCGGGAGATAGAGTTTGGGTTTAGAAATGGGAAGGGATTATAGGGTTAGAAAGTAAGAGGGGGAATATTAAGGTTAGAGTTAGGGTTCTGGTAATGGTAACAGCATGGTCTGTTGACTAGCTCCTTCTATGATAATGAATATAACACCCCCTTAGAATGGCACAAGAAACTTAGTCAATTATTAAAGTCAGTCATCTTCTATTCATATTGTGGCATCATGGGAGAAGGTAAAATGCATCTCAATGCTAGGCTCATACCAGCCTGAGACACATATTGTGAGAGCTCCATGATCTCTCTCTTCATAACGTCTAAGGAGGTACATCTCAGATCATTTACACCCACATGGGGTGCTGGTACTTGACATCCAATGATCTGTGCATAATGTGGTGGGTCCTTACCCCTAATAAGCAACTGACTGCGCCTTTCTCCTTACTCAGCCTGGTGAGCAGAACATCAGTGTGTCCCACAATGGAGTCTCCAGTGATCAGAATGTTGAATTGTTTGGTTGCTTGCCTTATGGGCTTAGAAGTAGAGGTTCCTTGAAATATTACTGTATGCATTGATGTGGTGTTGTTTTGAAAGAGTGCATTCAGGGCTGTTGAGAGTATTTCTATGTGTACTTCATCTAGGAGGACTTTGGGGTTTAGGACGGTGATGTTTAAGTGCCTCAGCATACTTGAGTCTGTGTCTGTTTGAACTATGTGTGATGGGTGCAGCATGCGTACTACTGACAACTTGATTGAGATTAGGGGTGCTTTTATGTGACAAATTTACCTCCAGTGACATTGTGTAAGTGTATCTTTAATATACCATATCGGTTGGTTTGAGAATAAGCTGTTTGCCAGTAAACATGAGGCAATTTCTACATTGCCTCAGGATGCCGATATACACCCAGCTTGTAATGGAGATAGTAGGAAAGTTCATATTCATGACAACAGGCCCTTTTTATTAATTAAATGCTTGCAGTGAGAATATAAAACAGTGTCAGAAATAACTGGTTTGCACGTCTGAGGGCAGTGATTGTTAGTGCAAACAGTTGCCTTATGTACAAATAGGTACTGGTGAAACTTCAAGGGTACTTTTATAGAAAAAATGTGATCTCAAGGTGTCTGTGTCTGTACAGGGCACTGCCAAAAACTGGTGGGTAAACTAATAAGTAGGACCAGATGATTTATGGATGCAGCATTTACTGAGCTATTTTAAAGTTAGGTTAGACAGCAGCTAATCAAGCAGTACTTAAGAAAGAATTAGCTTTATATAGAATGATGAAAAGAGAGGATTTGCCTGATTGGTTACTGCCTGGCTACCAATAGTGGTGGCCTTACCACAGCTTCATGTTGCTAGTATACAATGCTCCTTTTCTTCTTCTCTCACCAGATGCAAAACAGTAGCACCAGTAATAAGATGAGAAGCAGGCTACAGGCTATTTGATGATCAACAGTCTTGTCTAAGATGATGCAAGGATCTGTAGCATGTTGTAGTTGTAGATGAAAAAATGGGTTAATATCCTAAGAGTTACAGTGTGTACTAAGCAGTTAGATATGAAAGCTGGGGAAACTTAATAAGCTTTAGCAATCTAAGTGGAGAGCCACTAATTTTAAAAAAGCAAGATGGATTGGGGGGGGGGCACTTTGTATTCTGGCTTTACAGAATACAATAGGATGGCAATATACATTTAAATTGCTGAAGGGGAGTGGTTTTGCAAAATCTTAATTTTGTGTTTACTCACAATAGTCAATGAAGGAGGTGAGGGAAGGAAATATGTGGTCAAATTAGCATAAGGGGCTAACTAGAAAGACAGTTGAGTTTACAAACACTGCAGCACTAAAGTAGGAGGGTGGAGGAAATTTAATTTCTTTGTGACTCACAAGAGACACAGCTGCACTCTCCTTCCTTGTATAAATAAGCAATTAAAAACAGAATACAAGTAAAACAAAACGTAAATAAAATAAACCACAATATGCAAAATAGAAGAAGGCAATGAGGCAGTACAAAATACAAGAAAGCAAAAACAAACTAACCTTTCCCTCACAGCAATCTATAGCATTCTGAATGAGTTTTTCCTGTAAAGCCTTGAAATGTTTTAGTTTACACTTTAAATGAGAGGTTTTGATCCTAGCTCCACCCTTATTTCACAGGTAATTAACTTTAATTGACCTGAACTAATTTCTGTGTGACTCCCAAGAGGCACAGTCATGAAAGAAAGTTGAAATTGTGCCAGAGATTGCAGAATTCATAAAGGAAGGATTAGACAACAAAGTATTGTAGGAGAGGTGGTACACAATTACCTCAGCAACTTACAGGGGAAGGGTGATGAACTGGATGTGGAAAGGGCTGGTAGTGAGGAAATGAGCAAGATGAGTAATGAGAGAGTGTCTAGTTATTTGAACACTGAAGGAAAAGGTGCCTTGTCCATATAGAGCAGTAGCTGATTTTACAAGCATGAACACAGGAATGGCTGCAAGCAAAGTTATGTATTCACAGGACATGCCAGATTTCCAAAGTGATAGTGCTGTGAAGTCACTGCATCAAGAAAGCATGAAATGAAAAAGAAGGAGTTTGCATGCAGTGGCAGTGAGAGACAGCCTGGGTGTGCAGAATGACATACGTGCAGGTGAAACATTGATGAAGTAATGTCTGCTATTCAGTCACCCTACCCACAAACCTATCATTCACCACATGAATAGCCAAAGCTCATGCAGTAAAATACTTGAACTGTGTGCTTTTGTGCAACCCTAATATTTTAGTTTTCACTGAAACCTAGCTAAAGCCGCCCCATGTTAAGAAAATGATAAAATAATCCCCCCAGCTATAACATCCTGTGACTAAGAAAGATTGCACAACAAAGCAGGAGTCATAACAGCTGTATACCTAATCTGCACACTCTCCTTCAGCAAAGCTGAAAGCTTGGCCACTTAAAATAAATGATAATAAAAATATCACTGTTTACATTCCCCGAGCAACAACAGCTCATCTTTAAAGGACCTTCTATCTTGACTATCCAAAGATATCAAGCAAGAAGCCATCATCCTGGGTGATGTAAATATTGATTGGCTGTCTATTTCCACTCCTAACCTCCTTTGTTATAAATCTGTACAGCTTCACACAACTCAGCACCTCTCCAGCTAGATGCAGAAAACACTCCAATGGATTGTCTATTCTAGACTAGGGTCACACATCACACCCATGTAAAATTATCTCGTCTGGCACCCACTCACACTCTATGAGTGACCACCTCCCAGTCTTTCTAAAAAAGTTGCCATTTCACTCCTGAAAGTGCCATGACCATAACATGGTCCAGAGCTTTACTCAAATTAAGTTAAATTCAAAGAAATACTGGGAACTTGCAACTGGAATCAAATAAAAACTCTCCCTCTATATTAAGGAGTTACATATTTTAATGACACCTTTCCCACTATATTAAACTAGTTAGTGCCAGGTAAAATATAAGAGTCAAATTCATCTCCACGCCTTGGCTCACAAAAAAACTACAAAACAACTTATGATAGCCAGAGACAAAGCCTAGAAATCTTATCTTCATAATAAAATCAGAGATCAAGCTACATAACTTCAGAGAGCTCTGAAACTATACCAAAAAATCAATGATAAAAAATCACTCTGCGTCAATTCAAGACACACACAAAGAACCCCAAATAATTTTGTCCCTCCATTAAAAATTTATAAATCCAGGCCGTCAAGCCAAACCAACTACCAACCATGTCAAAGATATGCAAAACCAATTCAACTCACTCTTTGCACATTCTGTAACTTCCCTCATAAACAATTATCCACCTACCCCCTCTCCATTCCCACAGAACTATCCATTAAAATCCTTGTCTGATACATCAACCAAGTTTCCAACTCAAGGATCTTAAACCTACTTCAGAGGCTAAAATCTACTATACTCAGTGCTAATAATCTTCTGTCAGAATACATTAGCATGACTGCAAGCTATTCAGCACACCCTCTGTCTATTTTTATAAGCAGGTCTAGCCAAGAAAATTATGTACCCATTATCTGGAAACAGTCACTAATTACTCCCATACACAAAGCAGACTCCATTGAATTATGTAATTATTACCATATAGCTATTCTTTCTCCACTGGATTCTATAAATACCACCATATAGCCAATATTTCACCATTATCAGAATCATTGAAAAGTCTATATAGTCCCAAATTCTCAAACATTTAATAGATAATAACCTTCTAATTTGCTCATCACAGTTTCAGGTCATACCAGAGCTCTAACACAGCTCTTCTTAATTTCACCCATCATCTCAGCCTTCACAGGGACTCTGAAAACCATGTTTCCTCTCTGTACCTTCAGTTATCTATACGGTTTCACACTGTATCCCATAAGACTGTTCTCTATACGCCATCCTCAATAGGCCTTCACATCCCATCCCTCTCATGGTTCCTTAGTTACCTTCCTAACAGAATACAAGTAGTAAAATTGTAGAAAGGACAATCAGCATTCTTACTCATCTTAGTCAGAATGCTGTAAGGCTCAGTCTTGGACCTCGTACTCTTTAACATTTTTGTTAATGACCACTACACTGCTGCTAATGACACAACTGTCATTCAAAATGCTGAAGATGCTACACAGATAATCACAGGTAAGTCTCTCTGAGAACTTTAGGAAAAGACCCAAAAAGCTTTTTTTCCTTCAGAAACTTGACTCAGCAACTCTCTCCATTTGATGAACACTAAGAAAACCAAGTTATTGCCTTTTACATAGATATGTTATTGCATACTATAGAAAAATAAATATATAAATAACTTCTCCATCACCTCATCAAACAAGACTCCTGTCAAGCTTTTGTCCCACACAAAACTACTGGGAGTCTTTATATACAGCCACTTAAAGTTTGTTTTTCAAATACAAGTTATCAAAAAAAAACACAGAACAATTGGCCTCCTATATCTTAGTACACATTTTAACTAGCAATGCCAAAAAATAAACCAAAAAAAAAAAAAAAACAATAGCCTCTGTATATCTTCTGCCTTCACTACTATACACTGCCCCCATCTACATCAACTTTCCGGAATCTCTTCAAATAAAAACTTAACAGTACCATAACAAGATTGCTGACTTCCACACTATCTCTCTATCCATTAACATTTATTTAAAACATAATCTACAAACTTCAAAACTGTCCTGCACATCAAAGCTTATTGGATCCTTACACACCTACATGATCACTACCCTCCACAGACAAGCCCTAGTTAACTAGAACTAAAACCCACAATTCTGTTAGTGTCCTTTTACTCAAAATATGTCTCCAAATATTGAAATTCTATCCCTACCACTGTTAGTTAACAAAGCAACCTATTCAGTTTCAAACATTTGCTAAAATAACACATTATAAACACTTGGCTTAGATCTTGTATTCTCCAGTATAGACTGTCTTGGCAACTACACACCTACATTACTTATATTTACTTCAACAAAGCAAATTCTCAGTGTACATTTCCTATTGCATTTTAGCCCCTTGCCCTTACTGTCACTTCCTGTCTCCACTTATCACCTGACAAGTATTTCCCTGCAACAAAATTCTAATTAGCACTCACTGCCCCCTACATCTTCTTCAACTTCTTTACAACTTTTTTTCCCCTGTGAATCACTTAACACATATTACAGCACTCACTTTTCCTCATCTACTCTATGCTTTCTACTCTTAACACTTCTTTGTTTTTTACTCATATCTCACACACCTACTCTGTCTTATTTTTTCATCCCATTAATTTAAACCTGACTGTATGTTCCAATTTGTCGTGTATATATATGTAATGACTCAGTATTTAACTTTTTTATAGTTTTTATCTAGTATAGCTGCCTTTTAGTTTGTAACTGCAGCTTTTCTGTCTGGGCCTCATCCGAAAATAGGCTACCATAGCCCAGTAACAAAAGCAATAAATAACTAAATAAATAAATAGTGATCAGTGGTAAGTATAAAAAGAAAAAGAAAACCACTAGAAACAGGTTATGACATTTCAGACAAAACTGTTTTGTCTTAAGGATAGAAGTAAGGGGTCTGCATCACCAGGTGACTGAGAGTTTTTTTCCAAAACATCTTTTGAAAGTTTTTGCTTTAGCAGACAAAATGTTAAGGAATACAACAAAAAAGTTTTTGTATACCACAGAATAAATATATTTATTAAAATTTCAATATGGAGTTGAAAAGGAAGTTGATAATGCAGTTTAAACTTACAGTGGGGAAGGAAGTTGAAAGTACAGTTGCATAATAAGTAAACATGTCATACCAGTAGATGTTCAAATGATCACTGCTGCAGTAGCCTAATATATATATATATATATATATATATATATATATATATATATATATATATATATATATATATACATACATAGTAACTGAGTTGTCTGTGGATGACCAAGATATGGAGTATCCTTTCTGCCTCATTTTTGGATTCAAGAAAGAATACATGGAGATGGATAGTTTGGCTTAAAGTTAACTCAGATACCACTTTAGACATAAAAGAAAAATTTGTTCTAAAAGCAACCCTGTGCATGTAGAAAATCAGATAGGTCTGACTCACCATAAGAACTTGCAACTCAGATATTCTTCTTGCAGAGGTCAGAGCGATCAATAAAACAGTCTTTCATATTAAGAACCTCAAGTCAGCCTGTTGAGCTGGTTCAAATGAAACAAGTGTTAGTTTTTCTAACATAAAATTAAGATGGGAACCAATGCAAAAAAGAAAGCCATTAATATTAATAATTTAATAGCAAATGTAAACAGCATAAACATGATGTCAGGAGGCTAAGGTATATGACTAGTATAAGAAACTTCAGGCTGATGTTATAGACCTCACAGATATTAGATATTAGACATTAGATATTAGAAAGGATGAAAAGAGAATGTGTTTGTATTCTGTGGAGTAAAGAGGCTGTATGAACTTTTGAGCAGGATACTTGTTCCAGAATTGTGATATTAGTTAAAAAGCAGATGCAAAAGACACAAATGTTATAATAGAGATTGTACAAAAATTACTGGTAGATAATATAAGAGTAGGCTAAAATCCTTCAAGGTTAATAGCAGCATATACATATACATATACATATGCTACTATGGAATAGATAAACAAATTACTTGAGGAAATGAAAAAAAAAATATGCAAAGGTAAATCTAAGCATTGCTGAAGCAGGGATCTGAATTGTAATTAAAAAAAAGAAAATAAATATTATTCAGCAATTGCTGAAATTATGAGATGGTTAAATTAAATGCAGGAACATAATGGGTCTTTAGTACAAAACTACTGAAAACAGATATAGAAAGCAGTGAAAATGGAAAGAAAAGATGAATACACATTTTTATTGACAACGTGTTATTAGAAAAAAAGAATGGATGAATATCTAAAATAGAAAGTGAGTTCTATGCAAATAAGATAAGAATTAAAGATATATATATATATATATATATATATATATATATATATATATATATATATATATATATATACTATGTATGCATTTCAAACCCAAAAGACCAAAATTTCAAACATTATTTTCGTGAGATGAAAGTAAAGTTAAAATCCGGAAACCCATAATTTTTCCCAGGACAAGTAAAGACTTGCCCATCTTGGGGAAATATAATCTTTTCCACACTGCAGTGTGATCCTGGAGTTGGTATATATAGTTAGGGGGGATGTGGGGGCATAGTCCCCCTCCTAGGTGGGTTTCTGATGGTACGGTGTGTACTGTGTAGTTTTGGGCAAGTGTAAATTTTTATGTGAATAATAAGTGAACAATTGAATGAAGGTATAAAACAGGAAGAAGTTTAAAAAGGTGATAACATTTATTTGGAAAAAAGGCTGGGTTAATAATCTTAGTGAATACTGATTATATCATTTTATTTATATGAGCATGAAATAACATTTTTCAGATGGTAATAACTGGTGTTTTGCATGAAGGAGTATATGGTGTGCAAGGGACACTGTTAAAAGTTATATTAATAATGCAAAAACGACCTGGTATCGAAGGAAAAAAAGAAGAGGGGACATTGGTATCATTTGATATTGCTAAGCCATTTGATAGCATTATTAAATTTTAAGCTTTGTAAATAATGAAGACTCGTATAATAGGGGAAAAGATGATTAGGTTATTAGGTTCAGTTTATGAGAATACATGGATGAGAGTAATGGTGAATGGATGGTTGAGGAAGAAAGTTATGTTAACAAAAAGAATTAAAACAATATATTAAGTAAAGGATGTATGCTTGCGAGAACTGTTAAAGAAAACAAAAAGAGAAAGCGATGATGATGATGAAGTAAAGGAATATGTAAGTAAAATGAAAATATCGAAAATAAAATTGGGTGAGTTTCAAAATTAAAGGTAGTGATGATATTAAAATAATCAAAGCAAATAGCTTTGTTTATCCATGAGAAAAAAAAATTAGAAGACCAGACAAAAAATGATCAAATTGGATCTATGGATGAGTAATAAAATATTTACTACTAATGGACAGAAGCAGTTCCTAAATCCCATGAAGGAAATCCCTCAAATTATCTAGGTATGATCCCCATTGCTCTCACTATGGGTAACATACAATTGTCAAACATTGGATAGGCAAGGCCAATCTAAGCCCAAATAGGATAGGGTAATTCAAGCACCAAAAGGGAAATCAGTTAGGTTAAAAATGGCACACAAGGACTGTTAGCCTAGTACTTACATACACACTATGAAAGGAAGAAAATGTTTGAAAATATTTATTAAAGTGATGACTTTTATGCAGATATTTATTAGATAAGCTACCTTTAAAAGTGTAAATGAAATCTAAAGTGCAAGATAAAAAAGTTATGTAATGTATGAAAAGGAAAATATTGCAGAGCATATGTTAGTGAAGTGCAATAAAGACTTAGGATTTTCACAAGACTTTAAATATGATTGTTCTAAAGGTAATGGCATGAATATGGTATGGGAGGTATACAAAGGGAAAAACTGACTTCAATAATAGGCTTAGTTTTTAGTGTCGTTTGAAGGGTGTCCAATATTTCTCAGCCTGGAAAGATGTGATTAACAGACCATGCAGCTTCACAATGAATGGTCTGCATTTGTCCCCTCTAGGGTTTTGATTGTTGGCAAAGTTATTGTCCACCCCCATAGTGTCTTTTTTAGGCAATGACATACAGATATAGTTACCAAGGTAATGAAACAAACAAAGGCAAATGTAAATGTGTTATTGATCAATGCTAGGAGACTAAACAAAAAGCTCCACTCCCTATAAGCCCTTCTCACCCTGAAGGACATTGATATTTGTCTAGCAACTGCAACATGGTTTAAAACAGCACTCTAGCTGTGCAAGGCTATAATGTCTTCCACACATTTAGACCACCTACCACACAGGAGTGGAAAAAAGGTGCAAGTGTCTCAGTCTTCATACAGAAGAGATTTACTTCAAGACGGATAACGAGTATAATGCAGTACAGCTTCTTCCTGTCCAAACATACCACAGAAAGGTCCCCTACCATTATATTAGCTTGTTTAACTCCTCCTTGATCCAGGAAAGCCACAGTATCAATCTAAAGGGACTACAATCACCCTGTATTATACTCAATACCGTTGTCCTAGGTGATCTAAATTATCCAACTATATAGTGGAAAACCTATACCACCACTACTGTACGAGCACAGAGATTCCTTGACTTCATCAGTACAAAGACCATGAAATAATTAGTCAGAGTACCCATTACTGGGAAGTTCTTACTAATATAAAGCTGTTTCTTTCAAAATAAAACTGAAACCAGAGATCCCTTCCACCCAAGGTACCTTTAAAACTTTTTCTAAGACAAACTGCCCACTCCTAAGTGACAGATTGACAAGCTTCAAATTCTCAACAAACCCTGTTAACTCCACTGAATATTAGGAAATGTCTACCACTACTTTATGCCAGCATTTAAACAGCTGCAGATATACAGATGTACCTTGTAGGAACAAGTGCAGAGCAAACCCCAGAAACAAACCCACATGGTGGAACCATGATATCAACAGGTTTTACAATAAAGGGAATAGAATTTTGACTAAAAGTAAGAAAAGTAACTCCCAGAATGATAGAGCCTTCATCACTGAAATAAACAAACAACTTAGGGGCTTAATAAAATCCACCACAGCCAAGTTTGAGGCTAAAATGGCTATAAAGCCAAAGACTATGATGAAGCCATTTTTAGTTATGTTTGTAATCTCAAAAGCACAATGCAGCAATGCACTGTGCTGATTGTAAACAATGTTACCTACACAGAGGCTGAAGATATGGTTAATCTACTGTACAATAGCTTCACCCCTCTTTCTCCTCCATCTGTCTCAAGATATACCTGAAATTAGTTTGCCTCCAATTATCACACAAGACCAAGTCTTAAAAGCACTATCAAAAGCTGAAAATATTGCATCAGTGGATTCTGACAACATCCTTAGATACATCCTAAATCACATGAAGGGCAATTTAGCTGCACCTTTAACAACATTCTTCAACCTCAGCCTCCATACAGGTTTCATGTCAAGTGAATGGAGAACAGCTATACTTATTTCCCTGCATAAGGGAGGACCTTACACAGACCAGGCAATTAAAGATTAATCTGTTTCAGTCTGGATTCATCAATGGCAGGTCATGCTTACTGATCCAAGTGGACTTTTTTGAAAAGGTCACCAAAGTAATGGATGAAGGTAAAATGATACACACTGCATACCTTAACCTGGAAAAAGCTTTTGACACAATCCCCAACTCAGGCATAGTAGAAAAGCTAAATAAACTGGGAATAAACCACTATGTCACCTGCTGGGTTGCTACCTGGCTCACAGATTGGACATAGGAAGTCAAAATTAGGAAAGTTGCCTCCACAAAGAGGCCAGTCACCAGTGGAATTCCCAAAGATTCTGTGCTGGGACCACTTCTGTTTGACTCCTACTTCTCTGAAGTAAAAGCCAATATCAAAGGGCTGGGGCTGACTAAGTTTGCAAATGACAGCAACTTAGGAACAGTCACTGAATCCCCACATGACTTAGCCATGCTGCGGGAAAGTTTAAAATGACCTGGATACATTTGATTCCACTTAGCATCACCAGTACATGCCATATAAAAGATGTAGCCGAAAATTAGGCCTAATATGCCTAATATGTTTCCAGCTCTGAAATTATAATTTTATTAGCCTTTTTGGACTAGGATTTCTATCCCTTTCAACTGTCTGGCTTAAAAATGCATGTGTTTGCACATTTTTTGCATCGTGCAGCACTGCGAGGTTACAGTTAAACTATTCCAGGTGCCAGAAAGTCTGCTCTTCAAATTTTCCCTTAGAACTAGCTGGTTTCTCAGTAGTAGCACTAAAATCTGAACCCCTGTGACTAGCCCTTGCTCTAGAACCTGCTGGAAAACACTAGGAAGCCTGAAACTGATACAAGCACTCAATTCTCCTTGTCAATAAGGAGAAATTAATTGTATGCACTAAACAGCCTATAATTGCAAAGTACCTTGCAAAGGGAAGCAAAAACAGCCCTTATACTTTACAAAAAAAAAGCACCTAAACAGACATGTCCAAGGGTCAGCTTCTGTTGATTTCTCCTGTCCATCTGGTGAATCTGGGCATACTGGGGCAATGCGGCAACTGCCTCATGTACACAGACAATCCTCTCCTCCTACCACCCAACACTACAACCTGTGAGAGATGCACTTACATAGCCAAACTGGAAGCAAAGCTCTCTCCGGCCAAGATTGTGCTAGACAGTCAAGAGGAGAAGGTTAACACCTACACAATACCTCAAACAACTCATAGCCCTTCAAAACCCACACCATCAACACCCACACATAGCAACACTAAACCTACATATGCGGAGGCCCTTGACATTAACTTGCCCAAGCAACAAGGACCTCCGAAGCTGAAACACAAACAAACACAAGTCACAACCAAAGTGACACATAGCTCACAACACCAGTGTGCCACCCAACAACAGCCCCTAAGGCAAGAGAATGTACCCAACACTTTAGTCATAGGTGACTCTATAGTCAGGCAAACTGATGTCCCACTCACTAGGCTGAACAAGGAGAAAATTACAGTCAGCTGCCTGTTGGGTGCCAGGATCCGCCACGTAACGCATGCACTCAAGTCACTCCACAACAAGTACAAATACGACTCTGTCATTGTCCATGCTGGAGTGAATGACTTGAGACGTACCTCCCTGGACTACATGAAAAGAGACATGGAAGAGCTCTTGGATCATGTGGCCCAGGCAGATATGACCCTAGCTCTGAGTAGCATCCTGCCTTCACCCAGAATGATACCACAGTATAAGGACAAAATGATTGACTACAACAATTGGCTAAGCTTCTGGTGTCATTCAAAGGGGATCCAATATCTGTCTGCCTGGGAAGACATGATCGACAAACCACAATGCTTTGCCAGAGATGGTCTGCACCTGTCACCCCTGTGATTCAGGTTACTGGCTAAAGCTCTTGCCACCCCTATAGTGCCTTTTGTAGGCAAGGTTCAAAGGATAAAACTACCACCATAACAGATACAAGCATGCAAAATCTGAAGGTAATGCTACTCAATGCTAGAAGTCTAAACCTCAAAATACACTCTCTCTCGAGGCACTCCTAAAAATGGAGAACATCGATATCTGTGCAGTAACTGAGACATGGTTCAAGAATCCAGTGAGCACCCCTGCAATACCAGGCTACAATTCTTACCACACTTTTCAGCCACAAAACCAAGACCGAAACACTAAAGGTGGAGGAGTGTCCATATTCACCAAGGATATTCACACCTCCAGGCTAGTTGCCCAACACAATACATCTGAAATTCTCCAGGTGCAACTAACACTAGGTAAGACTGCAATCCAAATTGTAGCTTGCTACAGATCCCCCACCATGCCCCAAGATTCTCACTACACCTTTCTAAACATACTGGAAAATATTAAGATACAACCAAACACCGTACTACTGGGTGATTTCAACTACCCTGCCATTAACTGGGAAAACTACTCTGGTACCAACTCCTTTTCCCAACGGTTCTTGGAATTCATTAATTCCAACGCCCTGGCTCAACTAATCCATTCTCTCACCAGGGGCTCCAACATGGGAGATAGATGCTCCACACCAGTGGTCACCCCCTCATTGGTCAGGTCTGACCATAAGCAAATCACCCTTGACATCCACATCCCACCCACTCCCCCCCAGTAAGGAAACCTCCTTAAAAAACTTCTCCAAAGTCATTGTCATGCTACTGAAGTCAAAAGTGACAAACTTCATGACACCCATGCAGATGGGATCTGAAAGTTCGACTGTTGAGTCCTACACTAAGGCACTGTATGAGCACATCCACTCATGCATGAATCGTGCCATCCCAAATAGAACCAAGATGTTCTCCTCTAAAAAAAAGGAAACCAATCTGGTGGTCCCCTGCCATAAACCAACTTTACAACAAAAGGAAGCAACTGTTGCAGAAAAGAAGAAAATCCCAGGATGCAAAAAACTCCCTTACCAGCCTCAGTAAGAAGCTGAGATCCCTCATAAAATCCTCCAAAGCTAGTTACGAAAATAAAATTGCCAAATATTCCAAAGACAACCACAAGGCATTCTATAACTATGTCAAGAATCTAAATGGCAATGCTCAGATCTGCTCTGAGCTACAACAGAATGTCATTAAATATACTGATCCCAAAGATATTGCCAATATCCTGGCAGATCAATTTAGTGCCAACTTCACCCCCTTCTCATCCCCTAAAGGGACCATCTCAGTACCACAAGATTGCTAAATTCCGGTAATCACGGCCACACAGGTAGAAACCGCACTCTCCAAAGCTAAGAATACAGCATCCATGGGACCAGATGACATCCTGGGCTGTTTACTACATGAACTACAAAATGAACTGGCACCTCACCTAAGTGTCATGTTTAATCATAGCCTCACCTCAGGCTTCATGCCCACTGAGTGGCGCACAGCTACAGTTATCCCACTCCACAAGGGGAGCTCCACCTTGGATCCCGGGACCTACCATCCCATCAGTCTGACAAGCCTGATCTGCAAGGGCATGGAATGCATTATCATGGAACTTATAAACAAAGACATTGGCAACCTTCAAACAATGGACCCCACCAAGTTTGGGTTTGTGAAGGGCCGATCTTGTCCCCTGAATCTGATCGACTTCTTTGAATCAGTCTCCAGAGCTGTGGACGAGGGTAAGGCGGTCCACACAGCCTATCTGGACCTTGCCAAGGCCTTCGACACCATCCCCCACTCTGGAATCATAGATAAACTTACTAAGCTGGGCATAAATCCCTACGTCACTCTATGGGTTGCCAACTGACTTACTGACAGAACCCAGACTGTAAAAGTAGCCGACTCCAAATCCAGCTCCGACAAGTGACAAGTGAAGTACCTCAGGGCTCAGTCCTGGGACCTCTCTTGTTTGGCATCTACTTCTCTGAAGTACAGGCCAACACTAAGGGACTCTGGCTAACAAAGTTCGCAGATGACAGCAAACTGGGAGCCATTATTGAGTCCCCAAATGATGTGGATATTCTACAAAAGGGCCTTACAGAAACAGATGCCTGGCGCCAGAGCCATGGGCTCAAGCTTAATGCCAAGAAATGTATAATTATCCACTTTGGAAAAAAACATGTACCCATGAATTACCACATAGGTGGCAGTACATTAAACATTGAAAGTGTGATGAGAGACTTAGGGAGACAGGTGGATAGTGGTCTCATTTTCGATAACCACATCGCCACAACAGTCAGGAAATCCTTCTATGTGGCACACCTCATCACTAAGGGCTTTTCATCCAGAAAAAAGGAAGTCATTGTCCCACTGTACTCATCCCTCATTAGACCCATTATAGAGCATAATGCCCCATTTGGTATGTATCTCACAAGACATCTGCAACAGCTGGAAAGGCCACAGAAATACCTCACTAAAAGAATCACAGGCCTAAAGCAGATGCCATATGCTGACTGGTTAAAAAAACTACAGCTATACTCTGTGGCATATCGTCTACTCAGAGGCGATCTCTGCTTAACATACAAGGCCATGTCAAACCCTGAGCTGTTGGACATGCTCCACTTAAAGAAATCCCAATCCCTCAGAGCCACACGCTCCAGGGATCTAAACCACATGCTCCACTTAAAGAAATCCCAATCCCTCAGAGCCACACGCTCCAGGGATCTAAACCTTGTCATCACAATGAACAAAACATGCTGGAGGGATAGGTTTCTGACCCAGAGACTCCCCATACTCTGGAATAGACTGCCCATACATATCAAGCAGAGCACCTCCTTGGCCCTCTTCAAAAGGAACCTTGATGATTGGATGGGATATAAGAAATTCACCCCAGGGATCATGTCAGTCGTAGTAAATACTGTGGGAAGAAATATCCAGGGAATTGTTATGGCTAGGCTTGTATAGGTCTTAGGGCCGATAGCCTAGTACCAACCTATGACCTATGAACCTATATCTTTCCTGCATCCATACTTAGTGAGCCATCTGCCACAGCATGCCAAGAAGGTAAAATCTCATTCAGTTTGTAACATCCATTCACCATGAGCAGACATTTCAGGCACACAGAATCACAGCTCTCCATGGAATTGACTTCCTTTCATTGAATTGCACTGGAACATTTTTTTTTGTCAAAACAGCAGGAACAAACTGTACACTAGCTATACCAAGGTAACTAGGAAGTAAATACTAGAAGTAAACAGCATGACTAATCAAAGCCTCACTGTGTGGCTATAAATCATTAGTCCACAAATGGTTTCTTTATTCTTTAGTGGAATGTTCCCTTTAAAAACTGAAATTTTGTGAGGCTATGCTTTGACACTTAACTTCAATGATTTCTTCTTTTTATTTTCCTCAGATATTAAAATAAACAGTAACAGGTTTGAAGATGCTTAAAGAAGCCAATGTTATATAATTAAAACTGAAACACTGATTTCAAATGAGTGGCCTAAGGTATCCAGAAACAAATCAGTTCATTTATTTTAATACATAACCATAATCAACACGCTAAGTATAATATGATTATTATATGTTTCCAGTTTTATAATATAGTTTACATTAATGGAAGTAGTCCTTCCGTTTAATTTCTCTTTTAGTTTCTCTAAGTCTTTTGAGTTTCTAATACCATGACAGAAAGGGACCCCATTCCTAAGTCGAGGTATAATTACAGTTCATGAAATTAGTATTTTTTCAGTCTTTGATGTCAGCTAAAAGTACTCTTTACAGCATCCACAATATCCCCAGAACTGTCTCCTCTGCAATTCATAAGGAGTTACATGTATTGGCAGCATATCTAATTACAACTGTAGATTCTTTTTTATTAGACCCATTGCTCCTACTGCTATTGGAATTGTCTGGATATATTGCTTCCATATTACTTTCATTTCTGCTTGCAAATCCTGATACTTTATGACTTTGTGGCTCTCTGTACATAAGACACTGTAATCACAAGGTGTAGCATTTTCAATAATCAATACTACTTTTGTTTTTTTATGACTACTGTATCTGTTTCCCGAACTGTTGCTAATAGGTGATCCCACTTGATGTACACTTCATTATTCTCTAGAATGTTCTGTGGTACATTTCCAATGCTTCTCAGCTCCTCCTACATTGTAAGGTTTGCACAATCCCCAACGCAGCAGTCTTACCACATTATTGTGCCTTTAAATGTATAGGCCGTCTGTCATGCATATATCACACCCAGCAACAGGATGTGTGAATGCTTCCAAATCTATTTTATAGAACTTACATTTGCCTGTTTCTCCCATATGTTTAAGTGGACTTTGTACACTCAAGTGTACGTAGTCCACTATCCTGGGCTGCCATTATTAACCTTTTGTCTTGTGGTTTTAGCACACATCTCCTTAACCATTCCTGCATCAAATCCTAAGCAACATGAGGTTGTTCTCGGAAATCTCTATATTTGCCACAATACTTATGCCTTTTCCACATTTCTTTTCTTCTCACCTAATCCTTTTCCTTATATGATTCTTTTGACACATTCAGTTGCAGTCTGATTTTTGCGTATTTCTAATTTGGTTCCCATTCCTGCTTGACACCAGAATGCTTCTGCTAAGCTAAGCAGAGAGGACATCTTAGACTTCCTCTTCTCAAATTGTAAAGCTTTCACTATGTTTAAATCTGATGATGTCAGCAGATATGTATGCAGTCCCAAAAGTGCAGATCTGTACATGTAATCAGTTTGGAGGAGAACCATGCCTCCTTCAGCGTCAGGAATAGATAATGTTGGTATACACTGATTTTTTTATATTATTTCATAAGCATGAAGCATTCTTCTTATTTTGTATCCAACTAATCCAATACCTTTTGGGGCCAGTCAGTCATCCCAAAACAGTAAGTTAGAGCAGGAGGAACAAATTGGTTTATAACTTGAACTTTATTCCTAATTACCAAGGCTATTTTCAGTATTAATTTTAGTCTTTTGAATTATTTCTTACTGAGTTTTATTCACATTGTTTCATGTTTTATTGCTGATCATTTATTAATTCACAAATATTTATATATTCCCTCCTGCTCAAGTTCTTTTATGTCACATTCCTGTCCCAAACTGCTAATTTCTTGGTCCTGTTTGTACTGGAGTTCCAAAAATGCTAAAGCTGAATAGGGTAGTTAGAGAGGAAAGTGTGATGCCTTTCCATCACACTTTCTTTGTTGGCTTAATAAATACAAGCAGTGGTGTAATACTGTATTTCTGTGCTATTTCTAATTGCTTCTCATTTCATTCATGCAATATTGAATATTAATGAAATAAATCCATGCGATCTCACTTATCTTAATGCTACAGACCTGGAATATCATCAGGTCCAAGAGTGAGATGAATGGAGCATTTCTTAAAAGGGTAGAACAAGAGTTTCATTAGGCTGTAAGAAACTTAATGCTGCTATCAAAGTATTCTATCTGCATGAAATAGGAAGTGGGAAGTAGCAACATTAGTTAGGCATGTTCAGCACCACCTCCCCTTGGAAAAACATACAGGTAAAGTTCTATTACCACAGAGCTCTGACAACTTGCTGTTCAGAAACTTTCTACAACAGACATCGATAAGGATGTAGAAGAAAACTTCTATTTTGAACCTCGTAATGCTGGGACTATATAACTCTTTAGGGAAACTGTATTTCAAAGTCTAAACCATGCTAATAAACACTTTTTTCATCATAAAAGAGCAGTGATTGACATTCATCTTGGAAAAAGATCATTTGTTGTGTTTTGAATTCAAAAATAAAACAATCCTACGGTTAGTATACATAAGTAGGAAGGGGCATTAGGAATACAGACCCTCTTCAAAAACTCAGGAATATTCCAATTTGCACTGATCAAACTCAACATAATAGTCCTTCCATATGAAAGCTCATTATCTTTTGTTAACTTATTATATCCAAGCCTAAAAAATATTTTTGAGTACAGTTCTAGACTAGAATCTTTTTAATAATTTTTTGACTAAGTAATCCCACTACCTCAAGGGCATCTTTTTTCATGGGTGACCAAGGAGCATTATTTTCTTAAGTGACTGTGACATCCCCACTCTGGGCCAGTAATCAAGGAGCCTGAATCCTCACCACTGACACTGGAGAGTGACATTCACTTGAAATACAAATGGATACACTCAGTATTTCCAGATGCAGGCCTCTCTGCATCAAGCACAATTTCCCTTAAGAGCACACAGGGAACACACTCAGCCCAGGGTCTGGATTTCTGTCTATATTTGTCCAGACCCCCAATAAGACTCCCCACAGTCACAGCTTAGAGTTGAGTCTGTAGTTGGAGTTCCAAGCTAAGTACTCCCACACCCTGTCTGTGAAATCAGTGCATTGTGTCCCTGCTCCAAACAGCTGACAAACACTCACACACACTCTTTGAGATTTGGTTTGCACACACACACATACACACACACACACACACACACACACACACACACACACACACACACACACACACACACACACACACACACACACAAGCACACCTGGGAAAGGCTGGCACAGATCCACCTGCTGTGCCCCCTTCTGTCACCAGAATCCCCACTGGCTACTTTAAGGCTCTTACAAGGGTACCCAATTATACTGAGTGAAATTAATATTAATACAAATGGTAATACTGACCAAACAGAAACTTTCATGAGGGTTATCACCAAAAAAAATATGCAAATACTCACAAAGCTTAAATATTTTCTAAAAAGGATCAGCCACAATGAGAAGTTTAAATATATTTAATAATAAATAATAAAATAACAAGAAAATACTAAATATATATTTACAGTAAACACCAGAGTTTCAGACATAGGAAATATAAAAAAATAACACTGATGGAAAGTTTCACACAGTTTAGAAAAACAGTACTTCTACTGTCACTATATTTTCCTGACTAATCTAAAGTGAATAATTTGGTGAGTCATCCTTGTTGTCACATTCAAGACAGAATCCAGAATGCCAAGAGCAATTTCCTACTAATATCTAAATATTATTTCAGAGTTGATTATACAATGACATCACATCTGGTCATCTGACTCTGTTTCCCACACTATCCCCCATCACTAGAAGCTGACAGGACTTTAGCACCTATGTGTTACTATACACACAGATAAAGCTTTGCACCTCAGATGTGATGCAGCTGCTGGAAGTCACAAAACCATAAAACAATTCCACTCTTCCTACAGTTATCTACAACCTATTCTCTAGTACAGACACTGCATCTCTGACTCTCTTCAAAAATGTGGGATAACATCTTTATGGCATAACCCATAAATTAATTTAATTTCAAGATTATTTTCCAAAGTCAGTTGGCTTAACCTCTTCCCTTCCAATATATGCTGTTACAATGTATACATTTAATTTAGTTGCAATAATACATATACGTTTGTTTTCCTTCCAGCAGGGCACAATGCTGATACATTTTAATACAAACAAACCTCACAAATACATTTTCACCACAAGCATCTGTAGAAACCAGTTTGATATACAAATGACATTTAACTATTTACAAAACTCCAGCTAGCTGTGCTGGCATAGGTTACTGCCCTACTTCTCCTGGCATGGCTTGCAGTATCTCCTATCATCACAGTGACATGGTCAGGTTATGAGTGGAGCTTAATGGAATCAAACCCAGGACTATAGGATGATGACTGTTAGTATCTCATAGCCTTAGCTGTCTGTGCTAAACTGCCCCACTAAGAAGTAGCTCTGTTGTCTAGAACTGAAGGTGTGAGGCCTTTCTTTCTTTAAGCTGAGTCTATTAGGGACATGTGTATTTTATTAAATAGCTTAATTGCACAATTTTGTATTATTTCCCACCAAATTCCAGTGATATTGTCCAGCTCAGAATAATTTTGAGATTTTTTATCAGATCTATTACATCTACTGTTTGAATTTCTTATGTTCAGAATATGAGGGGATGGAATATGTGCCCAGTTCCCAAACATACATGTACTGAATGATTTTTTTGTCAAGTATTATTGTCCAAAAATCATTAGATGAAAAGGAGGCACTTTGATTTCAGATATGGCATAGAGATGACTTTATACAGCGCTCCTCATTCTTTATATAACCTAATCAAATGTTGTTATTTTTGTTCATATTACATTTGCCAAAACCAAGTATAAAATTCAGATAACCAAATAGCAAGTCATCCAAGTACATTCTGTAGGAAAAGTAATTCTGGAATTGTAGTTTTGTTTATCTAGAGTACTACAAATGTTGTCAACTATTTACACTGTATGGCATATGGTATATTCAATGTTTAGGGGATGACATTTAAGTCTGATAAAGGAGATGGAGTGAGTGAATGCCAACCATTCCCCCTGCTGCTCCCAGATATAAATATATTCACTGTTTTCACCATTATCCAACAGAATTGTTAATACCTGAATTACCAATAGAGGACTTTGGAATCTCAGATCAAGCCACCCTAAATTCTGACTGGAAGATCACTGTGCATGTAGTGATCTTACTAAAATAAAGCCCTCAATATTTGTGAGAATCTTTTTTACAGCTGAATTTGAGAAACATATTACACAGCTAAATTACATAAATGTGAGGCTTCAAAGTGATAACCCTACTACTCGATAGCTATCTTAATAAATAAATCTGAAAAGGAAATAAAGCCAACAAGTATAGTATGTAGCAACTGTATATGAAGTCATCATTAAAATCTTAGTGACTAATAAACAATACTGGTAGGCAATTACATATTGAAATGTACAAAACCGTGCAGTCTACCTAATGAGCGATCACACACAGGAAAATAAGAAAGTATGCACATAAGGATGACAAACCAAGGAAATGTAGACACACAGTAAAAGAGATGAGATGCACGAAACTCCTTCGTCCCTCCAGAACACCAAAATAAAACTCCAAGTCGCCAAAATGTAAAACAAACAAAATTTATTAGGTTTAAGCTTCTCCCAAGCTTTTCATCAGTTACAATACACCAACTTCCTCAGAAAACTCCTAAGAGAAATAAAAGCGGAAATGTCACTCCATCACTACCCTTTAAATACCCGCACATCTTATCTATAGAAGAATATACAAAATATCATTGAATACATATAAAAACTCCTCAAAAACTTTATATTAATCAGAAAAAGAACCCAATTGATTAAAAACATATAATGAGCCAGCATGTTGTTAAATTTAATGAATGTAAATGATAGAATTTTAATGTCACATCATGCAATGAATGCAATAAATCAGAATGAAAATAAAAGTGAAAATAAACCATCAATAACCCCTGGGTACTTTACTCATCTGATGCTACTACCGACTACAAAACAACTGCTACCGAAAGCTACTGTACAATCAAATAAAAAACTATCCTATTTGTTATTGTATGTATATTTATAATTAAAATTATTATCTATATTTTACTATATTTTACTGTGTATGTAAGCCATAATGAAAATCAATAGGTACAATAGATACTATCTAGTTAAACTCTTAAGTTTCAATATACATGATATAGATAATCTGTCTGATACCTGGATAATGGCACGCATCCAGTCTAAGTTGCCAAACCAAACCAAACACAAGTAAAATATAGATAATAGTTTTAATTATAAATATACATACAACGTTGTTTCCGCTTTTATTTCTCTTAGGAGTTTTCTGAGGAAGTTGGTATATTGTAACCGATGAAAAGCTTGAGAGAAGCTTAAACCTAATAAATTTTGTTCATTTTACATTTTGGCGACTTGGAGTTTTATTTTGGTGTTCTCGAGGGACGGAGGAGTTTCGTGCATCTCATCTCTCATGCACATAAGGACAGCAAACTCAAAAATGAGGAGATACACAATGGAGATTCTCTTCAAAGGGATTGTTCAAGATGAAAGAATACTTCATGTAAACATTTATTGTTTTAATTACTTAATTTTTATCAAATCAGTTATCATTTTAGAGGTATATAATGACAGCAAATAATGATTATAGTCTACATACAGGGTATACATGTATGTGAATAACTCTTTAAAAGCAGTGAGCATTTTTGTCATGGATGATTACTGTAATAGCCATATTGGATGCATTGTAAGTGTTACAAATTAAAGGATAAATGGGGTTGGATGGATTTTAGTTTACACTTATAAGATAGCTATTTCCAGAAAGGTTAAGCCTTACCTCTAGTTCATTGGAATTTTAATATATGACTCTGCAAACACAAACAGTGTATACCATTAAGAAGAGAAGTTATTCTCCTAGCTTTTCCTGTAATATGATTTAGGAGGATAGAAAAAATGATAATGATGCTCACAAATCATGGGGCACAATAAAGATATGCAAGAAATAATGCTAAAAAATGTGAATAAACATACTTTGCTCTTTGTCTACTTTTCATTTTGATTTTTTCTGCCTGCCAAATGTGATTTCCAATAATGCATGTATGTATTGCATTTTATCAGTCACCCTGTATGTAGTGTAATTTATCTGTTGCCTTTATACCCTCAAGTCAATTCTGATATTTATTTTGTATGTAACATATGTATAAATTGTGTTTTGTAATGTATCCTGTATGTAATGGCATGTATCTACAGTGTTTGTTCTATTCTGACAATTGAAATAGGCCCAGTGAGATTGATGTTCTACACTGGTTAGCAAACTGAAAATAAATAACTAAATAAACACATACATGCACACATACATACATACATACATAAATATGTAAATAAATAAATAAATAGGCATTATAGGGAAATAACTGACCACACAGGGTGTTGTGGGGCCCAATGGTACAGGTAAAATACATTCCCATCCCAGGAAGTCTATTATTTCCCTGTAATGCCCACTGTGGAAGGCATTGTTGCATTTACTAAAGAGCCTCTGTGGTTTTCTTTTTTTTTAGTTTATTTCTGTAATTCTTTTTGATTGTATTATTTTTTTTTAATTTTAAAGGATGGTTTTGCTTGTACTTTGATTAATAATGTTTTGGCTTGCCCTTTGTGCTCTTTTTTTATCAAAACTATTAATTTGTTTGTTTATTTATAGCAGTATAATTGAATATTTCAGAAGTCGGATAGTTATAAACTGCTAAATAATAATGAATAAGAGTATCTTACAGCAGATCAGCATATGTTGCATATGTTGTATGGGGGAGAGGGGAGTGAGATAGTGTGTCTGTGTGTTTCTATACTTGTATGCAACTCTGTACATGATGTGTATGTTGGTGTGAAAGAACATGTGTGTGTGTGTGTGTGTGTGTGTGTGTGTGTGTGTGTGTGTGTGTGTGTGTGTGTACGTGCATGTGTGTGAGTATTAAAAGCAGGTTGAAAGGCAATATAATTTTGGTTTCTTCTAGCTAAATCACATTTTATTAAGGAAGAAATCACAGGTTAGGCAAGTAAAGAAACAGTTTTTAATTCCTGCTATAGACCTTATAGATGTTAAATGTAATTTCTTTAGGTGTCAGGATATCAGAAGAAGCCAAAGTAACATGTATATTGTTTGGCTGCATATGGGAACCACTGTGTTTCTCAAGAGTGCACAGGATCTGAATTTGATGTCTAGTGGGTCAGCGGATTATGCTGATTGCTTGAAGAATAAAATTAGTTTTTTAGAATATGGAATGTTTCGCAGTCTATACCTAATGTCAGAAAACAACTTTCACTGCTGCTGACTCTGAAGTAATAGTTATATAATTTAACTTGCTTTATACAAGTAGATCTTGTTAATGGGATTAGAAAAACTGCTTTGATATTTATTTGTGACACATGCATTTACTTTTTTTAGCATACATTTTTTTCTTCATCGAGTACTCAGCATTGTTTGGTGGCCAAATCACTATTTTAGCATGCTTTATGATGCAAAATGTAAGGAAGGTAATAAATGGCTGGCTTTGCATGCAATTGTTGCTGGAACAAATGGAAGGATCATCAGCAGTTCTTGTTCTTGTTTTGCAATACTAAGCATTAGGAAAGACAGCAATCAATGTGGAGATCTAACATTATTTGTCTTTATCCCCTTTTGTCACGAATACTTCCACATTGACTTCAGTGGATGGATCTCATTCCTTAATCACTATGGACACTGTCACAGATTGGTCCAGTAATGTTATATATGGTATACGGTATAAAGTACTGCATAACAACCAACACACACATCTTCAACAATTATACAACTCCACAGGCTGCACACTTAAAATACATAAGGGATGCCTATTTAATGGAAGACAGGTTAAACTAAAGTACAGCTGCAATCAGTGCCTTAATATTATCAAACCAAGGCTGAGTGTATTGCAGCTCTGATAATCTACTAAATTATTCATACAGACTTTCTCTGATTCCCTCTATAGTCTCTTAAGAGTGAGAGTTAGCTGGAACCTTACTGGCATGAACTGTAGATGAACATTAATGCATTCCTAACAGTATAGTGCAGAGAAAGCCTATTACTGAATGGTGATAATTTTGTTGGTGCTGACTAAAACAGCTACATGATTGCTTAATGGATGTGTTTCTTATGTTTATATCTGTTTACTTTTATCACTGTGATACTTAAAACTGAATAATTTGATTTACCTAATGGTTCTCAGTTAAGTAAAAAATGGTTTACTCACCATTAACATGTGAGTCATCTGGTCAATTTAAAATGTGTCATTTTTTTCACCTCCCATCCTGACCCCCACCACCACCACCACCATCTCCATGGGACTTAACCTAATGTTCCTCTATCTGCACTAAGTCAGCTCACTCATTCCATCTGAAGCAATGGTCTGGCATCACCATGAAGTGGATAAGTTTCATGTCAGCAGGAGTGGCTTCCCCATCTCTCAGGCAGACTTACAATTGTTGTTTGGTCAGGATGAGGAGATATTCATGCTCTTATACATGCTTCCCCTTTACCTGGCTCTGGAGAGGAGTTTGCACTAAAACCAGGTGATTCACATATATATATATACTGGTAGGTGTCTCTCATACCATGAGCTTAACCACCTCCCTCCCTCCCCCATAGACGAATGAATTTGTGTTAGCCACTCAAGCACATCTTTCCTTTCCAGTCCTCCAG
This sequence comes from Protopterus annectens, assembly GCF_019279795.1. NCBI lineage: Eukaryota > Metazoa > Chordata > Ceratodontiformes > Protopteridae > Protopterus > Protopterus annectens. Next base: position 329,540,334 of record NC_056736.1, read on the forward strand.
AGCCTATGCTGCTAATTGACAAGGAGTTTTTGGGTCATAGTCAGGGCTTCATCCCTGTATGCCATGGGGCCAGGCTTAGACTATGTCCTTCGTCTCTGTTGATGGTACTAACATAAAAGTATTCAACTGAAGTTTACTCATCGTGTGAGTTCTACTAACACATTTAGTGCTTCCACTTTCACCAATACATTTAATTGCTGTGGCATATTTTCTGGAGTACATATTTTAAGTGCAAAATATTAATAGAACTTGTAGACCTGATTCCTTACTGCCTCCTGTGTGCTTATGAGGACTGTATAGCACATTACTTCAATGTTTAGAATAAGAAAACATTTTCCTGAAATTCAGACAATGTTATACCACTCCTTGCAACAATTGATTCTTCTTATTTTGTGTAGTGAGTTAGATAAAACAAAAAAAAAAAAACTTTTCAACAGCTGCCATCTTTATTGATACTGCCAAAGATTTTGATTCAATATACTATTTTTTCTGCTTTACAATGTAATCTCAAACATCAAGAAAAGTTTTTTTGAAACATAAAAAGTGAAGACATTACACCATGATTATGTATGCCATATGTACTGTGACTCCCTTCAGCAAGAAGGTACATCAGTGATTGATATTATGTGATTAATATCTATTAAATGTGTAAAGTAAGTTAATATTGTGGGTAAACAGTGAGAATAGCGATGTATGTGCACTGGTATACTGTTAGTTGTTGATTGTAATATTAATGAGAGTGTTTCTTTGCTGACGTAACATTTTGGTATGGTGTATCTGTGTTTTTAATTATTTCCTTCTAAAGAGACAAATACAAAACATATGACATTTAGACTATGTATATTATATTTAATATATGTAAACAGTTTTCTGACCTACATAGATTTAATATTCAACAATAAAAGAAAATTTTACAACATCTAATAATGGAATCATGTTCCTATTTATAGCAATTCTTTGACAATGTAGAGGTCCTCTTTTATCTTTGGAAGTTAGATTATTTGCAGAAGTACACTAAATGAATGTAAAACAATGTAAAACAAATGCAAACAATGAAAATGTAATGGCAAATGAAGAATAAAAGTGAGACAGATCTGCCCATGAAATATTACTGTTCCAAGACATTGTGAATGCTACTTTTAAAAGACACCTGCATTTAATGAAAGTTCTTTAACATTTTAAGTGATATCTCTTACCTACATATAAGTAATGCAGGTAAAAAAAAATTCCAAAGAGCAATGCCTTTATCTAAATATCTTTCTATCCCTGTGCTACCAGTGCAAATGCTGATATCTCTGCAGGATTAAGTCTACAAAAACTTTAATCTCATTTAATGCTGAATGTTCCACCCTTTTAATTTCTTTTCACCTCCCTCTAAAGCTAACTAGCATTATTAAATAGTTCATAACAGTGCAAGTAACAAAATCCCTTCATTATGACATGGTCTTGCTCTAAAACACTGAATACTGGGTAACTGAGCAGCAGTGAGTCCTCAGAAAAAAATGACACAGACCGGTAAGACCGGCTAGAAACAACTGATGACACATTTTAAAGAATATATATCGATATCTATCTATATAGTCAGGTAACAGCCCACAACCACGACATGCAAAACATGAAGACCAGGTTATTGAAATGGCAAAATATTGACTTGTGGCAGTATATGGCTGGCTGAGATCATGGCACAATGAGAACTGGGGTTCTCCTCTCTCCCTGCTGTACTGCAATCTCAGAGTTGGTATATATATATATATATATATATATATATATATATATATATATATATATATGTGGGATTACTAATAAAAATGTTTAGGTGACTTACCTTCACTGTGAGAAGGTCAAACGGAGGAGCAGAGAGGCAAAACTGCGAACACAATTCCTATCGACTTGGAAATGTAACATATGCTAACTACTTTTTATAATCCTAATACCTCCTCCACAAAAGAATCATGATGTTAACAAAGTACACATCATTAGAAATATTTTTACCTTCCTATATTTCAAATGACCATTGTCGACTCTCCCTTTATTTTCTAACTTATTTGTGGTGCTACGTAATGTTTCCCTTTGATAACCCCGGCTCAGTAACCTATTAGCAATATTATATGTTGTCAATTAAAAGTCATCATCTTCAGAACATAGATTATGTGCCGACACAAATTCCCCATATGGTAACGATTCAGTTAAATGTGGCACACGTGCACCTGTGGCATATAAAAAAGGATTAGTGGACATGGGCTTCCTATATAAAGCAATAGAAATGTATCCACTTAGAATGTGTATGTTAACATCTAAATATTTTATACTCAAATGCATCTGATATGTAAAAGAAATAGCATAATCATTTAAATGTAATATATTTAAAAAAGTCCTCAATTTCTTCAAATTCTCCCTTATATATTAAAAGTAAATAATCTATAAAATGTTTACCAGGAAAACATTTTCTCAAAAAATATATCCTGCAATATAAATTCTTGCTGTAATATAGCCATAAAAAAAAAGGTTTTGCATAACTGGGGGGTAAATTTCATCCCCATAGCCATACCTTTTTTTTTTGTCTAAAAAAATTATCCACTGAACAAAACATAATTATTCACCAGAAAATGTTTTATCAGACCCAAAACTTATTGTATGTAGGCTATATCACTTAAAAATATGACATCTTGCAAACCCATATCATGCCTTATAGAAGAATATAACCTCTGTGGTGGCCAATTTACAGCATTCTTGCCAACGAATCTACCTCGATTGGTGTAAAAAATCAAAGTTATCCCTCATATAAGAGGGTATCTTCTTAACATAGTCCTGCATCGAGATGTCTACTACCCTTTCCACTTCTTCCAATGGTCCAACTACCTGGGAGACAATTGGTCTCCTAGGTGGGATACATAGATCTTTGTGTATCTTTGGCAAAGCACAAAATAAAGGCAGTTGTGGTTTGTCACTACCAATTTCCTTCTCACATCTTCAGTCATATTACCTTGTTCTTCTGTACTTTCTAATAATTTCAATAAATAATTCTACATAACCTTTGAAGGATTTACGTAACATACTCGGTATTCTTCGGCATTGTATAACAATTTATAGCACATCTCTAAATAAAATTCTTCTCTCATGCTCAGAGTGTTTCTTCCTTTGTCAGCAAGTTTACAAACTGCATCCTTATTATTTTGGAGTTCTTATAAAATGTACAATTCACATTTAGATAAATTATGCAATACAAAATATTTTTATTTGAATCAAAACAATCTCTTTCATAATGTTAAAAAAACTGTAGTAGATTTATTCAAAAATGAAGAACAATAATTATTAGTCAGAAAGTAAAGGGAGAGTGTATAGAAAAGGAGCAGATATGTCTAATGATGTGTACTTTGTTATGCGTGTTTAAATACACATGCACCCAGAATCTTCCATGCTTATGCACAGTGCCCTGCCGAAAAATGCATTCCCAACCTTTTGTTGTTGACATCAACATCTGGGTGTTTTGATAGTCTTCGGTCCACTCTCACACACACACACACACACACACATATATATATATATATATATATATATATATATATATATATATATATATATATATATATATATATATATATATATCTGCATCTATATGTGTGTGTGTGCATGGGTTGCATCTCATTGGTCAAGTGTGTGCTTGGTCCACCACTGTTTAGTGGACCAACTATGATCGACCAAGTAGCTAGTCGACAGTTGTCTGACATCAAATAATTCCAGGGTTCAGGAAATATCCCTTACCCATGTTTGTGCTATCTTGGAGGTAATATATATAATTAGCAGGGGTGATGGGGGCACAGTCCCCCACATGGGGATGCAGGTGGCCTTTCCTCCTGTGAAAAATTATGTTTTGTTTGTTTGTTTATTTGTTTGGAGGGTTTTTTTGCATGCACTGGGGCTGTTTCTTGGCATATGGGTAAAGACCCAAATGTTCTGTACAAGTTAAGCCAGAAAATGAAAAAACTTGAGATGAAAATTGATTTAGCACTTTCTTTCTTTATTAAATTAGAACTTTATCAGAATCTGGCTGAATTTGTACAGAATGTTTTGGTATTTACAAGTTTTTCTTCCATTCTGAAATGCCTTTTATTTTTGGTATATGTGTAAAGACATTGATAATTGGCATGTCAATGATGGGTGTAATTCATGTATACAAATACACCCCCAGACACACACACACACACACACACACACACACACACACACACACACACACACTTGCACTATCTTGTTTTGTTTGTTGTAAATAAGGTAGTTATTGGAGCCAGCTTTCAAATTTAAAACTTTTTACAATTATTTAGAATAAATATACTACATAAAGAGGAAAATGTAGTTCATACCAAATAGTTCTGTCATTACTAAAAATTAAATTCTTCAATGGTTTCCCTTATGTAAGCTTTTCAATATTTCTTTGCATTCAGATGAGGCATTCCCTTATAGGCAGAATTATGACACAGTACCTGGTGACATAAATTAATAGTGCTTGCAGAGGCCTCACAACAATCTCTTTGCAGTTACACAGACAGGAATAAACCAAATTATCTTTTGTCTTCTGCTCAGGCATTGATAAATGCAGCTGGCTTCTCCTTTCAAGACTTCAACTCCTTTCCCTTACAGTGATACTTTCTGGATTGCTTTCCTTATTCATTCTACATAACTGCTAAGATTCTCCTAAGATGCTCTTCATAAGATCATAGGCAAATGAGCCTAGTGCCCATTAACCCCTTTCCAGCAGCAAACCTTAAACCTTACCTCCTTTAACAAAGAGGACTATGCCAGTCAAGGCAGGGTGGGTGTATGAGTACCCTGTCATCCAGTTCCCATCTGAAAGAAGATAGTTTACCACACTGCTTAATTTGCAGTGGAAGTCTGTTCCAGAGGTAGGGGAAAGTGTTGTACAATGAATTTATCTCTGCGCTATGTTTTAATTATTTGTTGATATACTTTTATATCGCTGGTCCTAGTGGGATTTTTTTTAATTTATGAATATACAAGGAACCCTTTATTATTGAGTCCCCAATGGCTCAGAAGGCAAAGCACATATCATCCTTTAGGAGTCTATAGGACACTGAATAAAGGGGCAGTGCTTGCACTCTGTTTCTGGTAGCTTAGGATTTTTAAGGCTGTGATCTTTTTATTTAGGAACCTAGGAGTCTTTCTAGTTATTTAACATGGCTGATGTTATACATCTTAAAGGGAGCATTGTATTTGATCATTGGCTTAATCAATGAAAAATGTCAGGGGGCAATGACTTGTTTAGATCTGGATGATATTCTTTTTACGATTAACTGCTCTAAGTAGACGGACTTCCAGACCAATGTTACAACATGATGCTCAAAAGAGAGGGACTTAGACACTCATATTCTAAAGTTATGAACAACATTCTCATTTTGAAGTGAGGTGTTGTATGTGCTATAAGGTGGGGAGGGGTTGTCTGCTGAACATGACAATATTGTACTTTTTAGAGTTTAATATGAGACCATTATTTGTGCACTAGGTATTAACAAGTGAAAGCTCATGCTGAAAGGTCTGGCATCAGATGGGGATTTGAGAATGGAACCTACTTTACAGTCATCTCCATACATGGTTAACCTGAGATCTTGATTTGTGATCCTGAGATCTTAAAAGGACATACTGAACAACAGAGGTCCTAGTAATGTGCCCTGCAGAACACCACTGGTCACCTTCATATTCTATGAGGATACACCTGCTACCCTCACTGTGTGAATTCTACCCTTTAGCAAATTTGCTGTCCATCTTGCTATATAAGGCTCTGTGTAAAGTGTGTTCAGCTTGTTGATTATGCTAGCATGTGGAATGGTATCAAATGCTTTGGCCAGGTCACGGTACACTGTGTGGATGCCATGCCTACTGTCAAGTAAGCAATAATGCCCTCCAGGATGGGCATTAATAGGGAGTTAATGCATACTCAGAGGTGTTTTGAGCCCCTATTGCCACATGCAAAGCAAAAATGGATGAGTTCAAACGGCCATTCATTATCACATCAACTTCACTTTTCCTTTTGAACCCTTAATCAATATGATCTTCTAATTTATTACTAATCTTTTTGAATTTCAGCCACTATTATCTCTAACACTACTACGGTTGCAACATCATTAGACTCCTGTATGCCCCACATTTTATAGAGGAGAGAGGCTTCCTTTTTGCTGTCTTCCATGTGTGGAGTAACAATCCTAGTATTTCAGCAGCTTTTAATCCCAGTTTTCTTTTTTTCAGTCTGTTGCATAATTCCAACATGAATGCCAAATACATCAATATTTAGAAGTTATGTTTACGTCTGTGAGACAATCACCAGTTTGCAGCCAGATAATACAAACTTTTTACATGACCAGCACAATGTGGTTCCACCATACCATTGCCGTACCAGAAAATCAGCAGAGTTTGTTTTTGAAAAGAATAATTGTTCTACCTTTTGGATTTTGCTAAATATTTTGCCATAGGCACAGTCTGGTCAAGCAAGCATTGTTCAAGTGTTATGTAGTAAGTATGCAGTAGGGGAATATCAGTTTCACAATAGATAGGAAAGTGAATATAACCATTTTTTGAAAGAACATTTGAAAGTGCTAGTCAAGACAGAACTAGTCTGATATGTATAGAATAGCATGCCAGTTGCAGAGGAAAGTCTAGTCATCAAGAATTTAAACAGCTTGGTAATGTCACTGGAGGATGGTAGTCATTAAAGTCTGACTTCATTTTGATCGTGCAACAACCTATACTACCAAAATGAATTTGAAACTGGTGGTGACGGAAGTAAGTAACAGCAGCCTATCGTGTAAACATAGAACTAAGAAAGCTAGCAGTGATATCAGTTTCAGAAGTATGAGTGACAGTACTTGAGTTGAAATGGATTTTAATAGGTAAATAACCACTTCAGCAGTAATTAAATTATAATGTTGTCATAAAGTTAATTATAACTTCATTTATTGCGCACAGCACACAGTTTGAGCTTGTTTGAGTCTGACATTTAGGCAGTAACAGGTACTAATAATTTGTGTTAACTGCAATCACTAGCAAAGGTCATTGATGCTTTACTCACTAGAATGATTGTTGCAATATTTTTGAGAGTAATGTTTTATAGAAAATGAGCAAAACAAAAGCATGCTGCTCAAGCTCAGATGCATTAAAGTAAAAGAAAAGCTTCCAAGGTTAACAGACCAGGCAAATAAGTATCATCTCTAGCAGCTGTATTGTTTAAGAAATCATTGCAGTTGTACTGTTTCTTGGCAAGATGATGCAAAATCCTTTACAGAAAAGAGCATTTGTATAGCTGCCATCACATCAGTTGTTCCAGCCCCACTACAAGGCTTTGTAGATATGTAATACCATGTGTTGATCTGTGGATGCTTTGCAGTGCAATATGCGATACATCAGTAAATCGTAACAATACACCTGCTAAAATGTGGAGTACTTAAATCTTTCTAGACTTGATACTGCCTTATCTGACCTAACTTTGTAGATGAGCTTAGAGATGAAGCACTGTGAGCACTCTGAAGTTAGTTAGCTTAAACCGTCAGATAGTGGACAGGGTCTAACTATTCAGGTCAAAACAACTAGAAAAAATATGAAAGAATAGCCTTTTGAGCTATTCAAGCTAAGCTAAAACATCAAGCAGCAGCAGTAAGAAATATCTGTAAATTAAACTTCAAGCAGTAGTAAAAAATGTTGTTGTGATCAAAATTTCTTCACTTTTGTGATTAGATGATTAACACCTAATGGTACACATTTAAATATCTATAAAAAACACCAAACACATGGACCCCTATTACTGTTTCTTCAAAGGTGCATTTATAAGTCTTATAGCACACCATTTTTGGTACTTGCGTATTATTGCAACCAGATATTTGAGGTCATGAAATTCACACTACTCACATCTTTTAATGTTAATTAAACATAATAAACTCTTTTAAAAATATTTTGCAGACCTGTATGATTTTCTCTACATTTTTCAGACTGGAAAATCATGTTTTTTCCATTTGTATTTCAGAGTCACAATACATGAGAACCCGTTTCTATGTGTACATGTGCATGCATCGCATGATTTCTGACAGACCACTTAAACCGTTAAGCACTCCAAGTAGTGATGACAAATCCTTAAACTATGATGAGGTAATTCTCCACCTCAACTACTTGCTAAGTAGAGAATGATACATGATCGATGTGATCTGAGAGTGACAACAACTTGCTTTGCAAACACGGTCCTTATGTGGGAAATTTGAAATTGGTGTCCCTAAAGGTCTGTAGTAGTGTGGGTAGATGAGCACACAGGAGTTCAACTTTTGCTCCTTGCATGCATGACAACAATGTTGTGAGCCTACCTTTACAGAGGGGTTTTTAAGGGGTTGAAATTGAGGCGGCCTACGTTGCCTCTGCTTACACATGTCTAACCTTACTATACTAACATGAAATGCAACATTCATTCATGTAAAAGCAGTGGTTATCCCATCACGGTGCAAGTTTCATAGTGTATTACAGCAGCTTAAGTAAGGTTGGATGGCGGAATTGTGAAAGTTACTGCATAAAATTATGACAGTTGTCCTCCTGGTTGCAGGGAACATATTATGAAAATCAGATGTACTAAGGACTGTTACACTGTCATCCCCAGACACTTTCACTACATATCTAGGCAGGAATATGGCTTGGAAATGAGCTGTTTCTCCTGCTCAGAATCTGGTTGCGATAATATGTAAGTACCGCATTTTTTTTTCAAATTTCTCTCATTCCAATTTTACTATTGAATTTCCAGGCTGCAAACACTCCACTCAATCACACAGAAGCTGGAAGCAAGATAACCATTGGAATATTAAAAACATCTATATTCTAATATATATTCTAAGAGATATTCAAGTTTTAACCAATCACAATTATATGTTTACGTTTCTATAGAATTAAATAGAAGGCTGATTTTTTCTTTGTTTTTGAAATATGTATAAACAAGATTTATTTCTAGCTTCTTTACATGAGCACAGTGCTTATCTGCTGATTTATATAAATTTCACTCAATAAAGATTTGTTGTCTTGCTACTAAGAAGTGAAGCTATTTTTAATTGCAACAAAATTTGTTTTTGGTACGAAGAACATGAAGCTGTTTTTGTTCGCAAAAGTGAAAAAAGTTTGATCACAACAAGATTTTTTACTACTGTTTGAAGTTTAATTTACAAACATTTCATACTGCTACTGCTTAGTGCTTTAGCTTAGCTCAAAAGGCTATTCTTTCATATTTTTTCTAACTTTGTAGATAACAGACATATACATTTATGAGCTAATGAGTGCTCTTTGCTCTGAATTCAAAAAGATATACTTCAGCTTTGTTTTCTTTTTTTTTTTTTCTTTCTCCTGCTCATGGCTCAAAGAATAAGATAACAAAGCTTGTATTTTGTTTAAAATGCATAAGGAATACTTTCTCTTCTAAATATGACCCTCACAGAAAGAAAAGCAAGTAAAGATATTGTGATTTTAAAGGAATATATATCAGAGATATTGTACTTGAGGGCCTCACCAGTTAGTTTTGCGCAGAACTGGGCATGTCGCGAATTGAGTGACAGATGCCGTTGACCCGAGCTGTGCAATAGTCTGTAAATTATGAAAAACTGGCCTGTGACAGTCCTATTCTCAAAACAATTGTTTCACTGTACAATGAGTCAAACAGAACTAATTCAGGAAGTTTTATAAAACATCAATACAAGTATAGCTGTATTAATCGCTATTATAAATAAGCCAGACTTCATGCTACACTTTCAAAAGTCTTATCTATTACATTTACCTTTATATATATGTTCTGGTTCAGTCTCAAAAGAAAAAAAAAAAAGTAGGTACGAGTGTGTGTGTGTGTGTGTGTGTGTGTGTGTGTGTGTGTGTGTGTGTGTGTGTGTGTCTAAGCTGAAATAACCAGTAATAAAAGAAGTGGACATAAGAGCATAGAAAGAAAGTCCACAGTCTTACCTAAAGCTTCCTCCTCGAGGTCACAACGTGGAGCACAGTGTGCTAATAAAATAACTATTCAGAATAAGCACAGATGTAATCATTTTTTGGCGATATTGTACTTGTAAGGACTCCCCTTGTGAAACTATTGTTTTCTTTTTTACATTTTGTTGTATGTTCGGAGGGAATGCATATTCATGAATGACATATCACGGGGGTGGGTTTAGGGTGGGGCTTGCTACTGCACATCTGGTGAGGCCCTCAAGTACAATATCGCCTATATATCATACTACATAGGTGAATTACAAATAAATGAATTGTGTGTCAGATTTGATCCAAGAGGTTGCTAACTTAAGAGAAAAGATCTAGGACAACTTCTGCACACTAAAGCCTGTCTTATTAATGTAAGATAAAGGTTTGCATTAAACTAGCTGAAAAATAACACTTTTTGCTTGTGCATAAATAGCATTAGGAAGTGCAGGAGTGGGCTAATGAAAAGGTTAAGAAAAATGAGGTGCAGGAAAGGGGTCTCTATTAGAACGACAACAGGGCAAAACAGTGAACACCCTTACGTGGACACATCTTAAGCGAAACCCCTAACTCCTGAGGGATAAAAAAATCGCTGGGCCAACAAAAAAAAAACAAACAAACAAACCGACAGACAAAATAAATTGGGGGGCTTCACCGCCCACACTCCCCGATGTAGGGGGGCTGTCCTCCCACATGCCACCTACTTAAATATAGCAACTCTGAGATCGCCCTACAGTGGAGGAAATGGCAAATTCCATACAATGGCCCAGCGACTTTAATTCACCGGGAAAAAAAATCGCTGTTCTGGCCATTCGAGATTTAGTGGTTTCATTTAAGATGTGTCAATATAAGGGTGTTCGCTGTTCTGTCCTGTCAACATCCTAATATAGACCCGCAGGAAAGAACTATGTAAAATAATAAAATAGAGTAAGGGAGAAAAATGAATGGAAAATGGTAATCTGTTTTTACTGATATCAGCTGGAACAGTAAGTGAGTACATTTTCAACTGGAAGACAGGTGTGTGACTGTACTTGTGTGTTCATAGGTTCATAGGTTCATAGGTTGGTACTAGGCTATCAGCCTTATGGCCTATAGAAGCCTAGCCATAACAATTCCCCTGTCTGTTTCTACCCACACTATTTACTTCCCTGGACCCCTGGGGTGAATTTCCTTTCTCCCATCCAATCATCAAGGTTCCTTTTGAAGAGGGCCAAAGAGGTGCTCTGCTTGACATGTATGGGCAGTCTATTCCAGAGTCTGGGGAGTCTCTGGGTCAGGAACCTATCCCTCCAGCATGTTTTGTTTATTGTGATGACAAGGTTTAGATCCCTGGAGCATGTGGCTCTGAGGGATTGGGATTTCTTTAAGTGTAGCATGTCCAACAGCTCTGGGTTTGACATGGCCTTGTATGTTAAGCAGAGATTGCCTCGGAGTAGACGATATGCGACAGAGTATAGCTGCAGTTTTTTAAGTCAGTCAGCATAGGGCATCTGCTTTAGGCCTGTGGTTCTTCTAGTGAGGTATTTCTGCGGCCTTTCCAGTTGTTGCAGATGTCTTGAGAGGTACATACCAAATGGGGCGTTGTATTCTATAATGGGTCTAATGAGGGATGAGTACAGTGGGAAAATGACCTTCTTTTTTCTGGATGAAAAGCCCTTAGTGATGAGGTATGCCACATAGAAGGATTTCCTGACTGTTGTGGCAATGTGGTTATTGAAGGTGAGACCAATGTCCACCTATGCCCCTAAGTTTCTTATCACACTTTCGGTGTTTAGTGTACTGCCACATATGTGATAATTTACGGGTACATGTTTTTTCCCAAAGGGGATAACTATACATTTCTTGGCATTGAGCTTGAGCCCATGGCTCTGGCACTAAGCATCTGTTTCTGTAAGCCCCTTTTGTAGAGTACCGATATAATTTGGGGATTCAATAATGGCTCTCAGTTTGCAGTCATCTGCGAACTTTGTTAGCCAGAGTCCCTTAGTGTTGGCCTGTACTTCAGAGAAGTAGATGCCAAACAAGAGAGGTCCCAGGACTGAACCCTGAGATACTCCACTTGTCACTTGTCTGGAGCTGGATTTGGAGTCAGCTACTTTTACAGTGTGGGTTCTGTCAGTAAGCCAGTTGTCAACCCATCGAGTGACGTAGGGATTAATGCCCAGATTAGTAAGTTTATCTATGATTCCAGAGTGAGGGATGGTGTCAAAGGCCTTGGCAAGGTCCAGATAGGCTGTGTGGACTGCCTTACCCTCATCCACGGCTCTGGAGACTGATTTGAAGAAGTCAATCAGGTTCAGGAGACAAGATTGGCCCTTCACGAACCCAAACTGGGTGGGGTCCAGTGTTTTAAGTTTGCCAATGTCTTAGTTTATAAGTTCCATGATAATACGTTCCATGGCCTTGCAGATCAGGCTCGTCAGACTGATGAGGCGGTAGTTCCCGGGATCCAAGGTGGATCCCCCCTTGTGGAGTGGGATAACTGTAGCTGTGCGCCACTCAGTGGGCATGAAGCCTAAGGTGAAGGTTTGATTAAACATGACACTTGGGTGAGGTGCCTGTTCATTTTGTAGTTCATCTGGTCCCATGGATGCTGTATTCTTAGCTTTGGAGAGTGTGTTTTTTACCTGTGTGGCCGTTATTACTGGAATTTGGCAATCTTCCGGTATTGAGATAGGCCATTTAGGGGGGGTGAGATGGGGGTGAAGTTGGCACTGAATCGATCTGCCAGGATATTGGCAATATCCTTGGGATCAGTATATTTAATGCCATTCTGTTGTAGTTCAGAGCAGATCTGAGCATTGCCATTTAGATTCTTGACATAGTTATAGAATTCCTTGTGGTTGTCTTTGGAATCTTTGGCGATTTTATTTTCGTAGCTAGCTTTGGAGGATCTCAGCTTCTTACTAAGGCTGGTAAGGGAGTTTTTTGCATCCTTGGATTTTCCTCTTTTCTGCAACAGTTTCTTCCTTTTGTTGTCAAGTTTGTTTATGGCAGGGGACCACCAGATTGGTTTCCTTTTTTTGGAGGAGAGCATCTTGGTTCTATTTGGGATGGCACGATTCATGCATGAGTGGATGTGCTCATACAGTGCCTTAGTGTAGGACTCAGCAGTCGAACTTTCAGTTCCCGTCTGCATGGGTGTCATGAAGTTTATCACTTCTGACTTGAGTAGCATGAAGTTGGCTTTGGAGAAGTGTGTTTGCATTTCTGCATTTATTATATATGTAGTACATGAAATACATTGAAGAAAAAAGGATAAGGACTGTAGCTGGGAATTTTAAGTGAAAAATAATCCATGCAAATATTAGAAAACAAGAGAAATGCATTTGAATTGTTTATTGCATGTACACAAAGACCCTCAGAGGCTCTGACTCAGTCATGCAAAATCCCTTTTCATTGGAAGCCTAAGAAGAAAAACTCAAAAAAAAAAAAAAAACATATTTAGTGAAAGAAAAACTTAGGTAAGTACTAACAATATTTGAAGTATAGTGACTACAGATTCTACATAGACTGGAAGATATATAGGTCTTTTTAAAATTATCTAAACTCACAAATATTTAAACACTAAATGTAAATAAAAGTATCTAAAGTAAAAAAAATTATGAAATATAGATAAAATCTAACCACATCAAAAAACAATGGTTTTGCAGGGGGCAAGTCCCCCAGCAACCCCATACCCCCTGCTAATTATATATACCAGCTCTGAGGTTGTACAAAAGTGGGGAAATGGCATAACTCCTTCCTTCGTATAACTTTGTTGATTGGGAGAAGATGCCCATTTTCTTTTTTTTAAGAAAGGGTAGACGGGGAAGGGTGCAAAGTAAAGCATGAGATAGAAAGAGGGTAGAGGTATGGAAGAAGGGTCACAGAACGAAACATAAACCACAGACAATGACCACAAGAGGAAGTGCTGATGGGGTTTGACAATGGAAGTATTGATATACAGACAAAGGGAGGACAACTGGCAATGGGGAAATTTGTACAGAAAACAGGGCAGGGAGGTGACACAAAAGGAAGGGGAACACCAGAATGGAGGACTAGAATGGTGTCCCTCTCCTGAAGCCATACTGTCTGGGCTAGACCCAAGAAATGGTAATCTTCTCTATTACTGCTATCACCTCTGGACCCTACCTGAAATCATGGTATTGGCATAGCCTGGTAAGTAGGTGGCAAAGTCATACCTCTCAACTGTACCAAATTCCTTGGTATTTACCAGTTTTGAGGGTAAAATAATGGGGTGCCACAAATTTCCGAGTGGCCCCTTCATTTCACGATTCTTTTTTTTTATTTACAGTTTTAAGTTACAGCTGATGTCATTACGCTTCTCCATCAATGTGCAGGGGCATGCATCATGACATCAGCTTGTGAGGCAGTGCTTGACTAACTGTTGAGACTGTGGCAGGACTGGAAGATGGAGACCAAGCAGTGGAAAGTTAGCTTAGCTGTTCGGATTTGCAAGGTTTACTTTCAGAAATGGATTGGACACATCACTATCGCTGCTGCAGGAATCCAGAGCAAAGGGGACAGTCTAAGGAGAAAAAAGACGGTAGATTGGTAGGCTTGCTAATTTGTTGCTAGTCGTTGAGCTTGCTGTTATGCCTTATCACAGGAGAACAAGACTCCAGATTCAGAACCTGCTGTTGTTGAGATGGAAGCGCATGGTGTGTTGCTAGAGTGAGGAAGTTACCTGAAAGTAAGGGTGGTGATAAGAAACTAGCCTGAATGAAAACATAAGTCTTATTAGAAAGTGCTTTAGCCTGAAGAGGAAGTAGTTTTAGTAGAGTTAAATGTGTGGTTAAACTGTACAAGTTCGAACGTCGGCAACCTATGGTGGAGGTCCTGGGAAGTGTGCCATAAACTGAAGAATTAATTCGATTAAAATGTGGTTCTTTTTCCTTCAAACTTGCAAAACCAAAAAAACAGCTTCACCAGTATCCTATATAGGTGTAATAGTAAGTGTGGACTGGAACCATTTATATATCACAAACTTCACTTTAAAAACAGTAAAACGTTTTTATTTTTTTCCTTTAAAAAACTTCCTCAGACCAAAAACGAAAAGCAGTTTACAAAAAAAGTTTTATTGTTTTTAAAGTAAAGTTTGTGATAAATAAACATGCTTGCATTTACAACTATTCCAATCCAGAGTACTTGTTTACTATTAAACATATTGGATACTGGTGAAGCAGTTTTTTGTTGTGCAAGTTTAAGGTTTGTGTTTGTCAAGTCAACTTTTTCCTTCAAAGCCACCTCATTTAGAACATTTCTGTAATACTGATTTTCCTTTCACTGAAATTAATATTGCACATAAAATAAAAAATGATGAGGAAGGTATGGGGTGTGTAAACCGTTATGTATTATGTTGCATATAAAGCGCTCAGCGCTGACTTATAAAAGTGTTCATTCACTGTTTAAGAAAAATTTAATGCTGCCTGCTAGCAAAGGTTTATATGAGACAGAAGGTTGGTAAATAATAACTAGTATATGCAGCAGTAGCAGCTTGGTCATTGTTAGGAAATGCGACACTACAGTGTGCTATTATTTTGTCAGTTTTCTAAGTGAATTGCACGAGCATTTCTAACTCTACATTTTGTCACCCCACCCGATTTGTAAAACACAAAATAACAGTATTGCACATATAAGTCTTGTAGACGAAAACAATCTGTACTCAGTAGTGCTTTTCTTCGGTGTAAAAGACTTTTTTGATAGTGACTGGAAAAAACAAGGGAAAGATAAGGAGGATAATTCTGGTTAAAAAAAAAAGGTGCATCCCTGGGGGCAGAACCAGACCTTCAGTACGTACCTCCTGAGTTGTTTTCTGTAGAACATATAACAAATATAACACTGGCAATGCCTTCTTCATGAACTTTATACAAGCTTTCATTCTGCTTGATTATAATATGGTATTTAGTCCGTACATCACATGCTATTAATTGAAATAAATCTAAAAGATAATAGGGTTAATTAATTGGTTTTCACTGTATCAAAGCATTCTGTCTTTAGTTGGATACACACCTGCCACCCAGTGCTTCTTTTTTAAAAGTGTATCCAAGGCTCTATCTTAAATCCATTAATAGACTTTCAACCAAGTTTCTCCAGTCGCCATGGGAACATCCTTTATGCAGAGTTCAGGTAAGCCAGTAAACCTCCTGACAGAAAATTCAAAGTTTTGAGACAAAAAAAAAAAAAAAATCAGTGACAGCCTCCCATGTCAAAACTTCCAGTCCCTGTAAAATGTTTCTTCACCAAAAAGTAGAATTAAACATGCCAGTTTGATTTTTACACAGGTTTTACATGCAATCGTTTACAAAGGAAAACCCCTTGAATCTAGTGGCAGTCTATAAAAAGACAATTCTTAACATAAAAAAAAAATAATCAATAGAAAAAGTATAGTGTTTTCCTGGAAAAAAATGGAGAAGTGGGTGTTTTTTCCCCTGAAGGGTACATATCAGCCCAGTTATGAAGGAGTGCTAGCTGACTATAATTCTACGAAGTCCACAGGGAGAAATCAGTCCTAGGTAGAACATCAGTGCTTTATTGAAATGAAAAGAACTGACAAAGAGCAATTCATTTAATTTAAATTCATGACTGTTATTTTTTAAAAGGGGACAAGTTCCACTGTGCTGTACAGGTAGAAACCCCAGCCATAACACAACTGCTAAATACATAAATATTACAACCTTAAAGTTGTGCAACCTCAAAGAAGAACAAGGAACACAAAAGCTGAATGCTTAAAACTCACACCATACATGTTAAGATAGGTAGCAATCTAGCTGAAAGACAAAAGCTACACAGTGTGAGTTGCTGGTGCATCAGAAAGTATGGCTGTGACCAGCGATGTCCCACAAGGCTTGGTGCTGGGACCCCTTTATTTTGGTATTTACTTCTCAGATTTTCCCTATACTGTGGTGGTGGTGCTGCGGTAGCATTGTCACCTCACAGTAAGACGTTGTGTCATTCGATTCTCAGCTAAAGCATCTTCTGTATGGAGACATGCATGAATGGGCGTACCTTCGTTGAAGGTTGTGTGTCAGAGCTGGCAACTCGGTATGTAAAAATCTACTGCCAATCATTAGCGGACCGGAGTTCTGCTGTGGCGACCCCTAACCGGGAAAAGCCAAAAGACCAACAACTTCTCAGATTTTCTCTGGCTGACAAAGTTTGCAAGATGATTGCTGCAAAGCTTTGGTTGTTGTTAAGTCATTCTATGACACTCAAAATGAACTCGTCATAGTAAACTCTTGGTGTACTAAAAACAGGCTCAAACTAAATGCTAAAAAGTGCAGTATCATTACTTTTAGGGGACAACCCCTTCTCTCTCGTTATACTGTATAAAAAAACACACCACTGCCAAACAAAAAATTAGGCAGGAACCTTAGTACTCAGGTTGATACCTGCCTGTCTTTTGACTATCATGTGTCCATAGTTATCAGTAAATCCTTTTATTTAACCAAGCTAATTGCCGAAGGAATATCAAAAGAGGTAATCATTCCCTTATACTCAGCATTAATCAGTCCAGTTATCCAATACAGCATCCTCTTTGGAGTGCATCTCAGCAAACATATCAAACAATTAAAAAAGACCCTAAGGCTCCTAACCAAAAAGATCCCAGGCGTAAAGTCCCTGGGCTGCCAAAAAAATGCTTGGAAGCTATATCTCTTTACTCAGTGTCTTATAAACATTTGAGGGGGGACATACATTCTCCTGGATCCCTTTTATTTCTACAAGTTCAACATTTTCTACAGTGGTAGAACCAGGGGCTTAAATCTACATCAATAGATTGGTTAAACACAGTGGAAGCAAACATTTATAACTCAGCATCTCCCAAACCCGTGGAATAAACTTTTCCTGCATGTTAAGTGGCAAGAATCACTATCTTCCTCTAAACATAACCTAGCTTGCTGAAGAGGTATCCACAAATTTACTGTGGGACAGACTGGTGTGGCCCTCCTGGAGAAAGAACAAGTTGCCTGAAGGAGAGTGTTGACAAGTTGTGAATGATGATAACATTCAGTGGGGTCTATATCACTTTGTCGAATAGTCTTTTTATTGAATCACTGTTCACTGAATTCACTTAAGTGAAAGCTGATTTCAATGAACAATCATTTCAGTGAATTCTTTCTCAGGGAAAGGAAGTAGTTGGCCATCATTGGGAATTTGCCCTTTTCCCCATTGTAGTGTATCCTTGGAGTTGGTATATTTAGTTAGAGGGAGTGTGGGTTCAGCCCCCAACATTGGGGGGTGTGGAGTGCAAAGACCCCACCTTTGCCAAGTTTTAAATTATGTAGTGCTTGTTACAGTAAGTAGCTAACCCACAAGTTTCTTTACCTTGGAGAATTTCCTCTGGAATGATCGTTCAGTGAAATGAGTTTTCACTTAAGTGAGTTTGATGATTAGTGGTTCAATGAACAGACTATTCGACAAAGTGATATAGACCCCAC
Source organism: Protopterus annectens (assembly GCF_019279795.1). NCBI lineage: Eukaryota > Metazoa > Chordata > Ceratodontiformes > Protopteridae > Protopterus > Protopterus annectens. Next base: position 329,558,765 of record NC_056736.1, read on the forward strand.
TCAATTGCCTTGGAATAGCTACAAATCTATGAATTATTATTTTCTCTTGGACATGGGGTTGTGCAGTCACAAGTTATAATGTATAAGTAATAGAGCTGTGAGTGGTGTGAACCCCCATGCTTGGCAGTACAAGAGGTCTGCCCATCCTTCAAAAATTATTTCTTATGCCAGTCTGATGGCATAGTGGCATCTGCATGGATAGTAACCCAAGGTCTGAAATGGACTTGGGATGCTGGTAATGCCAGCTATGAAAAGTGAATGAGATGAAGTGGCCAAATGCCAGCTCTTGTATCTTCGGGTGAAGGGGTGTCCATGGTAAAGCACTACCTATTCAACCTCTGGTGAAAACCAGAGTCTCACAGCTCTGCAATTCAATGGGTGAGATGGGAGGGGCATTTTGATGTCACTGTAGGTCACTCCACCAAGTCTAGTGATTGTGTCTGACCACTACTTGGATGATGGTTCCCAGCACCCAGTCCCAAGGACTCTGGGAGTTATGCTGAAAGGTCAGCTCCCCATGAATTCAAGAGCCTTACCTGACAAATTGACATGTCTGGCATTGTTCATTAAAGAACTAGAGGGGCAACGTAGGATGAGAAAACAGAGTGTGACTACGAGGGTCAGCAGCACTTCGGGAAGAAATAGCTAAGAAAAATATCACATCATTAAAATGCCATTTACAACAATTATTCAATTTTTTTTTTTTGCAAATTCACCTTCAGTCAACCAACTTTTATATAGATATCATGCAATCATTAAGACTGTGTCCATTGCATATAAGCCAAATGATAAACAGTTATGTGTGGAAAACAAATAATGTAAATAAAGTAAGAAGAAAGACAAGAGTAGCTTATGATTGTGTAAAGGCATATTAAAAAGTTAAAAGAAGGAGAGGTGCAAGTAAATGTAATAAAGACAGGAGCAACTAAATGAATAGGTTGACTATTATGTGTGTTTCAGTTTACAGATCATATGCTTGTGGTAAAATATCAACAGAAGACTGTAAATAACAGGAGGTTAATTCATTTTGGTAGTTAGCTAGTTACAGGAGTGAGGAAAGTGCAGTTGTACATCAGCAGATGTTCGAATGATCACTGCAGCAGTCTAGTCTGAGTTATATGGGTTATATCCTGCATGGGATATAACAGACCAGCTTCCAAAGCTTCAGGGCACCTTCCCTGCTCCCAAACTGTTTGGCAACTCAAGTAGAGCTGAAAGAGAGGTTTGGGCACCATGACCTTCAGAACTTTCATGCTAACTGAGAGAGGGAGACTTGAGCCCTGAAAGGACATTGTTAGGAACAACAAAAAAATAAATCCTGGCATAAATAAATACAAAAAAAAAACAAAGCATGTGAGATGGAGGGAGGAAACAACTACTGCATCAGTGATCATTGGAACATCTACTGTTACAGCAAATTTACTTACACAACTATACTGTTTTCATCACATTGATCACTGCTGCAGTAGCCTATTCTATATGGGTAGATTACCATAGCTTTGAACAACTGGGAGGTAGAAGGGGAAAGGTCCAAGAGCCCCTGCAGAATGGTACTAACAGAGCCTGAGCTGGTCCTGCAAAGAAACCTAGCTTGTAGTGCTTTGTAAAAGTATGTACAGAAGACGAAGTTGCTGCTTCAAGAATATTTTTGGAGTCCAGCCCTTTCCAAAAAGCCATAGCCTAATAGACTGTGTCTTGACACTGTTTGGAATAGTTTTGCCATGGTGAGAATAAAACTAGGCAATAGCCTGAGACAACCACATACAAATAGTCTACATTGACACAGTCTGTCCTTTTTTTTTTACCTTCACAAGGAACTAACAACAGATTAGAAGTTCTGAAAGATTTTGTTTTGTCAATACTGTACGTGAGTTGCCTGTGAACATCCGAGCTATGAAGTATACTTTTCTCCCTCATTTTTTGGTTCATGCAATAAGAACGGGAGATGGATAATTTGGTTTAAGGTAAACTCAGATACCACTTTTCGCATAAGACAAAGATTTATTCTCAAAGAAACCCTGTTTCAATGTAAAATGATAGAGCACTGACCCACCATAACAGCTTGCAACTCAGGCACACTTCTTGCAAAGGTTAGAGCAATCAATAAAACTGTTTGTATGTTAAGACCCTCAAGTTATTCAGATGAACTGGTTCAAATGGAATAAGGGTTAGGCTGTCTAACACAAAATTAAGATGCCAAGGAGGAACAACTGGTTTTCTTCCAGATCTCTTATGGTATACCCCTTTCAAAATCATTCTGATATGAGATTGCCTTGAAAGAGGGGGATCCATGGACAGACATGCTGAAATGGCTGACAAATTAATCTCGATAGAGGAGTAGGTTAGGCCAAAGGAAAGTAACTGACATAAATATTACAAAACCAGCAGAAAAACTAGCCCTGAATGGATTCTAGTAATGTTGGCACAGCTAGGAAATATTTTCCATTTGCCTATATGTGATTTTCTAGTAGCCAGATTTCTTGCCTCCATTACTACCTGCTGCATGACCTTAGTTAACAGATTCCTAAAAAGTATTAAAATCCTGTCTTCCAGGGAGTCAGCTGAAGTTGTTTCTGGTCAGGATGCATCAACCACCCCTGTTCTTGTGCGAGTAGATCCAGCCTGTGAAGAATTTTGTGGTAATTACCACTGGCCAATTCCAAAAGAAGGGAGAACCACTGTTGCCTGGTCCAGAAGGAAGTCACCACAATGATCCTGTGGAATTCCTTCTGAATCTTCAGAAGTGCCCTGGATATCAGTGGAAAAGCATAAAACAACTTTCTTTTCCAAGGAAATGAAAAAGTATCTGTCTTCTTGCCCTTCTTGCATAGAGTCCTGGAGCAGAATTTTGCCCGCTGATTGTTCAGAGAGGAAACAAAACTGTCTAGTGGAGGAACTTCCCAGAAATGAATCAGATCTTGAAAGACCCCCTAATGGAATCACCATTTACAAGGCTCTGCCTTTCTCTTTCTCAGCTTGTCTGCCCCACAGTTTTGCTGTAACGAAATGTAGGAAGCTTGTGAAGTGAAATTGTGCCACAAAGCTGCATCCTATGCCAACATGGCTAGGTTGCACCAGGGGGTAAGATCTGGTTTCCCCTTGCTTGTTTATGTACCACATCACTGTGGTATTATCTGTAACAACTTAAAGTGGTTCTGGAGACCACAGTTGATTCATAGAGTTGAGTGCGTTGACCAGGGCAAGCATCTCTTTTATATTTATGTGCTTGTGTCTGTCTCTGTTATCCCAGATACTTTTCACTTTTATCCCCCTTGACACTGCTCCCCAAACAAAGTCCAAGGCATCTGTGATGACTCACTGCTTTGGAGCAGGAAGGGGGAAGCAGAGAACTGGAATCAGGAATACTTGATGTCTCCACCAAGTGATTACTCTTCTCAAAAATCCCAGAAGTAGAATTTGAAAAGATAGTGGGTGCTGGTGCTGGGACCAAAGAGATATCAATACCATTGCATCTCTCTCACGTGGAGTCTTGTATCAGGAGAATCATGGATACCATGATTCCCAGAATCCTGAGGTACTCATTAGCAGTGACCAAAGTCTGAGTTGAAAAACCCTTAAACAGATCTAAATATACATCTATTTTTTTTTTTTCAATTTAATTCTCCAACTCTTTTGGGTTTCTAATATCATGATGACAGTGGACCTCATTCCTAACTCAGGATATGATTAAAGTTCATGAAATTAGTATTGTTTCAATCTTTTGAAGTAAGCCAAAAGTGTTCTTTGCAGCACCTGCAATGTGCCCAGAACTGACTCCTTCTTCACTTCATATGGAGTTACATGTATTGGTAGCATGTCTAACTATGACTGTGAATTCTTTCTTATGAGACCCATTGATCCTACTACATTTGGAATTGCCTGGATATCATTTTCCACACACTGCCTCATTTTTGATATTGTGTCTATGTGTACATTAGACTCTGTAATCACTTAGTGTAGCAATTTCAGTGATCAATGCTTCTATTGCCTTCTTTTCATGGACTACTTGTCTCACATCTGTTTTCTAAACTGTTGGTAATGTATGATCCCATGTCATATAAACTTCATAATGCTCTATAATGTTTTGCGCCTCATGTTTCCAATGCTTCTTACCTACTTCATAGGTTCATAGGCTCATAGGTTGGTACTAGGCTATCAGCCCTAGGGCCTATACATACCTAGCCATAACAATTCCCTGGCTATTTCTTCCCACACTATTTACTTCCCTGGACCCCTCTCTAGCAGGGTGATTGACGTGATCTCTGGGGTGAATTTCCTTTCTCCCATCCAGTCATCAAGGTTCCTTTTGAAGAGAGCCAAAGAGGTGCTCTGCTTGACATGTATGGGCAGTCTATTCCAGAGTCTGGGGAGTCTCTGGGTCAGGAACCTATCCCTCCAGCATGTTTTGTTTATTCAGATGACAAGGTTAAGATTCCTGTAGTGTGTGACTCTAAGGGATTGGGATTTCTTTAAGTGTAGCATGTCCAACAGCTCTGGGTTTGACATGGCCTTGTATGTTAAGCAGAGATCACCTCGGAGTAGACAATATGCGACAGAGTATAGCTGGAGTTTTTTAAGGGGGTCAGCATAGGGCATCTGCTTTAGGCCTGTGATTCTTTTAGTGAGGTATTTCTGCGGCCTTTCCAGTTGTTACAGATGTCTTGAGAGGTACTTACCAAATGGGGCGTTGTATTCTATAATGGGTCTAATGAAGGATGAGTACAGTGGGACAATGACCTCCTTTTTTCTGGATGAAAAGCCTTAGGGATGAGGTGTGCCACATAGAAGGATTTCCTGACTGTTGTGGTGATGTGGTTATTGAAGGTGAGACCACTGTCCACCTGTGTCCCTAAGTCTCTTATCACACTTTCAGTGTTTAGTGTACTGCCACCTATGTGGTAATTCATGGGTACATGTTTTTTCCCAAAGGGGATAACTATACATTTCTTGGCATTGAGCTTGAGCCCACAGCTCTGGCACCAAGCATCTGTTTCTGTAAGGCCCTTTTGTAGAGTATCAACATCATTTGGGGATTCAATAATGGCTCCCAGTTTGCAGTCATCTGTGAACTTTGTTAGCCAGAGTCCCTTAGTGCTGGCCTGTACTTCAGAGAAGTAAGATGCCAAACAAGAGAGGTCCCAGGACTGAACCCTGAGATACTCCACTTGTCACTTGTCTGGAGCTGGATTTGGAGTCAGCTACTTTTACAGTATGGGTTCTGTCAGTAAGCCAGTTGGCAATCCATCGAGTGACGTAGGGATTAATGCCCAACTTAGTAAGTTTATCTATGATTCCATAGTGGTGGATGGTGTCAAAGGCCTTGGCAAGGTCCAGCTAGGCTGTGTGGACTGCCTTACCCTCGTCCACAGCTCTGGAGACTGATTCAAAGAAGTCAGTCAGGTTCAGGAAACAAGATTGGCCCTTCACGAACCCAAACTGGGTGTGGTCCAGTGTTTTCAGGTTGCCGATGTCTTTGTTTATAAGTTCCATGATAATACAATCCATGGCCTTGCAGATCAGGCTCGTCAGACTGATGGGGTGGTAGTTCCCAGGATCCAAGGTGGATCCCCCCTTGTGGAGTGGAATAACTGTAGCTGTGCGTCACTCACTGGGCATGAAGCCTGAGGTGAGGGTATGATTAAACATGACACTTAGGTGAGGTGCCAGTTCATTTTGTAGTTAATGCAGTACAAAGCCCGAGATGTCATCTGGTTCCATGGATTCTGTATTCTTAGCTTTGGAGAGTGCGTTTTTTACCTGTGTGGCCATTATTACCGGAATTTGGCAATCTTCCGGTATTGAGATGGGCCATTTAGGGGGTGAGAGGGGGGTGAAATTGGCACTGAATCGATCTGCCAGGATATTGGCAATATACTTGGGATCAGTATATTTAATGCCATTCTGTTGTAGCTCGTAGCAGATCTGAACATTGCCATTTAGATTCTTGACATAGTTATAGAATGCCTTGTGGTTGTCTTTGGAATCTTTGGCAATTTTGTTTTCGTAACTAGCTTTGGAGGATTTTATGAGGGATCTCAGCTTCTTACTGAGGCTGGTAAGGGAGTTTTTTGCATCCTGGGATTGTAGTGTTTGCACAATCCCCACTGCAATTGTCTTGCCACATCATTATGCCTTTCAGTATAAAGGGCCCTCTGCTATTTGTGTATCACAACCAGCAGCAAGATGTTGTTTCTATGGAAGAAAACCTGTTTGCACCGAGGTGTCTGGCAGACACCAGAAGAACACACTTCTGTGTGATGAAGTCAAAAACAACTTTTAAATATTCTCTTTGAATGCCAGATTCCTAACACTTTGAAAAAGACACTACAAAGATAAACAGGTCATCTAAATATGGAAAAACAGGCATACCTTGTAGAGTTCAATGGGCTATTACATGAGCAAGACACTTTGTGAATACTCTTGGAGCAATGGATAGTCCAAAGGGTAAGGCAGAGAACTGATAATGTGATTCAGACACATAAAATATTATGAAATGTCATAAGTCTGGATGAAGAGGAATGTGATGAGAAGCATCTTTTAAATATAATGTCTTTCGGCTTTTCCCGGTTAGGGGTTGCCACAGCAGAACTCCAGTCTGCTAATGATTGGCAATGGCTTTTTTACGGTGCAGAGTTGCCAGCCCAACACCCAACCTTCAAAGAAGGCATGAGAAGCATATTTTAAATATAATGTTTCCAAAAAAACCTCATAGTAGAAAGAAGGGGTAACAATTTGTGAAGTCATTTTCAACTTGGGCATTATCAAATACTGGTTTAAGAAAGAAATGTCTAGACCTGGTCTCCAGACATTTTTTTCATCTGGCACCAGAAACATTCTTAAATAAAACTTCTTTCCACCTGAGAAGGAGGAACTATTTCTATTACCCCAGACAAAGCATGAGCTGAAGGATGGGCGGAATAGAGGAGTTTGGGCTGCTCGATTTCTTCCCACTGCCATGTGTAATCTTGCTGAATCAGTCTTGGAGCCCATTAGTCTGAAACAGTCTGATGCCAATGAGATAAATGGATATTCTGGTTAACAGAAAGGCATACCAGATGGCCAGGGTGGGGTGGAGTGGAGGAAGGGCCCTTATATAGTCATTCTGCCTTATTTGACTGTTCTTTATTCAGGGGGAGAGGATTCCTGTTTTCTTTTTGGACCATCTTTGTCATTGTTTTTTTTTTAAATGTATGCTTACCAGCATTTTGCTTAGACTGTTTATTTTTCTTCTTGTCAAAATTGGATGAGGGAGCAGAAAATCCCTTGGAAAATTCGAAGAAGGATGACTGTATCCACATAATCCTCTCATTAAACTTAAAAATCTCTGCCGCAAAACATCCAAAAATGAAATCGCTATCCAAAGGAGAACTTCAAATCTCATTTTTTACATCTTTTGGGAGATTCACCCAGGCAAATTCCACAACACAGTACCAATGGCAACAGCCCTCTGTGTTGTACCTCCACAGTTATAAACACACTTTAAGCAAAGAGTACTGACCTGGAAAATTGAAGAAACTAAACCAGGCAAAGAATATTTTCCTTCACAGGAGGGAACTGCAGACAAAACATTCCTCATACTTTCACAATTAGTAGGAATAAACTTTGACATATGAGCATGGCAATTCAAAGATTCTAACAATTAAAGTTGTAGAAGCATATACTTTTCCCAAATGTATCAAAAGTTTTACCATCTTTGTCAGAACAGAAGAGATTAGAATCAACAAAATGTTCGGCAGCAGCTGGATTGACTAAAGCTATAGCTGGTGGGTCACTTCTGGGATAAATTTACAAAAACTTGAAACACTGAGGAACTTTGTACATTCTCTCTGCCTTCTTAGGTGCTGCAAGGTGGTTATCTGGGAAACCACAGGCTGTGACAAGCACAACCGCCATTGCTGACAACACTGTGGGAGTATGGGATGGAAGGAAGTTCTGAGAATTCTGGTTGTAACAGTTTATAGTATTTCTGAGGGACTGGAATTCTTAGTGTTCTCCGAATGAAAACACTGGTACATTCTGGAAATAGTCTCAGAGAAAGAGAATCCTCGACCGGGAGATTTACATAATTGGCTATCCTCCATGTCTAAGGAGAAAAACCTGAGAACGGAGCTCCTTGCTTTTTGGGTTAAGGAGGAAAACCTGTATCAGTCCCATCATATTCCTCTCCAGATTCAATTTCTTGAATCTCTTCAGGAGAAGAGGAATTTACCTTTTACCAGAAACCACATGATAATAAGGGCTAGTAGCCTGTACAAGACCCTGAACCAGACTTAATGAACTGCTGCTGTCCAGTGAAAGTGGTGCTGGAGAAGACACTTGTGTAGTTTCCTGTTTCATTTTGACAGAAAGTTGATTCAAACAGGATTATTAATGGCAGCAACAGCTTTCCCATTGATTGGTACAACATCCTTACCTTTCCTGCCCCTCTCCCAGAACTGACAGGAGTAGGTTTCCCTTGCCCATTAAGGAGACCCCCAGCAACTGCAGAGGACATGACTAACCCCCCCAGTCCATAGTGGCTGTAAGAACAACACCAGAGGGATTCAGAGAAATAATGAGTTGTCTGAGGAACCAGCTTTTGCCACAGCATATTCACGTAAGGCTGAGTGAAATTCTAGCCTGCTGTGGTAGCAAAGGCTGTTGAGTTAACTTTTTATTTTTGTGGTTGGAAGAAGAACCAACCATGGGACCGGGAGATTGTTCCATGGTCAAGCCAAAAATGGTGCTTCATTTTCAATTAAACTAAGCAACACAAGCTGGTAAAATTTAACAACAAACAAAAAGTAAACTTTCACAATAAAAACACAGTAAAAAGCTAATACACTTTGCCAGCCCTGCAAATGTTATTTAAACATAGTTTCTCCACAGATCAAAATACTTTTAGAATGTTTAAATTACCTTATAAAATATGAGAAAAAAAGTACAGTAAAGTTGTGTGACAGTCCAAAACACATATTCCTAGTTTAAAAATACTTTACTAAATGAGAAAATAAATTTAAAAATTAAAAATTATATGTGGACTTTTTCCCCAAAAGCCCAACTCTTCAGAGGCAGGAAAGCTCTGGAGGGCTTGGTGCCCAAACCTGTTTTTTAGTCTGCTCAGCATGAGATGACTAACAGTTCAGTTGCATGGGAGGAGCTCGGAAGCTTTGATAGCTGGCCAGCAGTTATATCCAATGCAGGATATAACCCATATCGCTTAGGCTACTACAGCAGTGATCAATATGATAAACAGAGAAGCAATGTTACTGCAAACATTTAACATCTGTACAACTGACACTTCTAGAAGCTTATGTATATAATGCTGACCTGCCTTGGATATTTTACTCCCCTGTGTCTAAAGGACAATAGTTCCAAAACAGTTTGGAATTATTATTAACTTTTCAGTGAGTTATAAAGAAAATATCAAACTTCTGATTCTAGTTCTAAATAAAATGCAACAACTTTGTGTGGAATATTAATGTGAAAACCTTTATTCTTTATATCCTTTCTTCTGCTGCAGCATTAAAAAAAATTCTCTACTGGGGCATGCTCAAGGAGGTGAGCAGTTAACAGCTCTGTTTTTAGCTCTGCTTCATTTTAACATCTCTGACAGGGTTTTTACTATCAATCTCAAATAGAATGTTTCAAAACTTGATGGATTTATAGTTGAACAGCTACTGAAATATTTACTACAAAAATAACAAGTTTAACACTCTTCTAATTGTTTTTTCCTGTCAAGAAAACTAGAAGGAAATACAGGCTATACTAAATAACATCAATGAGCTGTCTGTCAGGAGAGATAAATTAGAAAGAAAAATGGACAATCTTAAAGAGGGATTTCTTCTGAAACAAAACAACTTATTCTTGGAAAAAATAGAAGACTTAGAGATCAGATCTAGAAGGAATAACATCAGGATTTATGGGATTCCTGAAAAAGAGGGAGACAGCATGATTAAATTCCTTAATAGCAGGCTGTCTAAAAACTAAGAACCTGCATGAAGCTTTTCCCTTTGGCATCAAAAGGGCACATAGATCACTTTCTAACTCATCTTTAAAAAAACACTTTCACTCAAGTCAAGGTAAGGGTTTTGTCTTAAAGCTGCATGGAGTAATTATCCAGTTAAAATTAAAGGAAATACTGTAAGATTTGACAATGACTATTCTACATTAGTGATGTTAAAGAGAAAGCATGTGTGCCACTTGTTAAAAGCTTAAAAAAAAAGAATATTAAAGCACAACTCTTGTTTCCAGAAAAATAAGGATTCACCATGCAGAAGGTAAGATTATATCTAACACCTTAGAAGATGCAAGGGACTTTATATAGAAAAATAAAATCCTAGAAAAAAAATAGAAGAAATGGACTGGAATTTATCGACTTCTTTAAAGAAAAATGCAACACAAGATGGTCGGTTAATAAAAGACAAAAACACTAAAAATATGAAGCCACAAACCACAGCAAATGTTCTCATAAGACTGTAACACCAAAAAATAGCAGTCCTAGTCGCCAAGGATGATGAATAAAATTCTTTTATTGTTTCCAAACAAAAGTGAGTGCTTTCGTCTACCTATGTAGACTTCATCAGACAAATAGGAACTGGCACCATACTATATTTATAGAACACTTAATTATCTCAATCAAACAATTAATTCATTAAATTGAAAAATTGAGAAATTATAAAAAATCATCTGTATCACATTAATTGATTAAAACCACACAGTAAAAAATGTAGTAAACAATATCTAACTTATTAAAGAACTTCTATGTATGTTTTACCAATTTCTTATATATGCATGAACTGTTACAGTTGTATACTTTTCCCATAGCTTGTAGCTAACAACTAAAAACTTGTATTTTTAATTTGTATTTCTATTTATTTTTATTTTCGTCTTTATGATTTAATATAACCAAACCTAAAAGAAAATAAAAATTAAAATAAAAATCACCTTAAAAAATAAGAATGTTGAAAATGAAATGAAAATGAAAATAAGAACAGAAATAAGAATAAAACTATTTATAGGAATGATAAAATTAATGTTTAAAAATTAATTTATACTTTCCCTGCTCTATCAACCAAGATGGCTTTGATACTAATATATTCATTTAAGCCAGGGAAAATATTAGCCTTCAGCCTCAACTGCCAACTCACTTCCCTATATAATAAAAGATTTTTCAAATCACCTCCCTTATAGTCATTTTTCACTAGGTCTATAATACCAAATTTAAAACCTTTGAAAGAACTACACACTGTAGAATGTTTGTACAGAGCACTTGTGTCTTTTTTAACTCTAATGTCATTTGTATGCTCATAAATCCTGTTCTTTAGTGCCCTTTCAGTTGTTCCCACATAAAAGGACGAACATTGTGTGCAAATGGCTAAATATACTAGCATCTTTGTGTGACAATTACCCTTACAGAAATGGGCTATACTACCCAACCCGTTATTTAATTGTACAGTTTCATTTTTATAAATATGGGTACATTGTCCACATCTACCACAGGCATGGGTAGCCCTTTTAATATTTCCATAATTAATGTCCCTTTCAAAAGTTCTTTTAAAGTTAATGCCTATTTTATAAGTAAAATGGGGTCTATTACCCACCGCTTCATGTACCTCCTTATTGGTCTTAAGTATTGACCAATTAGTTTCCAAAATTTTAGTGAATTCTTTGGTAAAAACATTAAATTCAGTTATACAAGTTCCTTGGTAATTTATTTTTCAAGACTTAAATTTTGTACCCCATCCCTTGTACACTTCTTCTAAGATACCACCAACCAAAACTTTTGGATAACCCCTCTCGATAAATTTTTCACCTAAGAAAACAAACTCTTCAAAAAGGTCCTCGAAATCAGAGGTCATCCGTGCTACCCTTACAGCCTGCCCTTTAATAAGGCTTCTTTTTTGATGAAAGGGGTGATGACTGTCAAAGTGTAAATAACCATTACACCATGTCTCCTTGTGAAAAATCCTAGACTTAAAGCCCAGCCCTACTTTGCTAACTGTGAGGTCAAGAAAATCAATACTGTTTAACCCAACAGTATGGGTGAATGACAAAAATTGCATAAGCTGCCCCATAGCCACTCCGCTTACCTGTTGAAAATATTCACCCTGGAAGCCTATATAATTGTTGTCTAGAACAACTTCCATCAATTCCAAAACCAGCTGTTTCTGATCTAAAGGCACTTCCAGATGTTTATGTATACTATCTTCAAAAAATTCAAATCCTAATAATCTTGGGATACAGGTAAACAAATCTTTTACATCTATGGTTAAAAAGATGCAATTTTCAGACCACATATCATTATTAATTTTACCTAAAAAATCCCAAGAATCTTTAAGTATATGATTTGTCTTAGTGACAATACTTTTGATAGTTCTGTCTATATAGACTGCTAAAGGATGTGTTTTTGAATGTTTTGCAGAAACAATTGGTCTGAAAGGTTGTTTCACAATGGATTTGTGGACTTTGGGTACTCCAAAAAACTGTGAAATAGTAGGGTTAGGTTGATTTAAAAAATTATATATGGTCTTATCTATTCTGTTTTCTAACAAGTATTCATACAAGAGAGAGTCAATCCTACCATAGGCTATTTGTATCTCATTATAGGATACCGAGGCATACGTGTTGGTGTCTAACAATATGTTAGTAAGAAAATTGTTGTATTCTTCACGATTAAATAAAACAACCCCCCCTCCCTTGTCGGGCTTCATAATTCTGATATCATTCTGTTTTTTAAAATCCAGGAATAATTTTTCTTCATCTCTGCTTATATTGTGGTAAAATCCATCCTTTCTATTTTTATTATAGGCTTCATAAATCTCATTTGTGACAATGTTTTCAAAAGTCAATATAGATGGATGAAGTGGGGGATTATATATACTACTCCTAACCAGCTCTCTATTAAATGTAGAACCTTCACTACCTGATTTTTTATGTAATAATTTGAGATTTAATTTCCTAAGGTATGTCTTAAGTTCTATCAAAATGTGTGCTAAATCTCCTAACTGAGATTTTACAAATTTAAAGCCTTTGGAAAGTAGATTGAAATGTTCAATACCTAAAACAATTGGTGTATAGTTGAAAATCTTAAAACCCTTATATTCAAAAATAATGTTATTAACATCAGATGTAATGAAATGTATCTGCCCTTCCTTCTCACATCTTTCCAGCCATAGTTGTTCCCATCCAAATCTACTGGGGTAAAACATACATAGAAGTTCTAATAGAAGTTCTTTAATAAGTTAGATATTGTTTACTACATTTTTTACTGTGTGGTTTTAATCAATTAATTTGATACAGATGATTTTTTATAAGTTCTCAATTTTTCAATTTAATGAATTAATTGTTTGATTGGGATAATTAAGTGTTCTATAAATATAGTATGGTGCCAGTTCCTATTTGTCTGACGAAGTCTAAATAGGTAGACGAAAGCGCTCACTTTTGTTTGGAAACAATAAAAGTACTAAAAATATGAAGGACAAATGAAAAACAGTGTATTTCATGCTTATGAATTCTTATTAATTTAAAGAAGTGCTTGAATACTTATGAACAAATGCTGAATATTACTATTTACAAGGTAAATCATTTATTTCTTTCCCTACTTCAAATGGTTACTAGTTCCCTTTTTAAAATGTTAAGAGTTTGATTATTTTAGCTATATATGAAATCAAAGCCACTTATTTTTATTTAAAGTTTAAAAGGTTAAACAATTCATTATTACAATGAAACTTATGTTAGTTTGCATATTTTCTGATATTTTGGCATAGTTGAGTAATGCAATATTAAATATAAGAAACAACAAATGATACTAAAGAGGCATGATAAGTTATATTCTAGGTTCTTAAAATGGTCCAGTAGTGTGCTACTGATAGTATACTTGACATGTAATAGCACCCAGGAAACACATGCTATGTTATAAGCAAAATGTAAAAATATAGCTTTTTACATACATATAAAAGTTAATACTGGAACAGCGTATTCACACTTTTCCAAGTTAAACCTGGATCACACCTAACTGTCATTCTTTAATGCAAATTTATATGATGTGTCTTATTTAAAAAATGATAGTCTGCTTTATATTATATATTTCATACAAATAGTGCTTCCTGAATATTTCAATGTTATTTCTTTCAATACAATAGCTTTTAGTGGTTAAAATACTTTGAAATATATATATATATATACATATAATTTGTTTTAGTGGTTTGGAAGGGTTTGAGGGATTGATGTGTAATGTAGAGATGGCTTGGATTCACTCGTGGACATTTCACTGTGAATTGTAGATGATGAACTGTTCATTTGAAAGCCCTCGTCATGAAGGCCAGCTTGATGTGGGTCTATATCATATTATCAAAACCTCAATCCATCAAACACCTCTTCATCGACCCATTTTTATCGAAATCTGAGTTCATCGCATGATTGTTCCATTGAACTTTTTTCCATGGTAAGTAACCAGTGGGCCAACCTAATGACCGCATCAAAAACAGAAAAATGTAAAACCCACCCTGGTGGGGAGCTTTGCCCCTCACACACCCCAGTGTGTGGCAGCCCCCCACACTCCTCATAACTAAGTATACCAGCTCCGAGATCACACTACAGTGGGGAAAAAGGCAAATTCCTGATAATGGTTGACTGGTTACTTACCATTTGAAAAAGTTTGATGGAATGACTTTTCAGTGAATTTAGGTTTCGATGAAAATGTGTTCAATGGCTTGAGCTTTCAATAATTTGAAATAGACCCACTGGAAGCAGTTTAGAGTCATGAGCACTTTTGTGATACTGTAGTAGTTCTGAAAATTCTAAGAACTATCCACGTTACTTCTTCCTCTCTAAAAGTAAATAATTTTAATATTATGAAACATATGCTAAGATGTCAATGAATAGAAGTTAGATAATAAACAAAAGAAAGTGAATTGCATTCTAAACCACTGTCAGTTATTAAATACTTCTGAATGCTTGCAATAGTTTATATACTAGCCTATAGAAAGGCACTTCTGATAAAAATTAGGATTGTGTTTCTTTGTTATTGTCCCTTTTAATGATAACAAAACTTAATACTTCAGAACAGTATGGAAAATTTGACTATTAAAGGGAAGATGTTTCAGATGGGTTCAGGTGCCTAGCCAGCAAGACATTTCCCTGTGGTACATTTGACCGGGGACACATGGCTGAAGTGACATTCAGCTAGCTGAGAATAAATGTTTGCTTTTTGCAAATTCCTGTGGGCAAAAGGACCACACCTGCTGCCATGTTCAACCAAATAAATGAATGAGAAATGGCAGATGAGAGATGAAGTTGTGTGTGCAGTGTAGTACATATACTTATGTAACTAACACATTAGAAGTGTGTGCTGGCATGGAATGGTCCAAATCCTACGGTCACACTTATGCTCAAGTTGTTTGTATTTAGGTAATGTTCCTAGGCTAGGCACTGGGGGTAGTGTCCACACACTCAATTATAAAGGCACTGCCCATTGTGCACTGCCATTTACTGCCACTGCATGCCTGCCTGCCCAGCCTGCTGCTGCCCTGCCTGTGCCTATACTGTCACATGTTCCCTCCCTTGGGATGTTCCCTTGGGGACTATGGTCAATTTTTTTTGTTACTGATTTTGTGGCAGCATGTTTGCATGCTTCTGTTTTTCCACTATGGAAGTCAAACAATACGATATCTCTGCAAAGCTATGTTACTTCAGGCATGTGTGTCCAGGTCAAATGTACCACAAAAATGTCACACGCCAGGCTTGTCAAAACCCATTTCAAAGGTTTTGTGATTTCGGAAGGGTGATTATTAGTGATCAGTGAAGTATGCAAGCCAGACAGAAGTATGGTTTGGAGATGCTGAGAGAGCACTACTGAGTTTGGAGGAGAAATACTTGAGTCAGAAGGGTTGAAGTTGCATTGTGTCTTTGTAGACTTGGTTGAAGCATATGACAGAGGAAGTAGGAGAGTTGTGAGAATTGGGGAGGGAAGCAAGAGTAGTCGAGAAGTGGTATGCGGAGTATGTGGGGCAGTTGATGAGGACTGAGGTGGTAGTGTGAGTGACAGATTAATTTGGGAGTGGGAGGTGGGATTACATCAGGGGTGGAGGAGTCCTTTCTTATTGGGTCAGATGACTTGGTTTTCTTATTTGCAGAGGAGATGGACAACAGGACTAGATGACAGGAGATCAGTTAGATGATGACTCAATCATATACAGAGTGAGATCTGGAGAGAGGTTGAGATGGAGGAGATGGAGAGAGGAGGAGAGGAGAGGTGGAGGAGAGACTGAAGAGGAGAAGGGTCAGCAGACAGGCAGAGGGAGGAATTACTTGATGTAGGGGTGAGGCAATAGAGAGGATGTAGGGGTGGAGGGTTGGTAAGTACTAAGATCAACAGTTCAGAGTGGTAAGTTGGGGAAGAGAGAGTAGAAGAGTGGAGAATCTGTGAAGAAGGTGAAGAAGAGTGAGGCAAGGGTGGGTGAAGTGAGAAGACCAGTAGAGGTGAATGGGTGTGTAAGTTGTTACCAGTAAGAGTAGATAGGGAGGGGGTAGAGAGTAGAGTGATAGTGAGGAAGCAAGTGAGTTGGGGATGTGGACAGGGCAGCAGGTTAAATGTTGCAGATGGACAATGATGAGGATTAGATGTATTAGATTAGGATCCTAGATTATCAGATGGGGTCAGCTAGGGGGAGACATATTATTAGAGGTTTGAGACATGTGGAGAGCATGGTTGGACACATGTGTGGAGGAGAAGCAAAGAGAGGAGGGATGGGGATGAAGGGACATGTGCTGGAGAGGAAGAGGAGGTATATTGGGAAAAAAAGATAGTATAAGGAGGAGCAGATGAAGAGGAATGAGGAGGCAGTGACTAGGACAGATTTTGTGACAGAGGAGAGATGGAAATGCAGGATAAGAGTGAAAGAAGATGAGAAGAGAAGGGACTGAAAGAGGAAGAAAGAAATGATGTTCAGATACTATTAGACATAAAATTTAAGGAAAAACTAGGACTGATTCTAACAGTAGTTATAGATTAAACAGTAGCAAATAAATAAGGGTAAATATGATTTTATACACTAGGATTATAGTTAAAATATAAAACCTAGGAATATAGTAATATTACAAGACATAGTATACAAACAGAAATAGAGATCAGAATAAATAAATATGCATATAGTTAAAGAATATAAATATGTCTATAAGGGTGGGACGTTGGCATAGTGGTTAAGGTGATCACCTAAAAGACACAAGGTGCAGGGTTTGATTCTCATATGCGGTAATTAGCAGGGCTTGGATTGGCCCACAAGAGCAGTTATCCTGGTACTAATTAACGAACTTATGATCCTATGAATAACTTTACACATACTAAATAAAATATAAATCATCTGACCTATAAATTAATAAATTTGAAAATAACGACTGACTTCTTCCCTATAGTAGACCAAGAAGATAATGTGAGATACAGGGAAAGATGATTGTATAGATATTCAGTTTGGTCAACTTATAATAAAGATTCTGAACACCTGTTTAACTTTTCTTATTCATAAAAACTCACTGTTGGGCTTTTTAAAGATGATGCATACTAAAAATAAGAGGCACATTAATATGAAGAAGAAGCATAACCTCAGCATTGTTAGTCTAATGCAGAGTTTGAGAGGTAGTTTGATCATCTTTTTAATAAGCTAGAAATACATTATTCCATGATAGAATGTTTTAGGGTTATATCATTAGGGATTTTTTATTTGTTTTAAAAGTTTTGTCCAGAGCAGAAGATTTCATATTGTTACATATAAAACATATAAGAGGTTCTGTACATAAATGTGATTTTTTTTCTCTTATATAATCTGATTTTAAATGTTTTTCTATTAATATTAATGGATTGTATAATCCAGTAAAAAGAGGAGTCTGTTCAAATAGTTGCAATTACATAAAGCTCAAATAGTATTTCAACAGGAAGCACATTTACTAAATAAAGATGTAAATATACTTTCATTAAAGAATTATGTGGTTTTAGCAAGTTCTGGCTTTTCAGCTAAAAGAAGAGGCACCCTTATTTTATGAAAGAACTCACGAGTAATGCCTAAAGTAAATGATACCTATGCTGATAAAAATGGTATATTAGGCATTATCATAATTGACCAGAACAGAAATCTATACACATTGGTGGACTCTTACTGGATTCCATGGGTTGGAGCTAAAGATGCAAAAATTAGACACTGTAGCCTATTACATAAAAGATGAAGTCATAATGGCTGGTGATTTTAACTGTATTTTATCAGACAAAGATCCCAATGCAGATAGAAAGCTGAGACTCACATCTTCAGCCAAACACTTAACAATGTTTGTAAATCTAATGAATTTAAAGGATATATATGAGCTAAGGAAAACAAATTCACTTCAATTTACCCATTATTCATATAGATGTGGAACCCAAACAGATATTGATAAAAGTTTTGCCTCAAATAATCTTTCAGATATCAGAGAAGTTTTAATAGTTTCTATAATCTTTAATATTATTATAAAAACTGACAGCAGGAGATTACCAGCATAAATTATTAAAATAAAAAGTTTCAAGGATCAGCATGTTAAAGATTTAAAAACTTTCATAGAAATAAACATGAATGGTAAAGTATTTGACATTTTCCTGTGGGATTCACTAAAGGCTTACTTAAATGGAAGAGTTAAAGCTGGTATATTAACAAAACAAGAGAATGGGACAAAGAATTGAATGCACTACAGGCCAAAATAGAACATATTTAAGAACAGTAGAAGGAATAATTTTAGAAACAAAACATATGGAGGCTGGGATTATAGTGACAAAAAAAGTTTATTTTTGTCAATAAATGTTTACCATTTTAGAGAAACTAAAGTGTTTAGTTCAGGATTTATGGCATTTGGTCTATCAGAATGAAATGGTAGGGGGATTATCCCCTACATTTGTTACCTTTTCATATGGTAGATATAACAATCTGAAAGAGTTGTTGAACTTAAGATATAAGCACTCTATGACTTTGAAGGACGGGGGGAGGGGGTTCCTGTATATGCAGAAGTTGTAAGGTTTGCTCTAAGATCAGAAATTTAACAGGAAAAAATATCAATGGAAGAAAATTATTTTCCAGAGAGAGATTTAACTGTGAATCATGTGGGGTAGTGTATATTATTGGATATGGGTGTAATGTCATCAAATGTGTTTATTAATTGGCATAAGAAGTTGGTTAAGTGTTAATTTAGAAGTAATTGAGAGAGTGATTAGGAAACAATTGAATAATTATCTGCATAATTAATTAATTAGCCACTGGTTTCAGCCTGTATAAAATGCTTGTACAGTGGATGTAGTTTATCCTGAGAAGGCGAATGGCTGAGGTACCAGACGCATTAAAGAACTTGAATTAAATGCTGTAAGAACAGCCTGGCATGGTGTATTTTTTAGTAGTTGCAAATTTTTTATGTTTGTTTGCTAAAATAAAAGGATTGGTATGTTAAAGAGAACAAACATTTTCTAGAAATTAACATGAATGGTGAAGTATTTGCTTTGACATTGTCCTGTGTGATTCATTAAAGGCTTACTTAAATGGAAGGGTTACAAGCTGGTATATTAGTGAAATAAGAGAATGGGGCAAAGAAATGAATATACTACAAGCCAAAATAGACACACTAAAGTTAAATCTAAAATCAAATGATCAAACTTAAAAGCTTAAATACAAAATATGTTGAAATTCTAAATCATAAAATTTCAATAAACCTGTATAAACTTAATCTTCAGGCATATTCATTATACCCTTTAAGCTTGCAAAAAGCTTGAATAAACTAAATCATATCAAATAAATCATAACACATATAAATAAGAAAAAAAAGAAAGAAGAACAGATACTAAAGTCATTCTTGAGGGCTTTAAATATTTTTTGAAAATATAAATAATGATGCAAATAATGTAATTAATGATGATACAGCTGAAACTTTTTAAGGGAAAATATAAATAATAAAATAAGTGAACAAATTAAAAAAAGATTGACCATTCACTTTAACAGAAATAAAAAATCAAATAAAAAAGTTGAAAAATAATAAGGCACTGGGCTTAGATGGTCTTAAACCAGAACTATGTAAAATAATACCAGATGATGCAGTTAAAGTATTAGATAAGGTCTATACAGACAAAAAAACAACTGCTGAAGTCCCCCATCATGGAAATATTTCCTTATATCACCTATATCACCTATTATAAAGCAAGATAAGGATCCTAAAAGTGCTTATCATACAGACCCATTTCACTTTTTAATGTGGACTATTAGATGTTCATGTCCATTTTAGTTAAGAAAATGAATCTACTTATACCTAAACTAATTAACAATGATCAAACTTAGTTTACTTTAAATATACAAGCACAGGATAATATAATAAGAATACATACATTAATAGATTATGCAAATAAAAATAAAAAAAATAACTTTCTATCATTAGTCTTGATTTAGATAAGGCTTTTGACTAAGTTAATTGGTCGTACCGGTTTAAAACACTTAAATTATATAATTTCTCACCTGAGCTAATTGCATTAATTTCTGAGTTATACAATAACTCTTGTGCTTATGTTAAAATAGTTTTTTTTTCTTTCTAATTCCTTTAAATTACAAAAAAAGGCACAAAACAAGGCTATCCATTATCACCTTTACTTTTTGTGTTAGCTATAGAACCCTTTACTGATAGTATTAGATCCAATAAGAACATTAATGGTATGAAAATAAAAGAAGACTAGATTCAACTCTTTGCTGATATTTTACTAAAAATAGGAAATACAGAGAACTGTTTAGAACATATAATTAGTTATATGAGTCAGTTTGAAGAAATTTTGAACTTAAGATTTAATAACAATAAAACAAGTACATAATTAATAAAAAGTACAAAATACAGAAATATTCTAAGTTCAATTACAATAGCAATCAAATGAAATACCTTGGTATAACAATTGTCTAACAAGAAATGGTACAAAGAAATTTTCAACAGGTTGATGATAGAAGTTTAGTCACAAATTGGAATAAATTATTCTTTACCATGGAAGAACAATTTGTGCTTATTAAGATGGCAATTCTCCCTAATATATTGATTGTCTTACCATCTTTATTACTATCTCCACCAAAAATGATGAAGGAGATAAATAATATTCTACTTAATTTTTTTGGTATCCTACTAATCAGGAGTTTCCTTTGGTTGTCACAGAAAAGGTTAGGATAATGGTGGAATAGGATCCCTTGATATTCGTTTGTATGCTACTTCAACAATTGTAAAAGTTATAGCATTGTGGATAAATTCATCTTATGATTCAAAATGTTAACAAATACATCAAGAAATGTTATTAATAAATAATAAATAAATCACAATCAGTCATAAACGAATAGTCTGTAATAGTTTTATCTGGTTATTAAAGGATTTTTGCATAAAAGGAATTTCATCCTCTTCTCAAATTCCCTATTTAAATAACAATTTCCTCTTCGCAAACGTTTGCATAGTCTATCCATTGTATTAAAGACTTAATATTTTCTGTTTCCAATTACCTATACAAATGACTGCTTAGAAAACTCATAACCTCAATGAAATGCTAGTATTGAAAGAACAAAGTAACTTAATTTATTGTCAGTTCTAACATGGTACTGATTTACATGCTATTGAAAATTAAGGTCCAAATACTATTAAGATTTTGAGAATTGGTTAATTTTACAAATATTTATAGACTTTGTGAATACAGAGATTAATAAGATATATAACCTTAATAAGAAATTGTCCCCAAAGTATTGGACTTCTTAATAAATATAATTGATAATGCAATAAAAATGAATCATATTTGTCACAAATTTATACAATTCTTAAGTTAGATTTCACATGTTTATACAATTCCTATTGGAACTACTCCTCAAAATTTAATAATGAAGACTTCTCTGAAGAATACAAGAAAATAATATTAAAATATACAAATAAAACTACATCTTCATTATTTTACAAAAGTTTCACTTGCAGAGTCTTACACAGAGCTTTTGTCACTCCTAATAAAATTACTATTATGTATAAATCAAATAGAATTAAATGCTGCAGATGTGATTCTGTAATAACAGCTGATTGAATGCATATGGTACATAAATGCAAAATCATCTCCCTTTTTCAGAAAGAAATTGATAACTTAATTCAAGTTTTATGGTCAGATAGATGTATTACTTCTATATCTTTCGTTTTATTTAATGCTCTGATTCCTAAGATTATTCCAAAAACTTAAATGCCTCTACTTTGGCCTATTCTTGCTAAAGCCAGAACATTTATTACTAAAAACTGGAAAAAAGTTATGCCTTCTAATGTTGAATTTATTAGTATGACAAAAAATGTTTGCAGTGGTGAATTGCATACTATAAAGATGAGAACTTCTAATACTACACATTCATATAAATCTTGGCTTAAACTTAAAGAAATGTATAACTTTGATGCATTAATCAGCTGTGGCCCTATGTAAATAGTTATTTGTTTGTTTTATGATTAATTTATTTATTTATTGTTTTTAAACTAAATAAAAAAAAGTTATAAAAATTCCCTAGCACCAGATCTGAAGGACCACTACCTGCACTCAATTTGATAATTGCTGGAGCCTTCCTGTGACCTGACAGAGTGCTCTTCAAACTATCTGGAGAAATACAGAGCTGAGTATATTTTTCTGGCACTTCAGAGTTGTGTACTGGTAATTGTTGTTTGACTAATTTTATATCATTGCTGGCTGACTTCAGAGTTGTGCACTGTTATTTTTGCTTCACTGTATAGTTTTTCAGATCTCTGCTGAAGGTGTTGGTTTTCCCATACCCACCCTTCCTATTCCTGTGTTGTTGTTTAAATTTGGAGGCTTTTGCAGTTGCCCGCCCCCACTGTAGATTTGATCTGGGACACTCCCCCCAGTCCCATCTCTTTACCTCATTCTACCTAAAACTCCTTCTTCACTTATTTTTAGTCATTTTTAATTTAATTGCATTTTTTAAATTGTTTGGTCTAACATTGCTACATTCTCAAGTGTGCTAGCTTGCACTGCATTTGAATTGTTTTTGACTGCTGTTTTAGTTACTTTTCTGTGTGTGTGTATGTGTGTATATATATATATATATATATATATATATATATATATATATATATATATATATATATATATATATATATATATATATATATATATATAAAACCTTTCCTGTAACTAGTGCAGTCCAGATTCAGATTTGCTGTATCCAGGACTGTATGTAAGCTTCTGAGCCCCCCAAGCTTTCTGTGTTGGAGGGAAGCCTTCTAGCTTATCAGTGGGAGTGGTAAGCACTAGGTAACCTATCTACCACATAAGGAGTGGTTCTGGCCCAGAAATTGTAGTTATTGGCCGTTTGGGCAGTTTTTCCATCTCTCTCAACTTTCTGATTTAAAAGCCTCCATTTGCACTTGTTTCCCCCCTTTCCTGTAACTAGTTTAGTCCAGATACAGATTCTTAGTTTTAGCACTTGAATTTTCTTATTCGTGATCGGCACTTGTTCATAACTTGTAAGCACTAAATAACCTACTAATTACAACAGCACTTAACCTTCCTCATTACCTAGAGGAAAACATTTTGGTACTTACTTTCCTCACTTGCTTAGAGAAAAACAGTTCTTGTACTCACTTTCCTCACTTATCTAGAGGAAAATAGTTTTTTATTCAGGCATGTCCAAGGGTCAGCTCCCAGTGTTCTCTCCTGTCTATCTGATGAATCTGGGCATCTTGGGGCAATGTAGAAATTGCCTCAAGTACACAGACAACCCTCTCCTCCTACCACCCAACACTACAACCTGTGAGAGATGCACTTATCTAGCCAAACTGGAGGTAAAGCTCTCTCCAATCAAGACTGAACTTGACAGTCAAGAGGAGAAGGTAAACACTTCCACCACACCACACTCATCACATAGTCCCACTAAATCTACACCACCAAAATCCACACATAGAAACACAAAAACATTTACGGAGGCTCTCAATAATAATCTGCTCAAGTAACAGAGACCTCCAAAGCATAAATGCAAGCAACCTCCACCACCCAACACAATCCAAATGACACATAGCCCGCCGACTCAGTGTGCCACTTAACCACAGCCAATAAGGCAAAATAATGTACCCAACACACTAGTCATAGGTGACTCTATAGTCAGGCACACTGATGTCCCACTCACCAGGCTAAACAAGGAGAAGGTTACTGTCAGCTGCCTGTCGGGTGCCAGGATCTGCCACATAACCCACACACTCAGGTCACTCCACAACAAGTACAAATATGACTTTGTCATTGTCTATGTTGGTGTGAATGACCTGAGATGTACCTCCCTGGACTACATGAAAAGAGACATGGAAGAGCTCTCCGATCTTGTAGCCCAGGCAGGTATGACCCTAGCCCTGAGTAGCATTCTGCCATCGCCCAGAATGATGCCGCAGTACAAGGACAAAATGATTGACTTCAACAATTGGCTAAGCTTCTGGTGCCATTCTAAAGGGATCCAGTATCTGTCTGCCTGGGATGACATGGTCGACAGACCACGATGCTTTGCCAGAGATGGCCTGTACCTGTCACCTCTGGGATTCCAGATACTGGCTAAGGTTCTTGCCACCCCTATAGTGCCTTTTTTAGGCAAGGTTCAAATGACAAATTCACCACTGTAACAGGAACAGGCAAGCAAAAACTGAGGGTGATGCTACTTCATGCTAGAAGTCTAAATCTCAAAATGCACTCACTCGAGGCACTCCTTAAAATGGAAAACATCGATATCTGTGCAGTGACTGAGACCTGGTTCAAGGCTCCAGAGAGCACCCCTGCACAACCAGGATATAACTCATACCACACTTTTCGGCCATGTAACCTGGACCGGAACACCAAAGGCGGAGGTGTGTCCATATTCATTAAGGATATCCACACCTCCAGGCTAGTTGCTAAGCATAATGCAGCCGAGGTTATCCAAGTGCAACTAACTGGGCAAAACTGCAATCCAAATTGTAGCTTGCTACAGATCTCCCACCATGCCCCAGGATTCCCACTTCTCTTTTCTTGATGTACTGGAAAATGTTTGGGTTCAACCAACCACTCTAATAATGGGCGATTTCAACTACCCCACCATTAACTGGGAAAACTACTCTTGTACCAACTCCTTCACTCAACGCTTTCTGGAATTCATAAACTCCAATGCCCTGGGTCAACTTATCCACACCCCCACCAGGGGCAACAATATCCTAGATCTAGTCATTACCAACATGAGTGACCGGTGTTCCACACCTGAAGTCAACGTCTCATTGGTCCGATCCGACCATAAGCTAATTACCCTAGATATTCACATCCTGCTCCCACCCCCCATTAAGGAAACCATGGTAAAAAATGTCTCCAAAACCAACTTCATGCTTCTTAAGACAGA
Source organism: Protopterus annectens (assembly GCF_019279795.1). NCBI lineage: Eukaryota > Metazoa > Chordata > Ceratodontiformes > Protopteridae > Protopterus > Protopterus annectens. Next base: position 329,584,150 of record NC_056736.1, read on the forward strand.
AGTGGTGAACTTCATGACACCCATGCAGATGGACAATACAGTTTTGACTACTGAATCTTACACAGTTGCTCTTTATAAGCACTTACATGAGTGCATGGATCATGCTATCCCAAACAGAACCAAGATGCTATCATCCAAAAAAAGGAAGCCAATCTGGTCGTCCCCTGCCATAAACAAACTGTACAACAGAAGGAAGAAACTGTTGCAAAAGAGAGTAAAATCCCATGAGTGGAGGAGCTCCCTGGTCAGCCTCAGTAAGAAGCTGCGATCCCTGATAAAATCCTCCAAAGCTAGTTAAAAAAACAAAATCGCCACTGATTCTAAAGACAACCACAAAGCATTCTATAGCTATGTCAAGAATCTCAGCGGCAACACTCAGATCTGCTCTGAGTTACAGCACAATGGCACTAAATATACAGACCCAACTGATATTGCTAACATCGTGGCAGATAGGTTCAGTGCTAACTTTACCACCCTCTCACCCCCTAAAGAGCCCATCTCTATACCAGAAGAATACAAAGTTCCTGTAATCATGGCTGCATAGGTATAAACCACACTCTCCAAAGCCAAGAACATAGCATCCATGGGACCAGACAACATCCCAGGCTGCGTTCTACACGAACTACAGAACGAACTGGCACCCCACCTAAGTACCATGTTCAATCATAGCCTCACCTCAGGCTTTGTGCCTGCTGAATGGCGCACAGCGATGGTTATCCCACTGCACAAGGTGGGAGCCACCACGGACGCCAGGAACTACCGCCCCATTAGCCTGACGGGCCTGGTCTGCAAAGCCATGGAACGTATCATCATGGAACTTATAAACAAAGACAATGGTAATCTCCAAACTCTGGACCCCACCCAGTTTGGGTTTGTAGAAGGCAGATTATGTCTCCTAAACCTGATAGACTTCTTTGAAGCAATCACCAAAGCCATAGACAAAGGTAAGGTGGTTCACACAGCCTATCTAGATCTTGCCAAGGCTTTTGACACCATCCCCCACTCTGGAATTATAAATAAACTCACTAAACTAGGTATAAATCCCTATGTCAAAAGATGGGTTGCCAACTGGCTCACTGACAGAACCGCACAAACTCTACGCCTCGCAAGTACAGTATGCCCGGCCAAACCAATATAGAAGAAAATGCTAGAGGCCAGCATGTGCAGCTTAATCAACTTTAATACGTAAAAATAAAACTATGAGTTGGTATTATAACATATGAATACTGTAATTTTTGTGCTTATTCTATAATATACAATTGTTGTATACCATTTTATTAGGAGTGGGAATCATTTAAATTAGATCTATGATATTTATAAATCATTTGGATTGAGTCCTAGCTATTTATGCATACTTTTGTATCGAACTATTAATTAATAAGCATACAATAGGCCTCTTATTACTGGTTATCATACTAGTATTTTTTTGGACATACCATTTATCCATATAGTTTTGTTTTTGTTATTGTGAACTTATGGTTTAACACACTATATTATGGTATTTAGGACCTTATTAATTATTGGATGTTTTCACCCAAATAATATACTCACAGGCTATGTAACTATTTATTACTTTTTTCAAGTACCTTAATATATACACATATGTACTTAATTTTGCTATATGATTCATGTATAGGGGACAATATAGTTACTTCCATATAATAATTAAAATATTTTTCTGAATATATGTTGTAAGTAACTATTAAAACACCAGCTTTTGGTTTGGATTGTACCATTTTCCGATTGGTTGCTGGTATGTATAAATATTCATGAAAAGTTGTAAGCATGTAATTTGCTTTTTCACTGAGGAAGGCTGTTTAGCCGAAACCGGTTTGAACTGAAATAAATCTTTTTCTGTGATATTATATGCCTTGGTTTTATTTTTACATATTAAAGTTGATTAAGCTGCACATGCTGGCTGCTAGTGTTTTCTTCACTGACAGAACCCACATTGTGAAAGTAGCAGACTCCAAATCAGACTTCATACCACTGACAAGTGACATACCACAGGGTTCAGTCCTGGGCCCTCTCCTGTTTGGTATCTACTTCTCTGAAGTACAGACTAACACAGAAGGTCTTTGGTTAATGAAGTTCGCAGATGACTGCAAACTAGGAACCATAATCAAAATTCCTAATGATGTGGACATCCTACAAAAGGGCCTCACTGGAGACAGATGCCTGGTGTCAAAGCCATGGCCTCAAGCTCAATGCCAAAAAGTGCATTGTCATCCCCATTGGTAAAAACTCTGTACACATGAACTACAACATAGGCGGTAGTATACTTAACACTGAAAGTGTGATAAGAGACCTTGGGACACAGGTGGACAGTAGTCTCTCCTTTGATAATCACATCACCACAGTAGTCAGGAAATCCTTCTACATGGCACACCTCATCACAAAAGGTTTCTTAGACCCATTATAGAGTACAACGCCCCTTTTGGTATGTACCTCACAAGACATCTACAACAACTGGAAAGGCCACAGAAATACCTCACAAAGAGGATTACTGGCCTCAAACAGATGCCCTATGCAGACCGTCTCAAAAAACTCCAGCTTTACTCTGTCACATATCACCTACTCATAGGTGATCTCTGCCTAACATACAAAGCTATGTCAAACCCAGAGCTGTTGGACATGCTCCACTTAAAGAAATCCCAATCCCTCTGAGCTACACACTCTAGGGATCTAAACCTTGTCACCACAATAAACAGAACATGCCGGAGAGATAGATTCCTGTCCCAGAGACTTTCCATACTCTGGAATAAACTACCTATCTATATCAAACAAAGCTCCTCATTAGCACTCTTCAAGAAAAATCTTGATGATTGGATGGGAAATAGGAAATTCACCCCAGGGATCATCTCTCTGGCTCTGCTTGACAGTGGCACAGGAAAGTAATTGTCTTGGGTGGCAAAAGCCAGGGTACCTTTTTGGCTGGGCTTGTATAGGCCCCAGGGCTGATAGCCTAGTACCTACCTATGAACCTATGTTTTGTGGGAACTAACGCAGCTACCACAGGAAGTGATACATCCAGCCAGTGCAAGATATCACCAATAAGCAAGCTGGCTTTGGCTCATCCTTCCCCCTCCAAGCCCTCAGATGACCATGCTGACAATCAAACATAGGTCATTTGTACTGTAGTCAGGCATTATTATTCTATTTCATGGGTCCAGGAGCAGTCAATGTTTTTGAAAACCTCACTTTCATGAGGAAGGCATGTTGTTTTAAGTCTAATATTATAGTAATACATATGATTATTACTTTCACATCTTTTATACCTTTTCAACTGTTATTCAAAAAATTAATATTTGCTCTTTTTCTGAAATAAATCACTTGAAAATAAGTGTGTGAATGTCTAATGCCTACTTTACTCAGATTTGATGCAGCCTACATAGTATCTCATTTCTGCACTTATATGAGATAGTCTTCTATAACTTTTATGATAAGACTTTCAGATAAACAGACTTCCAAGATGGCTGCACACTGATCAACAGCTTAATTTCAGCTTTCCCAGTGTAAAAAATGAAACTGAGAAGTAAGGGCTAGTAATTCTGCCAGCTTTAGTAAAATTCAGTCACTGGCTGGTAAATACACTGCTTGGATGCCAACAAAGAAGAAACTCAGAGACCCTGCCAGGAAACCATATTGAAAATGTCAAGAGAAAACACTGACTGTAAATAATCCTGCATCTGTTCAAACAGATGGAGATTCTGCTTCTTATTCTTCTGTTAATAAAGCTCAATGTGAGACATTGCCAGTGAAACCTTTTCTATGGTTCCAAAGGAAATTGCTTGAGAGACAGAAAAATTCACAGTAGAAGAATCAGAAGTACCGTGGACTTGAACTGGAGTCTGGGGTTAGGAGATGTAGATGAGAAGGATGAAGATCAGGAGCACTGCAATTAATGAATAAATGTGAGATTATAAAACATCGATCACATTTGTGAAATGTGGCTCTGCTAGAAAAAGTGGAAAAGAAATTTAGGATTTTTGTTGACTTGGTTACATTTGTGAGGGGACTGAAAAGCACATACCCAACTTCATGTCATTAATGTTTGGAAGAACACTAAAAGGGAAAAAAAGAAAGTAATTGTAAGTAAAACTAATTTTATTCCTCACAGTATTTGTATAAAATATTTCTATATATAAATTGCATGTATGTTATATAGTAAAGCATTTTCAGTGATTGTTGTACTTTTCTTTTATAGTTTTAGGAAATGTAGGCATTGCAGTGTAAAAATGGAAGAAAAGCTGGACAAAAGCATGTTTAAGTTAATATTTTGCAGTATTTTGCTGTATGGGTGAGGGTGGGTTATATAGGTGCACTTATAATATATGAAGAGCTACAATGTGTTTTCTTACTTTTGCACAGGTGAATGTCTGGATTAGTCCATCCATTGATCTGCCTATCCATTTACAACTCTTTTTTTCATTTTTCATATGGGGTTGGGGTTTCACTTCAATAGTGGCAGTCATTTAGATCCATGGTTCTCACTGCTGGGTGGCTAGCTTAATGTCTAATGTTCTAATGCCTGGCTTACTGCCCTTGGCTTAACTTAATAACACATTTATTTTTGTGAAAGCAAGTGGGCTTTAAAAATAAGAGAACACTGAGAAACCAATGAAAAGTTTTCCTTTAGCAAATAAATGTTCAGTGTGAGTTGAGAAGTCCACAGCTGATGGTAGCTGTGCATTGCATTCTTGTGTTTCTATGGAGATGAGCTGACTACATTTGAAGGCAATAAGACATTGTTTGCTGAGAGAAATGTAAAATTAAAAGGTATAAGAGAAAGCAGCTTAGTAAAAAATAAAGTTTGAAATTATTGAAATTGAATAAGAGATATCTATTTTTAGTACATAAGTACTTTACTGCATTTACTAGGGCAGTGTATAATTTAGTTTTATTTAAAGACAGTTCATGCACTTTTTCTTACATCTAAAAGTTAGTGTTTTCTGAAAATAAGCATGCTGTTTTTTACATCTGGGAGGGAAATAAAGGTAAGACAAGAATAGACAGCAGTAAGTCTAAGTAGGATCCCAGGCTGTAACATGCACCATAGCAAGGATAACTTAATTTTAGGTTATGTAATGCCTATGGGTTCAGCTGTCAGTTTGTGAGAATTGTTCCTTATAGGAGGGGTTAAGTTTCATTATTTGGAGATATAAATAGTTTTGTGTGTTTGTTTTAAGTTAGTAAATTCTGGGGGTGTTCTGGGGATGTGTTTGATTTTTTTTTTGTTTGTAGGTTTTCATTAAAACAGAAAGTCATGTAAAATGTGATATAGGTTTAAACGGACATGACACGAAACAAATATAGAAGGATCAGTCTGACAAACACTAATGGGTGCATGTAACACAAAATCTGGAAACAGACATTTAAAAAAGCTGTCATATATAGCATGTGGGAATAATAACTTATTTTCATAATTGCTACACTATCCATATTATTTTGGAACTTGAATGGCCTTACACATGTAGACCAAAGGTAAGAGTGCTGAATTATATTAAGACATGCAGACTCCAAATGGCAATGCTAAAAATGACACATTTGGAAATAAAGAAGAAGAATGAAGAGAAAAATTGCAGTGCCTTCTTAGGTAACCACACTTTAATAAAACAATAAAATAACCTCCAGTTAGTGCTTTCATCTCAACAATACAGAGACTTCTTCAGAATGAGGTTAACTTCCACAATGCTCAATTTTTAAAACTCCCAATGTCACATGATTTGTCTAGTCACATGGTTAATAATACATTCACTTTAAAAGTCACATTCTCTTACTTAATAAGTTAAGAAAAAACATACATTTTATGTTTTTAAAAAACACAAACTTTCACCAACAAAGAATTAAAAAGTTTTACTTTCTATACTCTATTTTAGTAAAAATCTGTTACTAATGTTTTAACCTTTTTCTTTTCAAATACATAACAAATTCCTCTCTATCATTTAAACCTGGTGGTAAACAGCCATTGAGTTTGACCTGCCATAGGTACTCTAACCACCCCAGCTCTTCTTCAATGTTTATAACATTAGTATCACTAGGAAGGGCCTCTACTACCAAAGATTTGTACTCTTGCTTACAACTTTTTACCTTATAATTTTTGCTTATGGCATTCTTTTCATCCCCTCTCTGTATGACATATTTGTGCTCATATATCCTTTTATATAGCTCTCTAAGTTATTCTAACTGCATAAAAGGATTTACATTCCAGGCAAGTTATTATATATACAACATTTTTCGATTTACAACTAAACACATCTGGAACTTTAACTACATTCTTACCCACCTTTATCTCTGAGGAATCTGTATATAAAAAATTGCACATATTACAATTGAAGCATCTGACCATACCTCTCTTTTTTCTACTTCCATTGGTTTGTTTAGTTTGACTTGAAAGAAATTCTTATAACTTGTTGCCCTCTTTTGCACAAATTTTGGTTGTTCTCCTATCTTATTAATTATTTCACTGTTTGTTCTAAGCACTCCCCAATTGCGGTTGATCACCTTTTTTATTGCTCCTGAATCTACACTATTTTGTATTGTCATTGCTGTTCTATAGCTATATTGCTTCACACTAAAGTCATTGGTTGTTTTGTTTTTCTCTCTCATCTCTATTTGTTCCTGTAGTATTTTCATTACCTCATCTTCTGGATACCATCTTGCTTCCATTTTAACAAAAAAGTCATTGGCCTCATTTAGAAAATCATCATCTTTATAAGTCAGAGTGCTTATTCTTCTTAACTGTCCCTTTACTATGTTCATTTTAGTTTTCTTGGGGTGCAGACTTGAGTACTGTAAATAACTATTATTCTGAACATCTTTCTTATATATTTTAGATCTTTCTCTTTGTATACGGTAACATCTAAATAATTGATTTCCTTTTTTTCATAGTGGTGTATGAAATCTAAATATGTACACACATTGTTAATATAATTGATAAACTCTTCTAGTTTACCCAACATTCCTCTCCACACCATAAACACATCATCAATAAATCGAACAATCTTTACAATGTATTGTTTGAAATCACTTTCTAATACATTTGCTGCTTCCCAGCCATTAATAAACATAATTGCATAACTGGGGGCTAGGGCCTCACCCATCGCCACCCCATTCGTTTGCACATAAATTTCTTCATAGAAAGACAAATAATTATAATTAAGTACTATGTCTATCATTTCCATTAGCAATGCTACTGTATCTACTGAATACTTCTTTGATTTCAGTAATTCCATTCTAACCATTTCCATCCCTTCCTCATCCGGGATAACTGTGTAGAAAGATTTTATATCTAATGTTACTAAAAAGTCCTCTTCTTCTACTTTTATTTCTTTTAACTTGTTTAGGAAATCAAAACTATCTCTTATATACGTTTTACTAGTGGGAACTACTTTTTGTAGATGCTTATCTACAAATACTGACAAACCCTCGGTTTTACTACCAGCACTGGCTACTATGGGCCTTGGGGGGGGGAGGGTATTGAGATTTTTATGTATTTTAGGTATTCCCAAAATTCTACTTATTTTTGGGTTAGTTCAGAACTAACTCTTTCATCTGTCCTTCCAGTTAGGAACCATTCTTCAATACATGCATCTATTACTGCATAATCCTTTTTGACTTCTTTTGTGTTAATTTTCTTGTAATAGTTAACATCTGCCAAATCATGTGACATTGGGAGTTTTAAAAATGGAGCACTGTGGAAGTTAACCTCAGTCTGAAGAAATCTCTGTATTGTTGAGATGAAAGTGCTAACTGGAGGTTATTTTATTGTTTTATTAAAGTGTGGTTACCTAAGAAGACACTGCAATTTTCTCTTCATTTTTACTAGTTTATTTGTGGAAAGCTGCTTTTGGTGGACATTTGAAAATAAGTGAGCATGTGAATTTTACAAAGAAAGGATTTCAGTGTAGATATTCAGCATAATATCAGGGGATAAACAAAGATGAGAGTATTTATACTAATTGTGAAAGGAATTCCAATAGATATAGAAGAAGAAAAAAGATAATAGTGGTAGATTTGTGGTAGTAAGGTGATACTAGCAAGGGAAGAGGCTTACACTGGCATATAATTATATTTACCTAAAACTGCTTTTATGGCACTTAAGAAAACAAGGAAAATGTTGGGAGAAATAATTAGCTTTCAATAGGGAATATTACTTATAGGTGGAGAATGGAACTTGATTTGCAACAGTGAGGATATATCTGGGGACCCTAGAATAGAAAATATAACAAAAAATGGTAGATATCCGAAGACATTTATGAACATATTTGGTAATGAAGATGTGAATTCACAAGTAGGAAATATCTGGGCTAGACAAAGCCAAAATGATATTTCACAGGAATGTGTGCATTTAATTGAAATTTTTGATATACGTCCAGTAAGGATTTCAGATCATGCACCAGTAACAACATAGGTAAAAATATATGGTCATGAATTAAAAATGAGACACTGCAATGGGTAACAGAAATTATTCAAGAGTTATTAGGTAAGTTAGAAATTTCTACGAAATTATAGCTAGTGAGTGGGATAAAATGAAAGTGGAGTTTAAAAATAATATAGAAATAAAATAAAAACAGATATTTTTAAGAAGTAAGAATTATTTACAGGGGCTCACATAGGTTAAAGTATTATAGAATAAGGGTAATTTCACAGACAAAAAGAGGTGCAACTTTAGAGAGCTAAAGAGAAAAAAATAAGAGAGTACCTGAATAACATGTATGAGTTTAGAAAGATTGTTGTTAAACAACTTTTTTATAGTATCTCTAGAGCACAATACTTTTAGTATAATGACTTATGCAACAGAAAGTAGGAAGGGTTGCTGCCAAACTTATGAAGCCTGTAACAAGAAAAATAACCAGACATCCTGTTGAGGTTTTAGAAATATTTTATGACAATTTGCATGAAGCAGAGAAATATAAAAATCAAGAAAGAGCACAACTGGAAATATTTAAGGAAGACACAAGTACACTAAGGTTAGAGGCAGATAAAGTTCAACAATTGATAGCTAAGACAGAAAGAGATGAGATCAAAACAGTGACATATAATCAATCTGAAAGAAAGTCTCCAGGAATACATAATATTCCTCTGGAAGTTTGGGAGCTAGGATAGAAGAAAGTGATAAGGATCTGGAAGGGTTTGTTTAACAGTATTTTAAAAGGAAGGGAAGCATCAACATCCTGGAAGAAAGCTGTGATGGCTGTAATACCTAAAGATGGTAAAGAACTATCAGACCCAGCCTCATATAGGCCTATTTCAATTTTAAGTGGTTATAATGTGTTTATGTCTGTAATAGCTAAAAGAATGCAAAGGTGTTGTCAAAAGTGATATATTTGCATCAATGTGTTGTTTTGAGGGAAGGCAAATATTTGACAACATTAATAGAATAATGGTGATTCAGAGGGTAGCATACTATAAGAAAATACCACTATTGCTGATGGGTCTTGATGTATTGAAAGAATTTGACAGTGTAAGCTGGGATTTTCTGATTGGGGAAATGGAAGCATCTGATTCCCTTGATATAATAATAAGATTAATTAGGAGGTTATATGAGACATCAGAGGCAAAAAGTTTATATATGAGGATTTCTCTCTGATAAGTGGTGTCTGAACAAATGAACCAGCCTGGGGTATCCTGTTTCCCATTTGTTATTTGCATTATATTTAGAACTATTTGCAAAGAAAATAAGATACTCAGAAATTCAAGGATGTAGTCGATATAGTAATCAAGAAAAGTTAGCTTTATTTGTAGATAATATTATTTTGTACCTTATAAAAGCAGAAAATGACATCTCATTGTTGTGGGCATTTTGAAATAGTTTCAAGTCTTTTGGGATATAAAATTATTGAAGATAAAACAAAGTCTATAGCCATAAACTATGTACCCACACATGAATTGGTTCAGCAATACTCATATTTCTGTGTGTCAATGAAATTAAGTATTTAGGAGTATTGATTAAAATGGATTGTGCTATGGCAGCTAAGGATATGTGAGAAGAGACGGAACAAAAGATAATATAAATGTCGTGGATCAAGACGATGTTGTTTATGGATATGGATAGCAAGATATAAGCAATGAAAATGTTTTTTATCTCTTTGGTTTTATGTACAGGTGAGGCATATTTTTATCAACCAGAGGAGACATTGTGGACAGAAAGTAATAAAGAGTTGAAGGATTTTATCAGGGAGAGGAATAGGGCAAAGGTGAAGTGGGATAAGTTGATCCTCCCAACAGAACAAGCTATTTTAGGATTACCTGATTTGAAATGATATTTTAGATCTACACAGTTAAGGCTCATATACATAACACAAGCAAAATGCTATAATTCAAAGTGGAAAGGAGAAATGATGAAGCATTATAGAAATTAAAGAATTAAGGAGTGAGTAGGATTTTGGATTCAGATCCTTAAGAAGAATAGCAATAGCCATACAGAGTATTGTATTCATAATGTAGTAGTAAGTACTCTAAGAAATAATCCAACAGAAGAATGGAGGAAAGAGATTTTTCCAGTATGGGTGACTGCAGAGATTTGTCCAGTATGTATGATTGAAATTAGGGTAGATGTAATAGGTAAGAGGAGATTGGAATTTACTAGAGAAAACTGGCAAAGGAACCAAGGTACTGGAAGCAAATAACTAGAGAGGAAAGATAATTAAATGTGATGAGGCCAAGAATACATTTGGACTGCAGGCTTGAGCCTGCCTTCCCTATTAGGAATTCATATCAGAGTTCATAGGCAAAGTGAAAGGGATAGGGGAATCCTAAGTGAAAGACCTACTCTGGTAGATTTTTTTAGTTGAATCTGGAACATAAACTGCTATTAAAAATGGTTAATTAGTAGGGCATTTAAAATATTGCATGATAACCATAGGAATCAATCAGAGGAGGTTATGAAAGATTGGGAAGAGAGACTGGATAATCAATTCAAAAGGAAACAATAGGAGCACATATGTATGGCTCTCAAATATGTAACAAAGTCTGTAATATTTAGGGTTTTTCACTTTGACGTTTTTGCATAGGTGTTTTTATACCCTGAACAGACTCCAAAGAATTTTTCCTCAGATAGATCGCAAATGTTGGAGATGTTATGGGGAAGAAAGAGATACTAGAGAACATATGTTTTGGGAATGTAATAAGTTGGCAGATTTTAAAAATTCCCTACAGAGTACTCTGTCTGAAAAAACTGAGTAAGCAGATGGGTGTAACAAAGGAAATAATTTTTTTGAGATGGGATAAAGGATCTGAATTGCCTAGACACTATAAGGCCTTTTTAAGTTTAATTCCAGTGGTTGCCAAAAAGCAATTACTAGAAAATGGAAATCAAAGTTTAAACCAACTGCATTTGAAGTACTGAATATTATAAGAGCAAATTACATAGAAAAAATGGAAATTGTAGGAAAATATATGCAGAATAATGATTTGGAGGAAGGATTAATGGAAGGCAGGAACTGAGCAATATATGTAATGTTGGATTGATAATTATACAAAACATTATATGTGATATATAATATTTGTAAATGAGAATATTCTAATATGGTTTGTTTTATTTTGTATAGATATATGTTTGCCCATGTCTTAAGTGATAATTCAATAAAGGTGTTCAAAAAGACTTTTGAATAAACAGTAAAGCCCAAATAACACACTGCTTTTTCTATGATTTTTTTTTAAATTTGAAGGATGTTTTATCAGTTTTTAGAAAAGTCAGTTCATTTTTCTTTTTTATTTATATTGAATTATTTCATGTCATAGTCTTAGAAAATGCAAAATACAAGGCATGCATTACAGCAGTTTATCTGCTGAACTTACTAATAAAGTTACAAACTGAATGGAAGTTACTCCAGAGTTAGGATATTTTATTGAATAAACACATATGAAGTGCTTTTGTCCAAATCAATTTTCAGAATCTAAAAACACATTTTATGTGGACGTCATAAGAATGTAAATGCTTATTTGAATATCAAATGATTGAAACAATAGTCATATGACAAGCACATGATGACAATAACAATAGCAATAAAAAGACACTGAAAAGTCACATTAAAAACTTTGACTTCGTAATAAATACTGCATATATTTGCTCAAAAATTTAAAATAATTAATTAAAACAAAAGTATTCCTGCAAAAGACAATTAATCCATAAATTATGTGTATCAAAATATACAAATCATAATTTAGGAGCTCTCATTTTCAAAATACATATTACTGAAATGTTACCTTTAAGACCAGGAATTTGTGTGGCATTCAAAGATAGTTGCCATGTCAATTATTCATATTTCAGCCTGGTCTCAGGGCATTAGTCTCATCTTTGCATTCAGTAGCATTAGCATGTTCATATATTCTAATATGCAGCCATTTTTCAGTCTTGCCCAAATAATACACATCACAATACAAGCAGGTGACAAAGTGTATCACCCTTTGTATTTACAATCAGAATTCTCTGTACTTGCAATCACCCATGAGCATTGACTTACAAGACCAGTATTCACATCATGGATAAATATACAGTATTTACATCTGCCACACTTTTCATCCTGTTATCATTACTTTGAGATTTATCTAATAAAAAAGCTGCATCAGTCTTAAAATGTGTTTTCAATTCCTATTTGACTGAATACAAAATGTGGTTAAATCCCTACCTTCTATTTGAGGTAATTATCAAATGCCAGGGTCCAATTTTTATTTATAATAAATTTAATACTATTGGCATAAATAGAAAATGGAATAACCATAGCCTTTGTTTTGTCCTAGTGCTATTCATTGTCTTATCAAGATTTAAACTTTTACTACTCAGAATAGTTTGAAACTTCATTCTTCTAACCACATAAACCTCATTGTACATTTCCTGTATAAGCCTCTTTGGGTAAATTCCTATCTCTTAACATCTGCATACATTTTTTTACCTCTACATCAAATAAACCATCATAAGAAATTATTCTGGATATAAGTGCCATCTGCCCCTTAACCAAGATCTTCTTCTGCTTATATGGGTGACTACTGTCAAACTGAAGGTATGCATTGGAGAGTGTCAGTTTCCTAAGCATAGAAAAATTAAAACACTGTTTCTCCTTGACCTTTACTATTTGACATCCAAATAATCAATTGTATTCTCATCATATTTATATGTAAACTTCAAAAATTCAGTTGTCTGATATAGTAAATGAATTCTTCTAATGCATCAATCCCTCCCATTCATAAAATAATGTCTGCCAGGTACCAGGCATGTAAATGAAGGTTCATCATAAACCTAGGCTTTAAAATAAACAGTTTTCCCAGTACCATAGAAAGGTATTTGTATAGATTGGGCTAGCTTCACTCCCCATCTTTAGTCCAGATAGCTTGTGAAAAATGTACCTTCGAAGAAAACATAATTCCTTGTTAATATAATATTGATGAACTTAACTAACTACCAACATTCTTTTGTATCAGCATATGGAACCAAGTTAACATTTCAATGAACCAGTCCAAATCCTTTGAATGTGAAGTCATCATAACTAAGTCTGTAACAGCCGTGACAATAATAATATCATCACTATAAATAACATCTGTTGGTCTATTCAAAACTGCTAAGACTTTCAAAACATGTTTGTATCCATTCAAAATATTTATATATTTTTTTCCACAAAAATTGGTAGTGGTCCCATAATAGAGTGATTGGATGCTTCAATTAGTCTTTACAAAAGAATTGATAATGCTTGGTGAATATGTAAATCTAATTGCAAATCTGTATGAATATGTGTATTAATCCATGTTTGGCTCTATGTGTATGTGTGTATGGTGTATGTAGGTATGTGTGTATGGTGTGTGTGTGTGTGTGTGTGTGTGTGTGTGTGTGTGTGTGTGTGTTTGTGTTTGTGTGTGTTTCTATGTTAAAATCATGCCAGAAATCAATTGTTATCTGATAGGAGTTGTGACACTCCACTTTACATTTCATCAGACAGAGCAAAGTAATGACATGTCATTCTCATACTGCAGCAGTGACATTGGGAAGAGTTCTAACTGCATTTGTGACATTTTACATTGCACTTTATAGCAAATAATATAACTGGTCCCAGTCCTTCCAGACTACCCAGAAGAAATCATATTGGGCAAAGGCCCAATCCTCAATGGACTGAGTGCATTCCTGAAGTAGTGACATGAGTTCAGTGTAATTACTTACCTAAAGCTCTTTTCATTGCCAAAAATGTAATCACTGTAATCACTAAAAATACCCCTTGACCCTCTTTGGGGGGGTCAGTTTCAGTGATGTAAGCTTAGCTGCAGAAAACTTAGTGACCAGGTCATACTCTTGTTTGAAACAAAGGTCTTTGGTTAATCAGCCTGGACTGTACAATCTGTCTGCCACATAGCAAAACATGTACTGCTGATTACTTATATTACACATCACTCTAGATAGGAACCCTGCCTTCTAATGAAAGATCTCTGCATGACGAAGAACTTATGCTCATAAAGCCTAAACATAACATCCATGAGGCTAGTACTCCTCCATTTATAGTCAAGACATCTAAGACTACAGAGACTGATGTCAGACCATGAATCATATGGAACTATAAGCAACAGATGAACACAATGTGGGTTTAGCCCAGCAAGACAATATACTTGTTGTGTTTTATCTTCAGGAGTTAGCTCAGCAGTTCTTCTACTGATGTATCTTCGACAGATGGGGATGTCTTTATGGAACATGTGGGTCAGATAAGCTGGAGTCAAAAAACTCTGTGAAGGATATTATTAAAACACCTGAGCAATATCAGAGTTTGAATATTCCTGCATCCTTCATTAACCCCCAAAAGAATATAACCAATAGTGCAGGAATGAGGGTATATTGTACTAATTTTCACCACCAAGGTGTCTCACTCATCAAGGGTTATTATTTGAATTTGAAACTTCCTTTGTATGTCTTTAAATAAGATACTTGTTACTCCCTCTTCTTCCTTTAGGGTATGAAGAGGACACTGTGCACGTGTCATGTATTTTGCGAGTGAGATGAGAGTTCCTTATAATGTTTGTGGATTGAGTCCTATTCTATGCGTAAAGCCTGAGCCCTCTACCTGACTACTAAGCCCATTAACAGTCAGTGATATTCTATACATGCATTAAGTAATTATGATAAACACGATTCTAACTGTGATAATGAGATTACATCAGACTTAAATTTCCTTACAACACGGCTACGATTAGTGATTCCACAGCATTGCTTCCTTTGTATTCTTTCTACTATTATCTAGGAATCACATTTCAAAGAGGACATTTTTGTGGATTACTCATGTTGTGGAATGGAAGGCAGTAAAATAACCATTTCCTAACTATGTACATAACAATGTACATCTACTAAATGAAATAGTCAGACAGAAGATATACATGAGATTTTCATATGCATTCTTCTTACTTGTGAAAGAGGGAAAGGTTGAAAGTCTTTTATTTGAAGTGTTTACCCTTTACTCCATGTTTGTGCAATCTCAGAGGTGATATATATGTATAGACAAGGTGTGAGGACAGATCCCTACTATACGGGGTTAAACAATCATTTTGAAGTATTTTCTGTGACTTTTTTGAAAGATTATGTAGCAGTAACATATTGTGCAGTTTAGCTGTTTTGCAGCTTAGCTGGAGAAAGTGCAATATTTGGGTCTATATTAAATTCTCGAAAGCCGACAATGTCGAATCTGACATTGTCGATAAGGGAATAGCGAAACTGCAAAACATCGAACAAGTAAACGGAAATCTCCATAAGGGGAGATTTCCATTTACTTCAATGTAGTGCGGTCTCGGAGTTGGTATATTTAAGTAGCGGGGGATATGGGGGGTGCAGCCCCCCACGTGGGAGGTGCATGGGGGCTTGCCCCCCTGCCTACACCATTTAGTTTTTTTTTTTTTTTTTTTTTTTGAGAACATTCAATGTTTTAACTGTTCGATCACTAAAGGTCGACCTTTAGTGATTCAAACTGTTAAATATTCGATTTTCTAATATATACCCCAATATTTCATAGACAATCCTTGAAATAATTCACAATTGATGATAAATTGTTGTTGCTCAAACAGGCTACAGTTCTCCATTTCAGAAACTCAGCACATTATATCTTGTGGGCGGTGACAACCCATTGTATTAGAAAGTGGCCATGTTGTTTCAGACAGCTGTGGCAGATGTCAATAAAATGTTATTAGATTATCTTCTTTTGTATCCTCAGGGGCATTTAAAAAAGTTAAGTTTCACTCAGTTCAGATTTTTTTATTTTCCAAATATTATTTTGCTGGAACTTGTTCCCATACTGTCACTGTTAGAACTATAATTCCATTCAAGGCTTTCTTTTGGTGATGTTCTGATGCGTCTTTTAGAGGGGGTTCACCCCATTTCCCCATGAATACTTAAAAGAAGCAGTCTTTCAAAACATCTTTTTGCCCATCTTTTACTGTCACTTTAATTACCATTCACTAGTCCTATATTCCTCAGCCATTTTTTTAGCTTGCCATACCATCTGAAATTCTCTACATTGCTATTGTTTGAGAAATCCTTTATTTATGAATGATATCTCTACTGGCCACAACCATTTCTCTAATGCAAAGCAAAACAACAAAGGAGCCCTCAGTCTGTCAATTAATTTACAAGATTTCACTGTGTAATAACTGACTTGTTAGACTGCATCACATATTTCTTCCAGTCTTCTACAAACTTCCAGTTACCCTCAACAGATTGATGAATGTTACTTGCAATGTCAACTGATCTGGTGTTTTTGTGTGCAGTTTACAAGTTGTTTATAGTAACATCAAATATGCAGCTGTTGTGGCATGCATTGACTGTTTTGTTAGACAAGACTTCAGCCTCTCCTCGCAGGATTCATTAAGTAACATAATGTGATGTTTGCTTGCATCATTTTCAAAGATGCTGCTTATTGATCATTTACTGAAAATGTTAGACAAGACCAAAAATACTTCCTCTGTGGGGCCTACAATATACCTGGTTGCTTAAGTAATAGAGTTAAACATACATTTGCAGACACAGTCCTTGAACCATTTGACCTAAGTTCAGAGACTTGTGTTTTTTTTTTCTCTGATGAGTGATGCACTTTAGTAGTGATGCCCCTCCATAAGGGTGGCCTTACAACTGATCTGGGAAATTCTAGACATATCAGTCTTACAAGTCTCATCAGCAAAGCTATGAAACATATTATAAACTCCAATTTCAAGAATCTTATGAGACTTACCCCAAACAGTTTGGCTTTGTGAAGGATTGATCATGCCTGGTACACTTCTTCAAAAGTTTATACAAGCTGTAAATAGTGGCCATGAAATATGCACAACATATCTTGACCTGGCTAAGACCTTTGACACCATTCCTCATACTGACATCATCCAAAAGCTAAATGCTTTACAAATAGGCTCATATGTAGTAAGATGGGCAGTAAACTGGAATAAAGACAAAGCCTACACACTGTGAGTTCCAGTTGACTCATTAGAATGTATGAAATTAGCCAGCAATGCCTCTCAGGACTTTGTGTTGAGACATTCTTTTTATTTTTTACTTTTCAGATATCCAGGTAGCAAGCCAATATGTCTTTCTGACAGTTTGCAGACAATTGCATACCGAAGGTTGCTGATACATCACCCTATGATGACCAAACCCCCCGGAACAAACTCAAGCATATTGAAAATTCACCAAATTTATGACCAGTTCTGTGAGAAATGCTGCCTCATGGCGTCATCATTTCTCAGTATAATAAAATTAAATGCATATATTGAAATTGCCCATAAGTGCACTTCAAAAAAGTAATAAACATCTTTTTATTTTTGAAAGAAAGCTCAAATTTGTTTTGTGCTCAGAGAAAATGTTTCTTATTTGTACCAAGAGCACTGCAAAAGCAAAGCAATACTGACAGTGATAACTTGCCCAAAAGTGCAGTAATTTGTCATATATACCATCATGGACAATAAAATGATATAACCGAATGCATTTATAAATATTGCTGTGTCCCAAATACACAAACTGTGAAGTAGTATACTTTGGTTAGCCCTTTCCACATATGCTTTTCAGTGCATTTCAGAACCTCTGCATTGGAAAAATTAAAAATAGTTAAATTGTTCTTGATGTTCCAATGTCATTGCTGTTTACTTGAGTTGACTTTCTGCTGTTAGTCAGAACTGCCCAAGAGGGATACTATGGTTCGTACTACTGAAAGGGAAATGTCCAAGAAAAGATTAACATTCCATTTTTTCCTGTGGAAACCTATAAAAACTCGGTCTTTTTCAACACATAGGACATGATTCATGAATCACTTGTCACTTACAAATTATAGACCTTTTATACGTTGCCAATCTGTGTTCTGTTCTGCCAGAAACACTGTTTGTAAGATGAGTACATTGGGCAACTTAACCTAACTGCTTCACATAGAAGTTACATTCAAGATGTCAGATTTGCATCCCAGAATAGTGTTTAGAGTTTTAGATCTACATCAAAGAAGGTATACTCTCTGGAGTTCTGTGCCCTCATCAGAAGAGCGCTAGTTTCCCTTTGCATGGGGATTCTGATCATGTAGTGATCACCTGATTGTCTGAGCAGCCTCATTCTTGTGTTCCAATGATGGGTCTAGCTCAAGAAGCATCCTTGGTCCAACATTTCAACAAATTTGATTAAGTAGTTGTGGAGTGAGGCAGTCTATTAAATGGGTGTCTGTTAGTTTGTGACAACTGAAAGTGCTATATCCATTTGTAATCACACTTCCATAGTTTAACCTTTGAGCTAAACATTTACTACTAGCAGGAACAATCAGATAAATGCAAATCAGCAGGGAATGATGGAGGGGCTGGTGCCCAGACCTCTGTCACAGTCTGAGCATCTTCCTGTTGAGCATATTCTAGGTGCTGCCTGAAGGTCAGCTCTGCACCACAGAGGGCTGCAAGGAAGGGATTACATAAATGAACCTTGTGGAATACAATGGTAGAGAAATTGAACTTCATGCACGAGGATGGTTACAACAGACAAGCACGGTTAACAGACACCAGGAGGCTCATCCTGCTGTAACCAAGAGGACCCCCTGGTTACAGCCAAGGTTCCTTGGTCATGTTTTGAGTGCTAATAGGCTTTGACTTCTCCAAACCTTAGCCTACATCTGCTGTTGGGGTGGAGAAGTTAATCCCATGTCCTGTGACCATGACAGCCACTCTGTGAAGGCTCTCTGCTGGTGGAAGGTGGTCAGCTAATTCGATCATTAGGTAGGGAGAGGTCTTGCAGTGTAAGAGGATGAGAAGGAGAACAAGACCCAAAGGAGGCACCCTAACCCTATGAGAAGACTGGCATGCAAACATCTGCAAGAAATTGATCCTGGGTATCTTATGTAACTGTACATAGCAGCAGTATGATTGACTGATGTAGAACAGATTTGGTCAATATTTCTGATGAGTGAAACTATTTTGTAAACATTTATTTCTCTTTTTATTTATTTATTTTTGTTTGTTTAACAGGCTTTGTACAATATTAGCAGTTTGCTCTTATAATGACTGATAGTAGTCTAAATTCTCTTTGTCAATAAGTTCCATGGTGTCTTCACATACATCTGAATTACAACCAATGCAAACTGATGGGACATTAGTACAACATCTAGTTTGGATGACAACACAATTATAGTGAACAATCTCTCTTGTTTATTCTACTGGAACAGACATCCAAATGCTTTATGTAGGGATAGAACACACAACTCTTCCATATCAAAAGTTAGTGTGCAGCCTACCAAAGCAGTGACATCACAGCTTCATAACTCTTGTTATGTATGTGGCAAATGCCTGCAAATACACCATCAGTCATCATGACCGATATAGAAAAAAACTTGCCATAAGCCAGGAACTGACTTAAAACCCATCCATTTTACAAGTAAAATTAATAGCAGATCTTGGGAGATGCATGTCAAAAGCAGTAAGCTAGAATATAAAAGCTCACTTTTAACAGTAACGCTGATGTATTTTTCATATGCTATAGTTGTAATATCTCATGGCAGATGTTACTAAGTAAAACGGTAAAAGAATTTCAGCAGTGGAAGGTGATCGTATCTACTTGGACCACATGTTCTGCATACATCTGTGTCTATATTATTATATGAAGGCAGACTGTCACGCTACTGGAAGTCATGGACCAATACCTCAAAGACACTCCTTAACTGCAAGAGTTACAGAGTGTATGACATTGATGCAGCCATATTAATGAAAATTAACTCATAATAAATGGATAAATGAGAACAGAAAAAAAAAATCTGTCTTGTAAATGTCCTCTCTTGTACCTTGCTTATGTTAGACATTGACACTGTTGCTTTCTACTTCTCTAGCTTTATACAAGCATTACCCTTTTTGGGTAAATGTAATTGAAAACTTCTGTTCAGAAAATGTCATTTTTTGGCTGTGCAACCCACTTCTAAAAACATCAAAAGCCAGAGCATGGAAAAACATGATATATTTGCGGTCAGGATGCTGTGGGGTCCTGGCAATAGTTGCACTTGTGGGTTGACATGTCAGAGCCAAGAGTTGCTGGTGGTTAGTTTGTCAGTGCGTAGTGGCAAGCAACAAGTAAAAGCACAGGCCCTAGTATTTGTCATCTCTGCCTCTGAACTAACTAAGGAACTATAAGGAATAATGTCTCTGATTAATGGCAGTGTTCAATGAAAAAGATAGGCCTCCTTAACATATAATTATCTCAGCGTAAACAAAAGCATGCATTGTTTCAGCTTCATCTAAATAACTGTACTGTTACTGGTTATAAATGTTTTATTGCACTGCATAATTGCAACGCATTTATATTATTTATAAATGTCATCATATGCATAATATACTTTTCTGAAAATGGCTTCACACCATACAAACTTTAATATTTGCTTTGGCATACTGACCCTACTTAATTCCTACTTATCCTGCCTGCCTGCCCATACCTGTTGGTCCCATGGAAAAGTGGTAAGCTTGTCAGTCATGCTGTGTACTTTCAGTGGTAGGTAGAGTACTCATATGCTTACCTTGTGCAAGTTAGCTACCTACAGGAGAGCCTTCTGGTCCTGTGAAAGAGGCTTCTCCTTGTATCTTCTAGTTCAACTTTACCTGAACATTGAAAACCAGTTGGGTTACACCAGTGTAAATTCCTCAGCCATAAACATAGAAGGTGTCCCCATGATTCCTCTTTTCTAGCCCTCGCTTGCTTGCTATATGTCCCTGCTGTAGGTATGGATTCAAGACTTACCCTTTCTTTCCTTGCTTAAATCTTAAAGCATTCACTTTCATGACTGAGTATCCTGTTCTATGCTTAAGAAAATTGTAGCGTTCCACCATCATCCCAGTAATAACACTATTACTGGTTTCAAATGCTTTACTGGATAACATAATTACATTTCTGCATATAAATATATAATACAGCATGTTCATATCTGCATTAAAAATTCCAAAACCATGCTACATGCAAGCTATTGAAAATGTTCATCTTAAAGCTTACAAGATCGGCAACACAGCTGCACTGATATTTGACCTCTGCCTAGGACTGCCAAAGAGATATTAATTTGTTCATATACTATTTATTTGCATTACAATTTTCATATTTTCTAAATATCAAAACAACTAAGTACAACTGAATATCCTAATATGAAAGCTCAGATTGACATACAAAATGCTGCTGACATTATTTGTGTAGCGTGAGTGTTAATTGAGATTATTGTTAAGTTGTTTACAAAATATTATACAATTAATATTTACTATGTTTATTATTATATAAAAATTCAGTTTAAGGTCTAGATTGTAATGAGCACTACAAGTGTAACGATTTTTTTCTGCTAAACATTTTGCCATTTGCATTTCTTTTGTAACCCTTATGGCTCCTAAGATATGAACATTTCTATGAAATGCAAGGACTTAGCTTTGATTTTGTCTAAAAGCTCAGAATGTAATCATTGCAAGTTAGAGTATAAACCTCCAGAGCTCCACTGGAATCAAAAGAAAAGGACTATATCAAGGCCAGTTTCTGAGAGACAACCTCTCTTGTCTACACAAACCTGTCTTTTATGCACTTATATCCCGCTGATGAGCATTGGATACCTTTATATTGAAGGCCACCTTTCCTTATTTATTGGTACTATCTGCCGTGTGTGCCTCCATTTCTAGCATCCTCCTCAACCAACATATCTGACACTCTTTCAGCTATTTCTAAGAGCTGGTTACATGTTCATTTGTAGTATTATGGCTAAGCCGTCCATTAATTATCCCACAAATATATACTGAAAACTTTACGTAATACCAATTCTGTAAGATCAACAAGTAAGACGTAAGTTGCTACCATTTCATTCCCTTAATGCTGGATCAGTGCACAATGATTTCCTATGGTTTTGATCTAATCAATATTCTGTGATGTCTGATTTTTAGTATGCAGCTGTCTCAATAGATAAATGAATGCCCAAGTATGTACTGCTCCAAAACTTCTACAAGAAGAAAAATAAATCATTATTTGGTAAACAGTGCTGAAAGAAACCCCAACTTCACATCCAATGCAGCTCTCCTACACCTGACAGCATCATCTACCCAGGCACTAATACTGTTGGAATGATACCCCTTGCCCCACTATATGTGATGCTCTCTCTCTCTCAGAGGAGAACAATATCAATATGCTTTTGCTGTTATTTCCAGCATGCTGATGATTTTACACATGAAGGCAAAAACTAATTAATGAATAGGGAGTCATTCTGATGTTTGAATACCTTGACTTCTTGCCTCTACTGTCAGTTCTACCATCCCACAGGTCTATTTCCAGTTATACTTTGTAGGGCCCATTTCCTGTTTGCCTCTATGAAAATATGTTGATGACACCCCATCTGATCTGTTTTTGACTTTATGATATTCAACGCTATATGTTTTTATATCACCATAATTTTATCCCATGAAAGTTGCCCCAAAACCTTATGTGCCCTAAACGCCTCCATATATGTCCAGGTTATCAGATTTTACCACCTCACCACATCTGGTTTAGGATTCCTTGCAAAGGCCAGATCCTTCTGGTCTCAAGTCATCTGACACTTTCTCCCTGTCCAATCTAACTCAGTCTATTATGATTCTGTTTGTCTTACAGCTCTTAGTAATGTCACTGCAGACTATAACATGGAATCAGTGCCCAGATTCACCCAAATATATCCTAGCAGAAACAAGGTTCCATACATTCTCCACAAGTCTGTCAGAAGTTACACTTGCTGGTCTTCTGACATCCTGCACAGATTATCTACCTTGTGTTAGACAGTCCTGCTCACTGCCTTTTAAGCATTTCTATATCATATTTTGTTTTATCATTTCTTTATGAATTTTTAAAATCAGTTAACTATATATTCATATGGGTCTAGGACATTTCACCGAAAGCACATTTCACCTGAACACAAATGACTGAACACAAATCACCGAAAGCACAATTCACCTAAAACTCAATTCACCGAAACACATTTCACCTAAAGTTTGAGATGGCCTTGTCCCCACTGCAGTGCAATCCTAGAGTTAGTATATATAGTAGGGGGGTTGTGGGGGGCATCGCATCCCACATTGGGGGGGGGTGAGGAGTAGCCCCTCCCCCACATATTTTAAATAGATATCATGTTTGGAAAAGAGTAATATATTGAAATTGCAATTATCCATGTATATAGTTCAAAATATTTAACAATTGTGGGGGGCTACGCCCCCCCTACTATATATACTAACTCCACGGTTGCACTACAGTGGGGACAAGGCCATAGGTGAAATGTGTTTTGGTGAATTGTGTTTTAGGTGAATTGAGCTTTCAGTGAAAAGTGCACACCAATTTGAGTTTAGGTGAAATGTGCTTTCGGTGAAATGCCCATACATACACATCCAGTTGTTGCATTTATAAATAATTTATAAATATTTCCAGCCTCCTGTTCAGATCCTGTTTTCATCAGAGAAATCCTACCTTAGCAAGTAAAGGTATTTGTCCGTACATTTTACATTTTAGAAAGTACAGTCCAAATACATTTTCAATTATCCATCCTCACACTCCCTTTACTATTCTCATAACAAATTCAAAATTATTCCAGAGATGAAGCAGACACCTTCAAGCATACTTAGATACATACTGTCCCTCTTTACTTTTTGCTTAATCTTTGCAAAGGCTCCTCTTCTCTCAGCCTTTTCTTATAATTTAGTCTCCTGTATCAGGGTCCCTGCTCCATCTTCCCTTTGCAACCTTTTCATTCGCTGTAATGTTTTAATGTGGCCGAATATTCCTCCACATTACAGTTTACTACATTTACCACACTGCTTTGCTGTCTCTACTATCTCATCACTTTAACTTCTTCCTGTGTTGCTTCCTCTTTCTTCCTGTCCCAATCTTAGCCCTTCTCAATGTATCTCCTTCCTGCTATTCTCATCTTCATACCCTGTCCCTTTCCTGTCCTTCCCTTACTCTTCCAGTTTCTACCTGCAGTTCATCTCATGAACAAGAGAAAAAAATACAGTCTCCCTTGGACACTATCTTCACCAGAGCTCCTGCAATGAATGTGAAAATGGCCCCTGTGTGTCAGTGCTCTGACATGGTTAAGCATAAGTAAACAAGTCAATCAGCACTCTGAGGTACAATCCACACACACTTCTGCCTCCTTCTGACCAGCTTTTTTTATCACTCTCAGATTTCCTGTCTCTAGTGTGGTTCTTTATTAACCTTCTCTAACAATTTCCCCACAATCTTCCTACTTTTACTAGGCAGATTACCATATTTTTTTCATATTTTTCACTTGACAGCAATACCTAAATTTCTACCATACAACCCAGCATGGAATGATTTATGAATTTGCAGTATGTACACTCAAAATGCATCAGTCAGACTTTATTTCTGTTGTTGTTTGATCACTTAGACAAGTTTTAGTCTTTGCGATCTCAAGGACTTTAGCAGTCTTTAGCAGTGCTTCTTTAAGTCCTTGCAGATTCGTACTTATTACTTCAGTCATGCTGTGTGTCTGTATTGGGTTCTGCTGCTCCCTTCTTTCACATTTTATCTTTACTCTCCTTTTCTCAGTGAATACCATCTTCACATTATGTGGAAAAAGTATTTGAGTTTTAATTTTGCCATCAGACCTTCCAGTATACAGGCTGAGTTTATTTTCTTAAGTATTGACTGAATTGATTTTCAGCAATTCACAGAATTCTCAAAAATGTTCCTACTGCAGTTAAAAGGCACCAATGAAACCAAATAATTGAAGGTTATTTGAATGCAAATTCATCATAATACAAATTTATGGAATGCAGTATACTCCTACAGTCATTTACACGTATGATTTATATCAGTCAGTACAGCAGAAATTAATATTTTTGTCCTTGTAACTCCCTTGCTTAAACAGAAATGACCAGATGATACTGGAAGTTTGTGATTAATTTTCAAAAGGATGATCTAAGGGTGATAATGTACTCTGGTATACTTCTGCAGCGAGAAAGCAGCAATTATCTGAGTGTCAGGCCACATTACTTTGTGGAGGCAGGTTTTTGATTCTAGAAAAAAATAAACTCTAGACTGTTTAACACTATCTGTAAAAGTCCTCCAGAACAGGAAAAATGAAGTCCCTTGTCTGAAGTTTCATGTGATGGCCTGGCACTGCTATATAAGATAAGGACTTTGCTAAAGGTGGCATGTAATATCTGATGAATAAATGCTTCACCATAGGCACCACAGTGTCACAGCCACAAATTTGTATTGACTTCACATGCCTTTTCATGGACGTATCCCTAGTAATAGTGAATGCAGATATTAAGTAACCAGAAATTGTTTGCAAAGGCTCAACCATTTTCAAAAAGAATATTTGTGTACTAAAGGCTACGGTTGCAAGAAACCATCTATCTGAGTAAATTATAAGCGATTGTGGCCTGCAGTTGACATCAAAAACCTTTAAAACCATCGTCAAACAAAATAAAATCAGGCATCATCAGCATCTACTATCCAAAACTAGACTAACAGAAAGATGTATGCATACTTCAAAGAAGACTGTGAAAGCCAAGAGTCCAGCCAAAAACCTCAACACTTGGGCAACAGGGTACTGGGAAGTTTTATCAGTGGACCACATCTGTTGTCAGGAGACTGTACAGGTGATATATGACTTTCTGACCAAGCTGTGCCCAAAACAATGCCCTCGATAGTTACCATTGATGCTAAACCTAGAAAATCGAGATGTCATAAAGACCAAATGAGAAATGTTAATCAGCAAACTCTGGACCCCACCCAGTTCGGGTTTGTGAAAGGCAGAGCATGCCTCCTCAACCTGATCGACTTCTTTGAAACAGTCACCAAAGCCATAGACAAGCGTAAGGCAGTTCACACAGTCTATCTTGACCTTGTCAAGGCTTTTGACACCATCCCCCATTCTGGAATCATAGATAAACTCACTAAACTGGGTATAAATCCATATGTCACAAGATGGGTTGCCAACTGACTCACTGACAAAACCCACACTGTAAAAGTTGCAGACTCTAAATCTGACTTCAAACCTGTGACAAGTGGAGTACCACAGGGTGCATTCTTGGGTCCCCTCCTGTTTAGTATCTACTTCTCTGAAGTACAGGCTAACACAGAGGGTCTCTGGTTGATGAAGTTTGCAGATGACTGCAAATTAGGTGCCATAGTCGAGTCCCCGAAGGACATGGACATCCTACAGAACGGCCTCACTGAGACCGATGCCTGGTGTCAAAGCCATGGCCTCAAGCTCAATGCCAAAAAGTGCATTGTCATCCCCTTTAGTAAAAGCTCGGTACTCATGAACTACCACATAGGCAGCAGTCTACTCAATGCCAAAGGTGTGATAAGAGACCTTGGGCCTCAGTTGGACAGTAGTCTCTCCTTTATAATCACATCGCCACAATATTCAGGAAATCCTTTTATGTGGCACACCTCATCACGAAAGGGTTCTCATCCAGGAAAAAGAGGTCATTGTTCCCCTCTACTCGGCTCTCATTAGATCCATTATTGAGTACAACACCCCTTTTGGAATGTACCTCACAAGACATCTGCAACAGCTGGAAAGGCCACAAAAATATCTCACAAAGAGGATTATGGGACTCAAACAGATACTCTATGCTGACCACCTCAAAAGACTCCAGCTTTACTCCATAGCATATCACCTACTCCAAGGTGATCTCTGCCTAACATACAAAGCTATGTCAAACCCAGAGCTGTTGGAGATGCTACACCTAAAGAAATCCCAATCCCTCTGAGCTACACACTCCAGGGACCTAAACATTGTCACCACAATAAACAGAACATGCTGGAGGGATAGATTCCTGTCCCAGTGACTTCCTATACTCTGGAATAAGCTACCTATCTAAGTCAAGCAGAGTTCCTCATTAGCACTCTTCAAGAAAAATCTTGATGAGTGGATGGGAAATAGGAAATTCACTCTGTGAGTCTGCTCGACAGGGGCACAGGAAAATAACCTTCTTGGGTGGCAAAAGCCAGGAAACCTTGTTGGCTAGGCTTACATAGGCCCTTGGGCCGATAGTCTAGTACCTACCTATGAACCTATGAACCTATGAGCCCAGTGCCTTGGGACTTGTTGTAAGACTGCTGAATTTTGAATAATGACATCATACCTAACTTCTTACCACAGGAGAAACACCACATTCCTGTCTTGATTGATGGTGACTCATGACCAACACCAGTCACCAATACCAGTGCCTAACCACAGTCACTCCAAAAGAAGGATGCATAACCATTACCACTCCACCAGAAGGATGTCAGATCCATTTCCCAGCACTAAATGAACAGATGTCCAGAGTGTTCTTAACCATTAAGCCATAGTATTTCCGGAAGTGCTGAAGCCCAGAAATGAAGGACCACCATATTAACCTTGGAAAGTTAAGTTACTGTGCTTGGAAAGACTTTACAGAAACTGCAGTGTACTATGGAACATGCCCTAGAGAGATGTGATTTGTAAAGGGAAAGAAAATGTTTTACCTGGGAAAGTCCGGGGGCAAAGGATATTAATGACAAGAAAATACAATTCCCAAATCTAGAAAGTGTGCATTTTTATTTTGCATTCTTAAAGTAAAAAAAAATAAAATCTGTTAATGGGAAATAAAAGTTACATATATACATACCACCCTTTGTAGTGCACATCAGAGCTACAGGAAGGGTGTATTAACCAACAGTTCTATCTCCATGTATTTTTTGTGCAGTGATATCAGTCAGTTCTTTATGATAGACATAGATGTCTCAAACAGACCAGTTCATAAACTTGCTCTGTAGCACAGAATGATAAAACCCTGAGTAAGACACAGATGGCTGAGGTTCATTTTATAGATTGGTGCACTGAAGAACCAGACTGGGAAGGACAGAAATGAAAAGATGACATCTCCTCGCCTACCCCTGAGGAAATTGTGGGGGGAGGTAAGTGTTACTAGATCTATAGTCTGCCTACAGTCTTCCATGGATACTGCAGATGGATGAAAGTGTCCGCCTTCAAGGGGTAGGGTCTGGTGTAACTTCACTTGCAAAAGGGGGTGGCAAGCCCTTTCACCATCCTATTACACACACATCCCTTGTGATGTTGCAGCCACATGTACAGGATGACTATGACATAAAAAAAAACTTTGATGTCTGCCTGACTGAGAGCTGTAGCGCATTGCTGTCATTCCATAAATGGGAAGGATTGGGTGATGGAGTCCACATTGCTAGTTTGGTGGTCATCAGGTATGGAAATAATGTAAAAAAAGCACTTTTTTGTGCAATATTTCTAAAAAGTACAGGCTTTACAGCACTAAGCCCAACCTAAGTTTCTTCTATTTTACTTTTGCATCTTTCCTATACATGTTTTGAACTTTTTCCACTTCTCCTACTCAAAACTAGTGCTGAAATATAGACCTGCCTACACTACTGTCAAATCCTCTTTGTCACAGAAATAATTACAGTATGTTAATTGCGTGTACCTCCTGCGGAGTAAAAATAATGACAGCAGATGCTCCTAGCATGGATCCAAAAACACTATATTGTTTCTCCTGAATGAGTAGTCGCACTGACACTGTCCATTTGTCCTGTCCTTCTGCACTCTCATGTTTCAATGTGCTGCTGGAGAACAGGGCCATGTTTTGGGGTTCAAAAAGAGACATCATTTTAACAGGAGAGCAATCTTTCCATCAGTTCCAGAAAATCATCCGTTCTGTGCCTCTTATTCCCACACAAATGCAGTTGCAGATCAGAAAAGTATGTTTATGATGTGTGTGACTTCATAACCCCTGAAGATTATTTGAATATGATGGAATGATACATCATCACTGATTTTCTGTCATAATGTTTGCACAAAGCTGAAGAAAATAGGGCTACCTTATCCTGTTACAACACATCAAAAAACAAAGTATATAGTGGCAAAGTCTGGTTTGTATCTAACATTCTGTCCCCCAGACCTGTCATTTAATGGCAGCATTAAGTCCAAGAATTACAACCATTTCCAGGACTTGCTCAATAGACTCTGTATCTACAAATTGCTTCATATTTTTCCAGACCATTAAGGCCACTGCATCTTTATGGTGCATGCTTTGTGGTTGAAAGCTGAATGCCAGTGAGACATCATCCATGAGAAGTTTAGATATGTCTGCTGTACTGGCTGACTAATCCCTCCTTGGATGATATGCTCATCCTGATTATAATTCCTCACCAGTGCATAAAAGACTTTCACAAATGCAAGTGTAAAGGTACCATGGTTATGTGACTTGCCCTTTGAAGAATGTTTGTCTGACGTCCACAGTGCTACATGCCATACCAGCCTATCAGCAGAAAGAACTGTCACTGCAATAGACTGTTTGTCCCAAAATGCAAGCCAGGATCAACTGCATATTTTTTGCATCCCCTATCAGCTCTTCCATTATCTGGATTATTAGTCAATTTGGGGCTATCTGGTACACAACCAGGGCTTTATTTCTCTGCACCACACAGGATAGACAGAGTGCTGAGTCCCAGTAGATCTACATCTCACCCATACTGATATTGATCAGCACATAACAAGATTCAACATGACAAAACTACTATTCAGTATCACCTGTAAGAGAAGATGGCCTTGTAGTGTCTATATCAGCAGACAGCTTAGAATAGCACACCCTTAGAAGAGCATGCATCATTTTGAATGAGAGTATGCAGAATTCAGAGGTCACTTAACAAAGGAACAGGTCCACATCAGTCAGTAACAGGACAGAGCCTTTATACAGTAATCCACTGATGACTTAGAAATGAATGTAACATTGAAAGGGAGATGCTTTCATTAATTAGATAATTTTTCTTCTCATACTATTTACACGTGGATATTGATTAGTGAAAATCAAGGCAGAACCAAACAATCTGCCTGTAGGCCTGAATTTGTTGTGACTTGAGTTATACCTATTTAGAAGTGAATTTGTCCCAAGGCATTATACCAACTTAAAGATTTTCTACTTTAACACTGAGTTACCTTTTTTAATGAAAAAAAAGATATGTCAAAAATGCTAACTTTTTTCACTGGGGCTTTATATTCTCCTATATTTAATATACTATTGTTATAAAGCTGTGCTGAGGTCAGAAGCAGGTAAACACAGTACTTCAGCAACTGGAAACTGAAGGCCACTTGACGAGCAATTTCTTTATCTTTACTTGTACTTAAACACTGCCGTTTTAAAACTAATCTTTTTGTTTTGCATGTTTTTCCTGTCCCAGTTATTGTTATTAGAGGCAACTACTGTAAAGCTTTAAATGCTAAGATCAAGGTGGCCTCAGAACCAAAAACTTGATGAATTGACTGTAAAGGAAAATTGCAATGTGGCATTCAAAGCACAAAACTTTGAAAGTTCACTTGTTTAAAATATCATGACTATCTTTTTGATATGGATTAAGTCCAGACGAATGAAAAGGGCAGCGAAAAGTGGAATATTAGCTGTCTCATGATAGCTGTGCTGCTGAGGAGGATATCTCTCAACCTCTTAGTGCAAGAAATCTGAACAAATGCCTAAAATAACGGGAGGGAAAGGGCCTGTAAACAGGGACAGATTTTAAATATTGCTCTCATAAATCTAGAAAGTTGCTTGAATAACAGGTTTTGTGTTCACATACATTTTCTGATTGGTATATAGTCTGAAAAGTAAATGTATGTTATTATTTATTGACTTCAGTCATCAGTGATTTGCCAGAAAACCTCAAATTTTATGAGGAACAGACCAAAAATATGTGTCAAAACTCTAGACATTCTGCGAAAATCTGACTAATAGAGAGGTATGCTGAGGAGTGCTGAGTGACACACTTTTGGACTCTTGGTAGCAGTTAAGTGGATGTAGGTGTAAACTTAAAAAATTGTCTCCGGGTATGATGCAGTGTTTTTCCTCACAGCTTTAAGGTTTGAAATTTCAGTCTTATATTCCAGTTACTGCCTATGAATTGGTGTGCTCTCAATGCATCTACATGGATTTTCTCCCATGTCTGAAAATATGATGATTGATTGACTACTCCAAACATTTGTGTTCAGTGTTATCCTTGCACTTGTGAAGCAGGCTTAGCTGAAAAGGGCTGGAACAGTTCAACTGCTCAGTTAATAAATGACTATATTTATTTAGTGTTTTCAAATTTGTGCACATGTTAAATCAGTGTAATAGGCATAATAGTACCTGTGCCTTATAAGCTGAGCTTCATTCTGAAACTCAGTTGCTTTTTGATATTTCTGGTAGGCAGCAGCTGTGTAAAATGGCCATGCATATCTTCCAAACCAAAGAATTTAAATCAGCAGACTGAATGGCGTGATTGAATATTAAATGAAAGGTGGCATTCATTTGAGCAGAGTTTTCATTCACATTTACATGTGGAAAAAATGTCTGCTTAGGAGTATGACAGTGTTAAGCATTTTAGACCTGAAGCTGACATGTCTGTGACAATCAGACTATTGGCCTTTGATTAATAGGTTTATGTCAGCCACTGGTATACTGACTGCTGATTGAAAGCAATGTGCTGGAGAGATGCCAATGGACTCCTAAATGACAAAAAGATTTGCTTGTTACTTGGTCCATCTGCGGGAAAATGAAGAGTTTGGTTGGTGTTTAAGGATTTTGAAGGTTTAATGAGCTGCTTCATTGCAGTTCAGACAAAAGATGCCAACAATGACTAGATTGTGCTCCTCTGGGATGTATGGCTGTGATGTGTGAAGCATTGCTGGGTGCAAATGCTCCCAACAAAACTGTGCCACAGCATTCAAGATGTACAAACTTTATTTTGATAATGGATAAAGTGAGTTCTATTTATACAGCAGGTGTTACAGCAATATAGATTTGAATGGATTCATCCTCCACAAAAGAATAAATCAGAAAGCAGCATTAATTGAACCCACATGCTATATTTTACTTGTAATAGCAAATGTAAGTACTTTGGCACAACTAAGTCTGCCTTTGCGAAGAGGGCAAAAATAAACATTTCTCACATTGTTAAAATCTATTGAAAAAGAAGAACCTTATTTATACATTATCATACCAATATAAAACTAAGAAAGGTATAAAATATCTCCCTATTAAACACAATAAAAATAAACAAAACCATATTTAGAGAACCTGCCAAAATGTATGGTGTGCTATGACAGACAATTTTAATATTAAACAATTAGCACAGTATAAAGCTGGCCACCAATGAACAAGCCATTATTAACTAACAGCAAAGTCTGTAGTATCTACAGAAAAATGATTGAGATTCAAGAAGGAAAATATTATGGATGAAAATAATACCAGATTATTAAGTGAAGTGACATCATGACTTAAATTAATTGCAATAAGAATACATATAGCTGACTGAGAAACCTATGCTATTTAAAAATTTAAAAAGTACAGCTCTCTAAGTTAACTTACAATAATGCAGTAGCCTCAGCTATATGCGTTATATCCTGCATAGGATATAACAGTCAGACAACTTCTAAAGTTTCAAAGCATGGATTCACATTCCTTTTATTTGCGCCTTCCACGTCCCCGAACTGTCAGGCAGTTCAAGCTGAGCTGACTAAAAAGATAAGTTTAGGTTCCAAGCCCTTCAGAGCTTTAGTGCCAAGAGAAAGAAAGATGCTGAGCCTGAAAGGACAATGACAGGAGCAACAACAAATAAATTTCCACACCCTGGCATAAGCGACACACCAAAAAACAAGGAGAATGGAGGGAGAGTGTGGCTACTACAACAGTGATCATTCAAATATCTACTGTTATGGTAAGTTTACTTACACAGCTGTACTATGTTCATCATATTGATCACTGCTGCAGTACCCTTAGCTGTTTGGGTAGATTATCTCAGCTTATGTAATATGGGAGGTGCAAGCAGAAGGGTCCAGCAGCACCTGGAAAAAGGTCCTAGCAAAGCCTCATCTAGACCTAGAGAAACAATCAAGCTTGTAATTTCTTGAAAATGTATCCACAGAGGACCAAGCTGCTACCTCTAGAACACTTCTAGAATCCAACACTTTCCAAACAGCTATAGATGAAGCCAAGGCCCTTTTAGAGTGGGCATCGAGTCTGCCTGGAATTGTTCTGTTGTGGTGAGTAAAACGAAAGGTAATAACTTTAGATACCATTTAGAAATACCCTGTTTTGAAAAAGGTAGTCCCTTCTTACCTTCACAGGAAATGAACAATTGATCTAAAGATCTAAAAGACTTAGTTCTGTCAAGATAATACCTGAGTCACCTTTGGACATTCAAAGCATGAGGTATCTTTTCTCTCTCATTTTTACATTCAGGAAAGAAAATGGAGAAATGGATAGTTTGGCTTAAAGTAAACTCAGATACCTTCTTAGGCATAAAAAGGATTGATTCTCAAAGAAATCCTGTCTCTCTCTGGAAAATGAAATAAACTTATTGCATAATCAGAGCAATCAGCAAAACTGTTTTCCATTTTAATAATCTCAAGTCAGCCAGGTTAGCTGGTTCAAATGGAGCAAGTGTTAGCTTCTCCAACACAAAATCAAGATCCCAAAGCGGCCCACTGGTTTTCTTGGAGGCCTCTTATGCAAAACCCCTTTGAAAAATATTTTGACATAAGATTGCATTGAAAGAGGAGGACCCTTGGGCAGACATGTTGAAATAACTGATAAATGAACCTTGATGGAAGAGAATAAAGGATATAGGACAGTCTCTCACACAAATATTCCAAAACCAGAGAACAACTAACGGTGAGTGGGTGCTGGTTACATTCGTGGCTTCCAGGGTATTCTAGGCAAACTCCACCCACCCACCTGAATCTTCAGTTGAACAACGATCTCCCTGATTCGACACACCAAGACTGTTTCCTTTTGTATTAGCATAATTGTCAAGCAGTGCCTTGTTAAGCTAAGCTGACTAATATGCAAGGTTTTTCTGATTAACTTTAGTAACAATACTCCACACTCCACAATGCAACAAAT
Organism: Protopterus annectens; assembly: GCF_019279795.1. Lineage (NCBI taxonomy): Eukaryota > Metazoa > Chordata > Ceratodontiformes > Protopteridae > Protopterus > Protopterus annectens. Next base: position 329,618,506 of record NC_056736.1, read on the forward strand.
TTAAAGGCACTTTATATATTTTTTACTCATGTCACTATGTTTGTGATATATATAATATATATATATATATATATATATATATATATATATATATATATATATATATATATATATATATATATATATACACATATACATATATGTATACATTTTTTACTCATGTCAATGTATATAGATAGTTTAAAATTCCATGATATTATAAAATCTTTACTTGACTTGTCACATATATAATATAATATAATGAATATAATATAATATAACATTTTGTAGTATAATATAATATAACCAGACACCATCCCCCACTCTGGAATCATAGATAAAGCTGGCAATTAATCCCTATGTAACTCGATGGGTTGCCAACTGGCCTACTGACAGAACCCACACTGTAAAAGTAGCTGACTCCAAAATCCAGCTCCAGACAAGTGACAAGTGGAGTACCTCAGGGTTCAGTCCTGGGATCGTTCTTATTTGGCATCTACTTCTCTGAAGTACAGGCCAACACTAAAGGACTCTGGCAAACAAAGTTCGCAGATGACTGCAATTTGGGAGCCATTATTGAATCCCCAAATGATGTGGATATTCTACAAAAGGGCCTTACAGAAACAGATGTTTGGTGCCAGAGCCATGGGCTCAAGCTCAATACCAAGAAATGTATAGTTATCCCCTTTGGGAAAAAACATGTACCCATGAATTACCACATGGGTGGCAGTACACTAAACAGCGAAAGTGTGATAAGAGACTTAGGTACACAGCTGGACAGTGGTCTCACCTTTGATAACTACATCACCACAACAGTCAGGAAATCCTTCTATGTGGCACACCTCATCACTAAGGGCTTTTCATCCAGAAAAAAAGGAGGTCATTGTCCCACAGTACTCATCCCTCATTAGACCCATTATAGAATACAATGCCCCATTTGGTATGTACCTCTCAAGACATCTGCAACAACTGGAAAGGCTGCAGAAATACCTCACTAAAAGAATCACAGGCCTAAAGCAGATGCCCTACGCTGACCGCCTTAAAAAACTCCACCTATACTCTGTCGCATATCATCTACTCAGAGGCTATCTCTGCTTAACATACAAAGCCATGTCAAACCCAGAGCTGTTGGACATGCTACACATAAAGAAATCCCAATCCCTCAGAGACACATGCTCCAGGGATCTAAACCTTGTCATCACAATCAACAAAACATGCTGGAGGGATAGGTTCCTGACCCAGAGACTCACCAGACTCTGGAATAGACTGCCCATACATGTCAAGCAGAGCGCCTCTTTGGCCCTCTTCAAAAGGAACCTTGATGATTGGATGGGTGATAGGAAATTCACCCCGGGGATCATGTCAGCCACCGTGCAAGACAGGGGTCCAGGGAAGTAAATACTGTAGGAAGAAATAGCCAGGGAATTGTTATGGCTAGGCTTGTATAGGCCCTAGGGCCAATAGCCTAGCACCAACCTCTGAGCCTATGAACCTATATAACATGTTGTAGTATAATATGTTATAATATAATATAATATAATATAATATAATATAATATAATATAATATAATATAATATAATATAATACAAGTGTGTGGGTGTGGGTGTGGAGAGTTTGAAATTATATATTATAAATATTGCACGGTTAAATAAATGCTGCCAAATGTCTAGTAAAGTCAACCAAGAAATGAATTCCACCATAGCCTTTATTCAGAACTGTATGTGTGTACTTGACTGGAGACTCCACAATGTTGTTATGTTTTGACTGTTGTTGTTATTGACTTAAACTTGACTGATATACATTTGACTGATACCATATTTTCTTGAAACAAAAATACAAAAATGACAGATACATTGGTGTTCTCTGTGTTTTTTGGGAGGTGGAGAAAGTCTTACATAACGAGTGCATGAGACATTGTACTCCCCACTTTAGTCCCTCTAATGGCATGATTGTACCACAGGGAAATGTGGACAGTCTGTACTACGACTAGTAATTTTGCCATCAAGAGAGCTAGACACTTTAAGGGTTTCAGCTGACATTCTAGTTTCCTACCTGTACTTGCAAGGCACAGCACCTTGGTTCTGGATAACTATGTCTTGTGTTTTATATTGCTAGAAACAGTATGAAAGAAAAGATTTGTGAATTAGTTCCTGTCAGAAGGATCATAAGGTGTACGACAGGAGAATTAAGTGGGGAAACATTATGTCAAACATATGCAATTTATCAGGCTAAAAAGAAAGTAACTGGAACAAAGATGTGACATAGATTTATAAGGCTTCTGGCAGCAAGCCACAAAACAGGAGTTGTAGACTTCTCTGTGTGTGGAAATGGCTTCAAACACCATGGAAGAAATTGAATGGCACAGTAAATGGAGTTAATAAGAAGGAAACTTTATGGCACTGTAGTTAATGGGTTAGTGCTTGGGCAGGTTGACATCAGTGTCTTTGTAGTATACACACTGGATGAAATGTAAGAAATTATTTGTCTCTTTTTACAAACAATCCAGGTAAGCAGCATTTTGTACATTCATGGCAATGAGGCGTAGTGCTTAAATACACTAAGTGTTTTGATAAGAAACAACTTCTAAAATATGCCATACTTTTACTGAAATGCAGAAATTGTACTACAAGATAGATACCAAGGATGAGGCCAAGGATAAATTAAAATGCAAAGTGTGACTAATATTATCTGATGACTGAAAGTGCTAGGTATGTTGACAAGGCAGTTGTAGCACAAGCAATATATCACACACTCAGCTTGCAGACCGTTGTCTACAGGAACAGTAATATGACGTGTGTCTAGCCTGCTAGTGAAACTTTATGATTAGTTTTATACTTAGCTGTAGATTATTTTTATAGAGTACATATGAAGAGCAAAGAAAATGACTGCCAAATGATACGACATTTACATGAAGGACTGTATACATTTATAGCTAGATAGACAGAGAAATATAAGATATATAAATCCTATATGGACAAAGTGAGAGAGAAAGGGAATGAAAGCAATACAGAATATTTAACTAGTCATTTATTTACTTTTTGTTGTTCAGATTTGTCTCATAGGCCAGTGTTCTTTTTTCAGGGAAGACCCAGGGTAGTATTCATATCGACTATGAGAAATTTTGGCCAGGCACCAAGGAACTCACCTTCTCATTTTTTGATAAGTCCAGTGGGGTCTTTTACATCCACTAACTCAAGCAAATGGCAGTTTGGTTTAATGTCTCATCCAAAAGATGGTACACTCAAAAGTGCAGTACCCCCTTATGTTGCTACGGAAAATGAATCCAAGTACCTAATCTCACTAACCATTCCTTATTTATATAATCTGTACACCAGGCCTTTTTCCTGGGGGTGAGAAATTTCTACAAATTCAAGTCTTACCTCCAGTGGATAACTTTTGTGTTCATTGCGCAAACAGGTCCAAATACTGGGAGGAAATTCCACATTCTTCACTTCCAACTTCAGTAATATAACTCCCACCACTTAGTTAATGTATCATTTTCAAGAGTTCTAAAGTAGTCAAAAGTATGGCTTCCCATTATTTGGTTAAGATTCTTCAAATTCTATATTCTTCCCTTGGGGACATGTACAATAGTCCTTTGTTTAAGTGTCTGTCAGCACTTCTAAACATGCTTCTGCCTTGGTTCTGGTAGTCATTTTCTTAGCCTTTTCCAGTGCTGGCCCCTCATCTTCCAACACTGCTTCACTCAATTCCTTCCTATTTTTGTAGGAGACAGAACTGCAGATCCACACATTAAAGCTATGTCTGTTTCCTGATTCATTACATGGTCCATCACTGGATTCGTTAGGGAAGACATCTACTCTAATGTGACTAGCTATGTACACACAGCCTGTGATATGATGCACAAAAGCTCGTGATGGCATACTCAGTGTTCCACAGATAACTTACACAGCGAAACTGATGTATCCTGAGCTACTCCTTCTCAGTCTTTGACACCAGAAGAACATGATGTTATTCATTTGGCTTGTAGTTTTAGCAGTAAGAATATGTGCACCTCAACAAACCATATGTAAACCTTTTTCTACTAGCATCTAAAGTTCATAATTCCATTGCTGTGACATGAACCATTCTTGTGACTGGTGTGACTTTTGTGGATGTTCGTTTGTGGCATCCTGTCAACATGTAGAGACTGAACTGGACATGAAACCGTATTTGTTGTCTTTAGTCTTCACTTCAGAAATTTTCTAAATACTTAACTTCCTATTCTCTAGAAAACCTCCTTATTGGATACAGTTGCATATATCAGATTTATCAACAAGTTTGAAACTGAAAAGGGTCCACATCAATGCTGTTATCATTAGACTTTCACTCAGACCCACTTGCAGATCTCATGTTGCAATTACTAGGACCATATGAAGACAACACTAGAAAGAATAGGATCTACCAAGAAATTATCCCATCATTGCAAAGACTTTTAACAAGATTCAGAACAAAGCTATCTCCTACATACCAACATAAACAGGACTTGCATGTTATGGACTGGTGCCTTAGTCCATCAGTGAAATTTAAGCACCAGAGTACTCTAGTCTGAAGTCAGAAAACCATGCACCTTGATAAGATTTTTTTGTAGCATCATGCTTCATCTGCTTTGTGATTCAACATATAAATTACTGTATATATCTGCACACAGGTCACACAGCTTAAGTCAATGCTTATTTTGGCACCAAAAAGCCATTAAAATGCATTGGCCACAGTTCAAATCAAGGTATCAATAAGGATTTAATTCACTCATTCAATCAGTTATTAATCATTCTATAATTTCCCATTTTACCTTAATTATAAGATAAGACAGGAAATGAATGAATGAATAAACATATGTGTTTAACTGTATCCCTCTTCCACAGTAGCAAAACATGACTAGGCAATCCATATTACTGTGTTGCTACCAGTAAGCTTTTTTGTGTTTTCTTAATGGGCGTATTATAAGAGCTCCTAAGCTAGTAGCTTGCAAAATGCTTGCTGCAACTTGCTCTAAATGGTAAATGCCCTACCTCCACTAGCTTTTCTACCACCTGACTCTAGTAAACTGCATAGCCCTACCAGAGTCCTAACTCAGACTCTAAAACACCTACCTGGTCCCTAACCCTAACCAAATCGCTCCCTTCCTGCTCCCTAAACCTAAAGTCCCCAATCTCTCGCTAAATCAAAAACTGTATTCCTCCCTTCCTAAATCTAAGGCCCCAATAGTTCCCTAAACCTAAAATTCCAGTATCCTTCACTAAACCTAAATTCTTTTATTTTTCTCTAAACCTAAAGATCTTTTCCTGCTCCAGATACCTAAACTCCATTCCTTCTCCATAAACCTAAAACTCCCCTCCTATTCCCTAACCTTAAAACTCTCCCCGCATCCCAAATATAATCCCCCTCTTTAAAACAAAAAAAAAACACCTTTATTTAATTACCATCTGTGGCACAGGCAAATTTACATTTATATAAAAGTAATCAAACCATAGTAACAAGTTCACATTTGCAAACATTCTACATCACAAATATTGTTATATATCCTATAATCTAAGCAACATTATATCAATTATTTAATTTTTGCCTTCTCTTAAACCTCATTCCTCCTCCAAAACATTCTTCTGCATGTATTGTTCCACAATTTCCATTTTTTTTTCATGTAACTTAATCCTGCCCTTTCCCACTTCCTGTTCTTTTATCTAGGTTACAATATGCACTACTTCAAGTATAGTTGGTTTAGATTTTGATTTCCATTTTCTAGTACTTACTTCGGTGGTGCTGTGGTAGCGTTGTCGCCTCACAGTAAGATGTTGTCTTGTTCCATTCTCAGCTAGAGCGTCTTCTGTGTGGAGACATGCTTGAATGGGCGTACCTTTGTTGAAGGTTGTGCGCCAGGGCTGGCAACTCGGCACGTAAAAATCTACTGCCAATCATTAGCAGACCAGAGTTCAGCTGTGGCGACCCTTAACCGGAAAAAGCCGAAAGACACAACAACAACTTCTTTGGCAGCCACCAGAATTAAGCATAGCAAGGCCTTTCTATGTCTAGAGATTTCAGGTCCTGTATCCTAACTCGAAAAAATAATTTACTTACTGATACTCAATTGCTAGCCCTGTATTCCTGATAGAGTACTCTGCAGGACATTTTTAAAGTCTGCCAACTCATTGTACTCCCAAAACATATGTTCTCAGTTTCCTTTTTCTTCCTCATCACACCTCCAACATTTGCCTTCTACCTGAGGAAAAATTCTTTCTAGTCTTCTTGGGATATAAAAGTACTATGCAAACATTTCCAGGCAAAAATCCTAAATCTTGCATATTTTGAACTATACATATGTCCTCCCATTGTTTCTTTGTGAATTGCATGTCTAATCTCTTTTCTCAACCTTTTCTGACCTCTTCTGATTGATTCCTATAGTTATTGTACAATACTTTATATGCCTTACTAATTATCTCTTTTTTAAAAGCAGCTTCTGTTCCAGATTCAGTTAAAAACTCAGCCAGTACAGGTCTTTCATTTAGGATTCACCTATCACTTTCTCTTTGTTTATATTCTGATATCAATCCCTGATAGGTAAGTCAATCACTAGCCTGAAATACAAATGATTTATTGGCCTCTTCCCATTTTATTACCTTTCCATCTCCAATTTTTGCTCCCAATACCTTATTTCCTTTTCCAGCCCCCTCTTGTCTAATCTCTGTACCCCTAATTGCAGTAATCCCTATCAGAGGAATCTCCTTTCTCCATTCCTGTGTTGGCTTAGTTCTTAGTATACTTTCTGCTACTTTATGAATATAATATTCTGCGTGACTGTTTTTATTCTCCTTAAGGATCAGCGTCCAAAATCCCTTTCTTTACTTATTTCTTGAATTAATCCCCAGCTTCATCATCATCCCTTTTCACTTTGAATTTTAGCTTTCTGCCTGTGTTATATATAAGAGCCTTAACTGTGCAGCTATAAAATATGCCTTCAAATCAGCTAATCCTAAACCTCCTTGTTCTGTTGGGAGGATCAACTTATCCCATTTGACATTTGCCCTCCTTCCCTCCCATATCAAATCCCTTGGCTCTTTCCTTTTATTAAAAACACCTTTATTGAATTATCACTTGGGACACAGGTGTACATTTATATAAATGTACTCAAACCGTAATAGCAAGTTCACATTTCCGAACATTATATATCACATATTTTATTACATATGCTGTAATCTAGGTAACATATAAATTATTGCCTTATCTTAAACCGCATTCTTCATACAAAAGATTCTTCTGCATGTATTTTTCTCACTATTTCCATTTTTTATGTAATTTACTCGTACCTTTTACTAAATATCCCACTTCCTGTTCTTTTTATCTATGTTACAATGTTTATTACTTCAAGTATAGTTGGCTTACATGTTCATTTCCATTTTCAAGTAATTACTTTTTTGGCAACCACTAGAATTAAACTTAACACGGGCTTACTAGGTTTAGGCAAATTCGATCCTGTATCCCAGCCCCAAAAAATCATTTCCTTAGTTGCACTCATTTGCTCACCCAGTATGGCTGACAGAGTACTCTGCAGGCAATCTTTATGGTCTGCCTACTCATTACATTCCCACTTGACTGTTACGCTCTTCTCTTCCCAAATAAGATCCTTCAACTCTATTAATTAGTGTCCACAATTTCTCCTCCAGTTGATAAAAATGAGTCTATATCATTTAATCAAAACTCACATTGTTGAACCCCTCTTTGTCAAACACCTTTTAATCGAACTCTCAAACCAGCGAATGGACTTTTTTAAAGTTTTTCACAGGTCAAACCAGTGTTTGGCCACCATCTGGAGTTTGCCCTTTTCCCCACTGTAGTGCGATCTCAGAATTGGTATATTTAGAGTGGAGAGTATGGTGGTACAGCCCCTCTATTGGGGATGTGGGGGGTGAAGCTTCCCACCTGGATGGGTTTAAGTTTCTTTATTTTTTGCCATGGTCGCTAGGGTGACTTATCGGTTTGCCATGGGAAACAGTTCACTTAAAAGGTGTTTGACAAAGAGAGGTTCGACAATTTGAGTTTTGATTAAATGATATATACCCAATAAAAATATACCTGGCCTGTGTATAAAAGTAAAGGGAATTAAAACATTTTTACTCTCGTATTTTTCTTATATCCTAATTCCCTATGGATCATCATTGCTCTATTAATGTTGCCAAATGTTTGCCACCTCTCTACAAAACCTATATCAGTTCTGGCATCACCTTTGCTATTGTTTTAGCCATTATAGACATGAACAGATTATAAGCATGGTTTAGAAATTAAATGGGCCTATATTGTTATGAAGCTGTATCAAATTGATCTTTAGCAGCTTTATGTATTACAGACATCATAGCTTTTTTTCCAGGATTTTGATGCTGTCTCTCTCTTTAAATACTGTTAAACACAACCTTCCAGATCCCACTAATCCCCCTCTTGATCTATGCCTTAAACCCCAAACTACACTGCCCCTCATGGCTGCCTCATACTTTGCTTGAACTTGGCTACATATTTGTCTAGGTGTATTAACTCCGCTTCCACTCTCTCAACAGGAATACCACACCTCCTCCAGACATGTGTTATGTAGTACAATGACCTCCCTCAAGTGACCCAGTGTGCTCTTAGAATCAGATGAACTAAAGAATCTGCTTTTATGACATTGATAGATATGCATTTAACAAGGTGGATATTGTTGTGTATCATTTTCCCCAGTTCTTTAATTATGGTGAGATTGTCTTATGTTGTTGACCATTTAATTTTTAATTATAATTTATGTCTTTTTTGACATTAAAGGTAATGTTAGTATTAGTTGCGTATTTTTTGCAGACTATGCATGTTTCATTGCAGTAAGTGTGTTATCCAGTTTGGAGTCATCCACATAAATGGTTATCCAGAGCTACTTTTCCACTTTTATATCTGAAGAGAATAATCTAGCACAGAGCACAGTAGGGCATACGTGTTTAAAAAAGAAATCAGGGAAAACAGATGATGCCCACCGTTTCGACTCAGTGTAGCTTTCTGCTGAATGAATCCACATATAGAATTATTTATTGATTGAAATGCAATGCTTTTAATTTGCTATTCTTACATGCAGAGTAGAGTCAAATGTGTTAGCAATGTCATGATAAACAGCACGTAGTGACAGTACTTTGTCAGGTGTTACTTTTGTGTCTTCAAAAAATGCCATGTACTTCAGAAAGCAAGCTCTTCCCTTCACAAGCCCATACTCCTCCAAATATAACATAAGACAGCTCTGTATTATTTTTGATAAACTTTGTTTTGACTCACTGCATAATTTTACACAGAATACTAGTCAGACTGATGTACCTAAAAATGTTTATGTCTGATGTAACCACCCGTCCATCATTGTGAATTGGCAGCACTGCTAAAGGTATCTGGCATACATAAGTGACAAGTACGTGTACTAACATTTTGTACAACATACGTAACAAGGGGTTTGTTAGGCTTCTTTGATTCTATATAGGAAATCATCAGGTATGATACCTTGTCTCACAGAACTTGAAGTTTTATTTAATTTCTAGCAACAGCTATCACATTTGTATTTGTATAAGTGATGTTTCCCATAATCTCTAAAGCACTCTGACACACATGGCTTTCCAAAGTATGAAGTGTGCAGAAAAAAGCTGGGGATATTCCGAAAGACTTAGCACTACAGAAGCAATTACAAAACATGGGAAACTGCTTCAATAAAAGTATACATCAAAAGATTTACCTTAAAAGGAAACAAAGGGACTCTTTTTGAGCTGACTGTTCTTTTTTTTCATATTACAAAAGAATACAATGAGAGAAAGATACACATACATGACATATATGTTTGAAACTTTTCCTTCATTTATATCTTAACCATGGAGTGAACACATCAGAGGCTTTAGTAAAAAAAACACACAACTGTCCTGGATAAAGTGCCCCTTCGAGCCAAACATGCACTATTCTCTAAAAAATGTCAAGGAGGCAACACCACAGCAGATAAACAAACAAGAAAGGAGTTTAATTAATCCACACGAACAATAATACAGTAAGCGCTTTCATGTTATCAAAACATTTCATCAGACTTTCCTGATGTCTGATGAAACATTTTGATAACATCAGAGGCTTTCATTAAAGTTGAAAGTTTCATAGCCTAGTCAAATTCTCCATGAGGTTATGCTCAAGACGTTCAGTAAAGCTGAAACATGTTCACAAATAGAGCATCACAGTGGCACAGCAGTTATCATTACTGCCTCACAGTACTTGGTTCTTTGTTTTAGCTGACATGTAAGGTTCCTTCTTTGAAGTGTCTACATAACTGTCATTTGTCCATCTGGGGCTTTGCCAACATCACAAAGGCAAGCTGACTGTTGAATTAGTGATATTTAACACTGCTCTATAGAAATGTTGTTTGTGTGTGCATGCCGGCATGTATACACCTTGCAAGAACGTGACAGCTGTTTGACAACTGATACTGTGATTGCAAAGCCACAAACAGGGTATGCTGAAAATTATTAAATTTTTACCCTTTCCCCCAGAGATGTGCAATCTGGGGGCTAGTATATCTCTGCTGGGGGAGTCACCCCCCCCTCCTTTGGCGGTGTGGAGAGGGATATCCCTTTTCCAAAAATGCTTAATTTCTAGTTTGTAGAAAATGGAATTCAGCTTAACCTGTTGGTGGTACTGAATGCATTTCATTCATAGAGGCATCACTAACCTCACCCTGCAGTACACTGGCATCCATTCCAAAACCGGTTCTCTACACTGGCATCCATTCCAAAACCAGTTCTCTAACTTGATTCCTTTGCTTGATGGGATAGGCTCTGGTTCCCCTGTGATCCTGAAGATTGTAAAGCAGGTACTAGAAAATGAATGAAAAAATGAATTCTTAGTGAAGTCTGATTGCTGACTGGATTGCATTGTTAAAGAATGAAGTGTCATTGTACATTCTTAAGCCTGTATTCTGAAAGATTTAGAAAAAATATACACCACCGTTCATGATGCCTTAATTAAAGAATGTTCATGAGTGTGTGTGTTTATATATATATATATATATATATATATATATATATATATATATATATATATTTTTTTTTTTTTGTATGGATCCCTTCACCAGAGTAAAAGCTCAAAATACTGAAAATCCAAATATTAAAACTCAAAATGTAAAAAATTGAATTTTCCCTTTCTCCGGTGTTGTGCGATCTTGGAGTTGTTATATATAATTAGCAGGGGGTGTGGGTGGCACAGGGGGATTGCCTCCTGCATTACAAATATTTTTGATGTTTTGAGTTTTAGATATTTTGATTTTCAGTCTTTTGAACTTTTGATCTTCTGACTTAGACCCTATATCTATCTATCTATATCTAATATATATATATATATATATATATATATATATATATATATATATATATATATAGAGTAGAGTCAATTATCCGAACGTCGATTATAAGAAACATCACTTATCAGAACCAGCCTTCCAAAGTTTTCAGGTAGGAAAAAAACATAAAATCTGAATATGTAGACATCATATGTATTTGCTTGAGCATGTTTTTTGAGCTTGTAGCCAGCTTGTGTGTGAAAAATATTCTTTATTGTCCATTGGAATCGCTCCATGTTTAAAAAAATGTATCCCTGTGTGCAGAAAAAAACAAGATTTTCTAAGTTTTTTTATCTGGTTCAATTACATGTTTGATTATCTGAACAATTTGATTAGTTATTAGTTTGGATAATCAACTCTCTACTCTCTCTCTCTCTCTCTCTTTATATATATATATATATATATATAGATATATAGATATATCTATATATATCTATATGTATATATATATAGATCACAGGGAGTGGCTGGGTGTGTAGGGTATCAGAGATTTGGCTAGAGAAGGGCATTCTGTAGGTTTGAATATGAGTTTGTGGGCTGTTGTACATTGTAGGTATATTAGGTGGTCGGGGAGTTCTAGCCAGTTGAGGGTGTGTAGAGAGTGTCAGTGATGGGATGAGTTCTTAGAACTGGTTGCAAATTTGCAGGTTTTGTTGTAACAAGTTTTGAGTTTGGAATGGAGGTCAAGTTGTATGGTGGAGAATAGGGGAGCATCGTATAATAGAGAGGAGTGAAAAAGGGTAGATGTGAGGGTTTGTCGGGAGGAGGGGGTGAGGTAGTGGCTGTGTCTGTAGAGGAGACAGATTTTCTGGTGGGTTTTTTTGATTGCAGAGAGGATGTGGGAGTTGAATTTTAGGTTTTTATCAATGGTAATGCCAAGTAGCTTGGTACTGGGAATGATTTCTAGAGGGGTGTTATTGTGGCTTTTGATGGAAAATAGGTCTCTGTTGAATTGGGAGGTTTTGGTGGGAGTGAAAATCATTAGTTTTGTTTGTTGGCACTTAGGGCAAGGTGATTGGATTGCATCCATGATTCAGTTTTGGAGAAGGCTATTTGCATTTTGAGTAGAAGTTCAGAGGGCAGGAGGCTGAGCAGATGATGGTGGAGTCATAAGCGTATTGGATAACTGAGGTGTCAGGGATGGAGTGATGGAAGTTCTGGATGAATATGTTAAAGAGGAGTGGGCTAAACACAGATCCTTGTGGGACCCCTTTGGGTGTAGGTAAGAAAGGGAAAGTTTACTCTGTCCATTGCACTGCCTGTTGGCGCATGGAAAGGTAGCTGGAGAACCAGGCGAAAGTTGAAGAAGAGAGGAGCAAGTGTGAGAGCTGGGACAGGAGTAGGGAGTGGGAGATGGTACTAAATGTATTTGAGAGGTCTACAAATAGTGTGGATACGTATTTGCTGCTGTCATGTGCAAGGTTGACTGTCTCAAGAAAGGTGAGGAGGGCTGTCATGGTGCTGTGGCCGGGGCAGAAGACGTGTTGGGTGGGAGAGATGAGGTTGTGCTGGGTTAGATATGGCATGAGTTGGGAGTGGATTTTTTTTTCTAGAATTTTTGAGAGTGGAGAGAGAATAGCTATGGGTCTGAAGTTGGTAGTGCCTGTGTTCTTACCACCTTTGTGGAGGGGGATGATAAATGTATGTCGCCAGATGGTTGGTACATAGGATTCGGGTATAGATCAATTTATAAGAATAGATATGGGGTAGGCTATTGTTTCGGTGGATATTTTAAGGAAATTTGCTGGAAGGTTGCCTGGGGCATTGCGGCATGATTTTAGCTTTAGGAGTAGTCTTTTTATAGTGTTGGTAGAGACAGGTTTAAGGAGAAGAGGGATGGGAAAGGAGTATGAGAGGGGGGTTTGGGGGCAGGGTGAGGGTGTTGTGTTAGGGGAAAGTGGAGGATAGTTTAGCTATGCAATCTATGAAGAATGTGTTGAATTTTCTGGCTGTTTCAAGGCTGGTGAGATTAGCATCAGGACAAGGGTCGGCTTTATTACCGGGGTTGAGAATAGAGGAGATGGAGGTCCAGAATTTTTTGGGGGTTAGTTGAATGCTTGGATTGCAGGTCGCAGTAGTAGGTTTTGCAATCTTTTATTATTAATATTTTGGCTAGGTTACATAGATGTTTAGATTCTAGGTGGGTATTGGGGTTTTTCTGTTTTTGGTACTGTTTCCACTTTTTGTCTCGTTGTTGCATTATCTGTTTAGTTTCCTGGAATAGCCAGGGGCAGGGATTAGTTCTAATGTGTTTGTATTGGAGGGGGGCTAGTTTATCTAGTAAGGTGAGGAAAGTTTGGTTAAAATATGATACAGCGTTATCTAGAGGAAGGCTTCTTAGGGGAGACCAGTCAGTAATCCTAAGGCATTCTGAGAAGATTTCTGGGCTGAAGGTGGTTAAGTTGCGGAATTGCTTAAATTGGTGTTGTTTATGTATGTGAGAGGGTAGGCAGTCTATGAAGACTGGTAGGTGGTCGCTTAGGGGGTCTGGTATTATACCGGCATTGGTGGTGTGGTTAGGGTTTTTTGTTAATTTCCAGTCTATGATAGTACGGGAGGTACCATCTTTATTTGGCCTGGTTGGAAGGTTTATAAGTTGGGTGAAATTGTAAAGGTTGATTGAGTGAGTTGGGGTATGTGAGAGGAAGGAGGCCCAGTTAATATTTATGTCGCCTAGGATGTAGGTTTCATTTCTGATATTGGAGTTAAACCAAGAGAGGATGTCTTCTAGTGTTTTGGTATTGTCACCAGGTGGGATGTAGATTGAACAGATGCAAACAGATTTATAGTTGTTAAGCTTTAATAAGCCTGCAGTCATTTCAGCATTGGCAAAGGTTGTGATGGGGTTGGTCACTGGAGTAAAGGTGAGAGTGGAGGGGTAGATAATGGCTACGCCACCTACTTTTCTATGTGGTCTATCATTACGTAAGATATGGTAGCCAGGGGGGAGGATTTTGTTGTCCCTGATGGAGGGTTTAAGCCAGGTCTCAGAGATTGCAGTTATATCAGGCTGGTTATGAGAAAGCCAGGCGTGAAGGTTGGGAATTGTATTTCTGAGGCTTTGTGCATTGAGGGTGGTAAGGTGGATAGTTTTGGGTTTGTGGGGTTTGGATGCTGGGTTTGGGTGGAAAATGCTGGGGTTTGGACCAGGGTTGGGGTGGTTGTCGCCTGAGAATGATAGTGAGATATGTGGGAGGAGTTATCTGAGAAGGTCTAGTGTGGATTGTGTAATATGGGTTTTCAGGGGGAGTGTTTTTTTTGAGAAAGCACTTAGGATTGCATGTGGGTGGGGTGGGGTGTGGAGTATAGTGTGTATGAAGGGATGCGATGGGCTGGAGGAATAGAGTTCAGGGGATATCTGTGAATATGTTTGGGATGTATTTGGGAGGTTTGAGGAGGTGGTATGTGGGGTGTGAGGTAGTTGTGTGTTGGTGGGGAGGTTAAGTTGGTAATGTAGGTTAGGGATAGTAACAGGGAAGCTAGTAGTAAACTTTGTGGGGGGAAGGTAGGCATTGTTGTATGGGTGTGTGATATGTGGTGTGTGTGTGGAAGTGGGAGGGCCTTGGTAGAGGGTGTCAGTGACTGGTGTAGTTGGGACTAAGTAGTAGAAGCAGGAGTTTGTAGGGGGGTAGGGTAGAAAGTCGGGATAATGAAAAACTACACTAGTAAGTAAAAAAGGTGTAAATGAGTAGGTACTAGTGCCATCTAGTGGTGAAACTGCATAATTACAGCTATGAGCCGCGGTAGAACCCGAAGTAGAGGAAAGCACTGAAAGTGGGGCTTCTAGATGCTAGGAAAAGGCTGGGGAGGGCCAAGTGTGGGGATACAGAGTGGAGGAGGTGTGACTGCTGCAACACCTGGTAGATTGTGTGGCCTAACCACCTAGCAGGGGTATTGCACTAACTTCAATGCTAGCAGTGTTAACAGTTAAAAACACATACTTTTTAAACCTTCTAAGTGTAGAACAACTACGTTCAGGGAATAGGTGATTTGGGTCCTTAATTAGAATAAGACACTTGTATTCTTTCCACGTCCAGGAGGGTGGTACCAGAAACCACTGTTGGGCCAAGGATTGGGAAGCTGTGAAGAAGTAAGAGAGGAGAGCAATGTGATATAGAACAGTCAAAGAAAGCAGACAGCCAGTATATGTTAAACAAAATGCAGCACAAATTTCAACAAATATATTCCAGATATGTGCAAATGTACTTTAAAAAACAATTAAAAACATTCTTTTGCAGTCAAGGGCAAGGTAACATAGCATCGTTGAACAGTTAAATCATTCCATTCAGTCACAGACACCGAACAGCTGTTAATGCGAAGTAGGGCAGAATGTCCAAGAGTTACATCAGGATACGGCTTAAGGTGCTATACAGACAATTACAGCAATTCCATGCAGTCTGTCTGTTTTTGTTAAAATTAAACCCCTAGATACAGGCTAGCAACTGACATTAAACCCCTAGATACAGACTAGCAAATACTTTCAGCAAAAATGTTTTAAAAAGTATTTCAAAAGAGCACAGCACTGTATCATTACAAAACTAAACCCTTGATTCAGGCTAATGCTACTTTAAGCAGAAATGCTGTGGTTGGAAGGGTTCAGGCTGAGATAACCAGGTGCGCATTGAATGCAGGGGGTTAGGGACACCAATACTACTTTGTTACTAACTAGTCAGTAAGCGCACGATAGTAGCTATGGCCTCTTGGTCACCGGTAGGTCTGGTAGTTAATCTTGCCGCAGACCAAAGTCAGTCCTAATACACTTGCTATATTGAGTGCCAACAAAACTTCTAGACACTTGGATTAGGGATTACTGAATATAAAGTATTTGTGGGAACCTATAACACTCAGTAAAATCAAGGTGCAATTGAACGGAACATAGAGGCTTGAGGATAGCACGTGTTTTGAGTGGTCGTTTAAGCCCGTTCACCACGCAACAGAGTGCGGACTAAGGGTATGGCATTTAGAACTAACGCTCAACCTCGCACATGTTGTTGAGGACACAGTATGGCAGATGTCTGTGTGTTGCAGCTTTTACCAGACCGAAAACTGCCTATATTCTACTATAAACACTTGAGATAAGGACCTAGTTCCTGAGCTGTAAGGACGCTCAGCTACAAAATGTACTATTCTATGTTGCAATGGTCAGCATATGCAGGAAGGCACATAATGCATAACAACTACCCTTAGGTAAACATCAAAATATGCACACCATTAAGAAAGATCTGGTGAGGCTAACGAACGTAACTAAGTGCAACATCTCAGCATCGGGTGCAGATAAAATGCATTCCAGACATATTGTAACATACAGGGGGGTAACAACATACAGTATCCAGCTCTATTACATGGCAGGTCTACACATGTACTTGACCTATCAATACAACAACAGTAGTTACAAATGGAATACTTACTAGGTGGAGAGGGCGCTAGAGCAATCCCAGTCAAGGGTGATAACAGGGATTTAAAAATGGCGCCCCATGGAACAGGGCGTTTGTGATACCTCTGGGGCAGATGTAAGATGAGGGTGGGGCCTGTAGCAGGTAATTGCAGGTATAGCCCAGATGTGTAGTCCCACACCTCGAAATTGTCCGAGAGGTTAGACAATTACCAGTTACAGCAGGGCTACGGTTATTTAAAAGGGGACAGGTGGAGGTAGATATAGAGTTAGGAAAAAGAGCAAATATGTGGTAAGTAGGTACAGTAGGTAGTGGGTGGCAAGAAGGGAGTGTGGAGGAGGTGGGAAAAAGTATGGGGAAGTGATTAGTGACAGTGAGAGCCAGAGGGAGGTAAATGCAGGTCAGGATGGGAACAATCAGTAGAGTAGATAACAAGTTAATAAGTAAGATAAGCACAGAGGGGAAGGGTGAACCCAATGACTAAGTAGGAAAAGCAGGAGTTTGTAGGGGGTAGGGTAGAAAGTCGGGATAATGAAAAACTGCACTACTAAGTAAAAAAGGTACTACACTGCAGATAAGTGTAAATGAGTAGGTACTAGTGCCATCTAGTGGTGAAACCACGTAATTACAGCTATGAGCCGCGGTAGAACCCGGGGTAGAAGAAAGCACTGAAAGTGGAGCTTCTAGATGCTAGGAAAAGGCTGGAGAGGGCCAAGTGTGGGGATACAGAGTGGGGGAGGTGGGACTGCTGCAACACCTGTAGAAGTGTAGAGCTACTACTTTCAGGGAGTACGTGATTCGGGTCCTTAATTAGAATAAGGCACCTGTGTTCTTTCCACGTCCAGCAGGGTGGTACCAGAAACCAGTGTCGGGCCGAGAATTGGGAAGTTTTTAAATCTTCTAAGTGTAGCGCTACTACGTTCAGGGAGTAGGTGATTCGGGTCCTTAATTAGAATAAGGTGCCTCTATTTTTTGCACGTTCAGCAGGGTGGTACCAGAAACCAGTGTTGGGCTGAGGATTGGGAAGTATGTGGAGAGGATGCTAGAGCAGGGCCGCACAGCAGTCGAGGGTGGTAACAGGGATTTAAAAATATATACATATTGTATATATTTATATTTCCTTTCTCTCGTCCATTCTTTCTTTATTTTATCTTATTCTACATTTGTTAACTGGGTAGGTAGACTAGTCTGAAGACTGTTTTCAGCCACAACCCGGGCAAATTCAAAATGCAGAAAAAAGCATGTATTTAAAAAAAAAAAAAATAATAAGCAGGGTAAAGACAAAGTATTGCAGTGCTAGAAGCAGTTTCCTGTCAGCATTTATATCCAAAGTTTTGTCTGCATTTCGCTTATTGATCATCATCTTCTTTCGGCTGTTCCCATTAGGGGTTGCCACAGCGGATTATCTGTTTCCATGTCTTTCTGTCCTCTGCATCTTGCTCTGTCACACCAACCACCTGCATGTCCTCTCTCACCACATCCATAAACCTTATCTTAGGCCTTCCTGTTTTCCTCTTACCTGGTAGCTTCATCCTTAGCATCTTTTTCCCAATATACTCAGCATCCCTCCTCAGCACATGTCCAAACCAACATAATCTTGCCTCTCTGGCTTTATCTCCAAACCTTTCAACCTGAGCTGACCCTCTAATATACTTATTCCTAATCCTGTCCACCCTCGTCACACCCAGTGCAAATCTTAACATCTTTAACTTTGCCACATCCAGCTCAAACACCTGCCTTTTTGTTAATGCCACTGTCTCCAACCCATATAACAGAGCTGGTCTCACTACCCTCTTGTAGACCTTCCCTTTCACTCTTACTGGTACTCATCTGTCACAAATCACTCCTGACACTCTTCTCCACACACTCCATCCTGCCTGCACTCTCTTCTTCACCTCTCTTCCACACTCACCGTTACTCTGAACTATTGATCCCAAGTATTTAAACTCATCCACCTTTGCCACCTCTACTCCTTGCATCCTCACCATTCCTCTATCCTCCCTCTCATTCACACACATATATTCTGTCTTAGTCCTGCTGATCTTCATTCCTCTTCTCTCTAGAGCATATCTCCATCTCTCCAGGGTCTCCTCCACCTGTTCCCTACTCTCACTACAAATCACAATGTCATCTGCAAACATCATAGTCCACGGGGACTCCTGTCTGATCTCATCTGTCAACCTGTCCATCACCATTGCAAATAAGAAAGGGCTCAGAGCTGATCCTTGATGTAATCCCACTTCCACCTTAAATGCATCCGTCACTCCCAACGCAGACCTCACTGCTGTCACACTACCCTCGTACATATCCTGTACCACTCTTACATACTTCTCTGACACTCCCAACTTCCTCATACAATACCACAACTCTTCTCTAGGCACCCTGTCATATGCTTTCTCTAAGTCTACAAAAACACAATGCAACTCTTTCTGACTTTCTCTGTACTTCTCCATCAACACTCAGAGCATACATTGCATCTGTAGTGCCCTTTCCCGGCATGAAACCATACTGTTGATCACTAATCATCACATCCCTTCTTAACCTAGCTTCCACTACTCTTTGCCATAACTTCATGCTGTGACTGATCAATGTAATTCCTCTGTAGTTACTACAGCTCTGCACATCACCCTTATTCTTAAAAATCGGTACCAAAACACTTTTTCTCCATTCCTCAGGCATCCTCTCACTTTCCAAGATTTCATTAAACAATCTGGTTAAAAACTCCACTGCCATTTCATCTAAACACCTCCATGCTTCCACAGGTATGTCATCTGGACCAACAGCCTTTCCATTCTTCATCCTCTTCATAGCTATTCTTACTTCCTCCTTGCTAATCCATTGTACTTCATGATTCACTATCCCCACATCATCCAACCTTCTTATTCCAATCACTTATTGATCCCACCTAATATTCACCTTGGTTTTGCATTATTTACAAATTATACATATCGCACACCTAATAGTTTACCTTGGTTTTGCTTTATTTAGGCATTGTTCACTGTACTCTTTCTGTTAATGCTTGAAACTATCTATGCATTATACGATTTTTTTTTTTACTAATGCTTGTAAATTCTTCTTATTACTTGCATCATTCTTACAAACTTGCTAACGTATTTAAATGTTTGTTATTGTATTAATTTATGGTTATATTGTAAATACCTCATGACCCAGATAGTGGCTGAAAAGAATTTTGCACCAGTCCATCAAAGCACTTAAACAAAAATTAAATACAATAAATAAATAAAATACCAATTAACAACAAAAAAATTTGAAAGGGCAAGGTGCAACAAACCAAATGACATTAAGACTGTTACTGTAGGGTATACACTGCACTGGAGATATTAGCCACTGTTTGTCACATTTTATTTTTATTTTTACATGTACATTACTACTTTCCCAAATGGGTAAACTGTTTATTGTTGAAGGGCATAGTGTTAAATGTCATTGTGGCAAACACAGCCATGTATGATGCACTACTCTGTAGATATTGTTAATTGTTTGCTAGTAATTCTGAAGATTTGAAATATTTACATGTGAAGACTAACATTAATATTAAGTCTGGAAGCTGGTTTAGAGGATTAAGGAGCTGCTAATGAGCTGTTTTCTGTTGTCCAGTGGTGCAAAGTTTGATTCCCTCAACTTCTATTGCCTAACTGTGTGACTCTGTGCAAGTCACTAAACCAGACAACAATCCCGGGCAGAGTCTGAAAAAAGGTCCATGGAGATCAGTTTTGTAACCTGTAAAACAAATACAAAAAATATTTATTTTAAAATAAAACAAATAAATTAATAAATAAAATATTTCCAAAACCAGCTGACATACCAACTCCAGTATAACATCACGTAAAGCCTTATATGGTGTTGTAAGCATTATAGCTTGCATGATAGCAAGTGTTATTTATTGTGTCAGTTATGCAAACAGTTATAAATGTTCATATGTTTGTAAGTATTTCAATAAAAAATACACCCAGAAATTAATTTCCTGCCAGAGATGTGAATGCTCAACTCTCCTGAACAAATGTGTTACTGACACTAAACTGTATAGTTTCCAAGATATGAAATGTTGTTTATAAAAATTTAGAGAATGTATCATTCTGGATTTTTCTAAGTAATATATTACAATATTAATATAAAAACTTTGAATATGCTGACTTTCATCTCTGTAAAGAAGACATTTTACTAAATATATTGCTGTTTTCACCTATTAAATAACTGTTCACAAGACATTTAAAGTAGTTCAATTTATATTCTTTAACTTTATTTTTCAGAAAATACTCAATAATCCAAGAATATGTGTAGGTTGCTGAAGATGTAATACTTCTCAGTAACTAGGTGTGAATTAAAGACAGACCAAGGTCAGATACAGGCTTCCTGTTAAGACAGGTGTTTCAGAGCATCGTCATATTCTCCACTTAATTTCTCTAATGCACTCTGATACTGCTAAAACATGTCACTTGCCAGTGGTATCTTGCCTTGTTAGCCGAGTGCATTATAAATGACATACATTACTGCGCATTCTTAAAACAATGTATTCAAGATACTTTTTCAGTGGAAATGTGCATGCCTCCCATCATTCCACGAGAAAGGGAGGTTTGCTAATATCTTTGAACATGAACCTCTGTTTGCATGAGTTGCTGTAGTAGGTCAAGCATGTATTCATTGTATGCCTTTGCTTTTCTGCTTCAGAAAGGAAAGTACAGAGATTTGCTTAACATGGAGAAGTGAAATACACAGTGATATTGTCTAACAATGTCATAACAGGCTGCACAGCGATGGATTTTATTAAAGAACACTGACTATTTAAAAAGAGATATACATCACTTTACTGGCAAACTCCAAGAAATCTAATTAGGAGAGAGCAACATAGAATCCTTTTTGGAGGAAATCTGGAATTCATTTAGATGAGAAACAAAATGTGTGCAGTTGCTTTTGATTTAAAAAGGAGAATATGCAACAGAATGCTTTGTTACGTTAAAAACAAAAGATCAGTACCAGGCAATGCGGTAGCAGTATACAGGTCTGATGCTATTTTACTTTGAATCCGGTGGCTTCGGTTTTAGAACAGATGTTCAGAATTAAGCATGCTTAAGACTGCGCTTTTCTGCTGTGGGTGTGGGCAGTATTACTTACTAATCAACTGTCACCTTCCAGCACCCAGACCTTTAATTAAAGAGAAAAGAAACATAAATGTGTAGAAAGTCATTTTAGAGACAGGGAAGAACACTAGGAATTATTTTAATGAAAAAGAAAGTACATTTAAAAATGTAAAAATGTAATGCGAGTCATACTGAACAAGAATGGATACTTTAAATCAAAGCATACCAAAAGCCTTACGATTCACTTATCTAGAAGGGTACATAGATATATTTTCATAAAAGTATGTTGGAAATTGCAGTAATTAAAGTATGTAGAGAATTTTTGCAAAAAGAAAACAGAAAATGGACATTACTATAAGAATAAAAATAGAATGATTTTAATAAAAATATGGGTGAACATCATCTCAAAATGTGCACAGATCTGTTTTAGCAGAAAATGCTGGTATAAATTTATTAAAACAATGTGAATGTTAGATGCAACAGTATAGCCAAAACAGTAGAATTAGCTCTTTATTAGTGAGAAGGTCACAGCACAGGGACCTGACAATGGTTCCCACAATATTCACTTGTGCAGTTTATAATTTAATCAAGTCTCTTCTTAGTGTTCCTGGTTGTCCTAGAAAATGCCTACCTATGGCTAGCAGACAGCATCTGGTTAACTGAAAACAGCAATTAAAAAGAACCTTAAATGGAAAATAATGTATATTTTTACTGCAGTCTCTACCATTTTCCGGCTGGCTCCACAAATTATATAACATGATATATTTATAATCCTTGAATGCATGTTTTTCTTTCAAAAATTGCTTATGAGGAAGTTTTTGATGGCTAAAATTGCATTTTGGAAGAACACTTTTTAACTGTTTCTCAAGTCATTCAGTTAATTTGACCGTTAAACAGGTCAAATTTCCAGCCTAGTTCTTCTCCCACTATCACATGCTTCTACTGTTGTTGTTTCACCTTGTGTATCTGTGTAGCTTTCAATGTTCGGCTGCTTGTGCTTCCACACCACAAAGAATAGACTAGCTATGAAACTAGTGATAGTGCATTGGCTGAATTAAGGACTGAAGCAGTTAGGAGTTTACAGTTAATTCAAGAAAATGACCCCGTTGCCATCCATGCTCTCTCAGAATGACTGCATGTTCATACACATCTTAGCTCTTTCCACGGAGTAGGAAGTGGTTCATATGGACACAGAACATAAGAAAGAAACCGTAGAATGAAATCCAAATTGGTACATTCTCAAACACTGCAATCTGAAGCAAAAGACTACAATGCAAAGTTGAATAAATGTGAAACAAAACATTATAAATAGAATGTGTTATGCAGTGGGGGTGTTTCCGTTTTCTCATTCTTGTTCCTCAGATGCTTGATACACTTACCCCATGGCTGCTGTTTGAAATAGGTACATTGTATTCTAAAATTCAGCATACCCATGGAGTTCGATGTACAGGGGGTGGGAGCTTATGAGGACCTTCGACCACAAAACTAGGAGGTAC
Organism: Protopterus annectens; assembly: GCF_019279795.1. NCBI lineage: Eukaryota > Metazoa > Chordata > Ceratodontiformes > Protopteridae > Protopterus > Protopterus annectens. The sequence continues at coordinate 329,641,833 of NC_056736.1, forward strand.
AGCCTACCTGTATCATACATGTATGGCTTTCATTTTCATATATTTTCCTATTTCTTCTTCTGTTTATTTCACAGCTATTTTCCATTGTACTATATTGTTGTTTGTTAAATTTCAGTGGTTAGAGAACTCATATTTTAAATTCAGTTTCACTCTATATTTTTAATTGCGTCCTGTCTTATATAGTACCTGGTTCATTTGGTACTTTACTTTTTCCTTTCTTTGTCTTCCCTAGTCAATCATGTGACAGTATGGGCTAATTATCCAAAATTATAGGACGCGAAACACAGAAATCCTCTACCAACTAATAAAACAGCTGGTGTTAAATATAGTTGAAGTAGCAAACAAACACCAACTGTACCACACCTAGGAAGTTTATTATAAAACAGGTAAGCACTTTCAGGGATTTGCCCCTTCATCAGACAACTCACAAAAACAATTAATTCCTTATATAGTAGAAGCACATGCTATCAGTTAAGTCTTAAAGATATAATGTTAAATACAAATGCTTTAACCTGGTCCACTCTAGTATATCTTGAATATGCATATATCTGGTTCAAAAATTCATAAATATTAGAACACATATTATGTATATGAGTCATGGTTAATAATGGCATAATGGTTAAGGTGTTTACCCCACAGACACAACATGCAGGGTTCGACCCTCACCTGGGGCAACTGGCTAGGCTCAAAATGGCCCACAAGGGCACCCAGCCCAGCACCAAGCCATGAACCTATGAACCTATATTAAAATTGCTAAAACCATGTTCTACTATGCAAAAATGCAACATAGATATAAATATATATAGTGCACTACCACCATGTAAAATATAATATGTATGTGTATGAAAAAGCATGTTGAAATATAACAGTATCTATGTAAGTATAAATATGTATGCATGTGTGTATAAAAATATATAGAAAAGAAAAAATGATGTATATAAATATCTAGAAAATATATATAAAATACATAAAAAATATACATGTACATATGTAGATAAAAATGTATGTTTATAAAATGTATATACATAAGAAATACATAAACAACTTAGTATGTCATAATGACAGAACATAAATGCAATAAATAAAATTATACATTAAAGTTCTAAAATCCTAACAGTCAATGTTTAAGTGGACAAGCTTTTAAGAACGGTTTCAAGGACACCATATTGTTAAGACCTGGTGGTTTATCTGCGTTAAAAACATAATCCATTTTTGTTCGGCAACCTCCATATCATTTGACAAATTGCCCCCTCTCAATCTCTCTGGCAGGACTTGTAGAACAAGGAACTTAAAATTATGGTCTGGTCCCTCGTTCTTATTATGCATGGCTATGGCACTACTCTCTTTACAATTCTGGATGTCCCTGTAGTGTTCCAATATTCTCTCTTTCAACCACCTGTTAGTCTTACCTATGTAGAAACTAAAACATACTGTGCAATAGGCAAGATACACTACATTAGATGTTGTACAATCAGCATATTGACTGCTGTTAAAACTGAAACCCTTAAATGGGTGTACGAAGCTTCTACCACTGTGAATATACTTGCAGGCTGTGCAGTCTCTACATATGTAGGTACCCAATCTATCAGATCTATTTTTGGTGGTTGATGTATCATTCCTATAGCAAAGGTGACTCTTTATAGGTTCATATGTTCATAGGTAGATACTAGGCTATCTGCCCTAGGGCATTTATAAGCCTAGCCAGAGTGTATTTGGTTTCCGCCTCCCTATTAGATTAGCCTACTATGCCTCTGTAAAGTAGGTCACAAAAGGTACCCTTTTAAGATTAGTTTATTGTGCCTCTGTCTAGCAGGGACACAGGAGATATCCCAGAGGTGAATTTGTGATTTCCCATCCACGCGTCCAAATTTTGCTTGAAGAGGGTCAGCGAGGGGCTATGTCTAACATGAACTGGGATTCTATTCCAGAGTGAGGGGAGCCTCTGGGAAATTAATCTGTCCCTCCAGCATGTCCTATTTATTTTTGTGCTGAGGTTTAGGTCCCTGGAGCATGTAGCTCTAAGGGACTTGGATTTTTTGAGGTGAAGCATGTCCATTAATTCTGGGTTTGACATGGCTTAGTACGTCAGGCATAGATCGCCTCTGAATAGGTGGTAAGCAACTGAGTAGAGCTGGAGTTTCTTTAGTCAAGCTGCATAGGACATCTGTTTGTAGCCCATGATCCTCTTGGTGAGGTACTTTTGGGGTCTCTCCAGTTGCTGCAGGTGTTGGGTAAGGTACATCCCAAAAGGGGCATTGTATTCAATTTTGGGCCTGATGAGTGATGAGTAGAGGGGCACAATGACCTTTCTTGATCTAGATGCGAACCCTTTCGTGATAAGGTGGGCTATATAGAAGGTCTTTCTAACCACTTTGGCAACGTGATTATCAAAGGAGAGATTACTATCTACGTTGGTCCCCAAATCTCTAATTACTTCTTCCGTACTTAATGGATTACCACCTATGTGGTAATTTGTGGGCACCTTGTTTTTCCCAAAGGGGATGACTATGCACTATTTAGCTTGAGGCCGTGGCTCTGGCACCAAGCATCCATCTCTGTGAGACCCTTTTGAAGGATGCTTGTGTCAGCTGGAGATTTGATTATGGCCCCAAGTTTGCAGTCATCTGCGAACTTTGTCAGCCATAATACCCCCTTGTTAGCCTGAACCTCAGAGAAGTATATACCAAACAAGAGAGGTCCCAGAACTGAGCCCTGTGGGATGCCACTTGTAACTGGTTTGGATTTGGACATGGCACCTGCGATTCTGACCATGTGGGTTCTATCTCTGAGCGAGTTTGCAACCCATCTTGTGATAGAGGGGTTGATATTTAAGCTGGTAAGCTTATTTATGATCCCCGAGTGGGGTATTGT